>NC_136938.1:24790125-24942625 GCF_949987615.1 Pollachius pollachius | reverse complement strand
GGTGCTGTAGGTGTCGCTGGGGGGTCGGGTGGGGGTAGGGCTGGCAGGGGTCCGTGGCTGGCCCCCTGGGGTGGGGGGGCGTGGTCTCCTGGGCGGGGGCCGCGTCTGGGGCCCCGGCGCTGGAGGGTTGAGGAGAACCTTCTGGAAGGGTGAGGAGGAGAGGAGAGGAAAGGAGAGGAGAGGAGGAGAGAGGAGAGGAGAGGAGAGGAGAGAGGAGAGATGAGAGAGAGGAGAGAGAGAGGGAGAGGATAGGAGAGGAGAGAGAGGAGAGGAAAGGAGAGGAGAGGAGGAGAGAGGAGAGGAGAGGAGAGGAGAGAGGAGAGATGAGAGAGAGGAGAGAGAGAGGGAGAGGATAGGAGAGGAGAGAGAGGAGAGGAAAGGAGAGGAGAGGAGAGAGAGAGAGAGAGGAAAGGAGAGGAGAGGAGAGGAGAGCGAGCAGAGGAGAGGAGAGGAGAGAGAGGAGAGAGAGGAGAGGAGGAGAGGAGAGGAGAGAGAGAGAGAGGAGACGAGAGGACAGAGGAGAGGAGAGGAGAGGAGAGAAGAGGAGAGGAGAGGAGAGAGAGAGGAGAGGAGAGAGAGAGGAGAGGAGAGGAGAGAGAGCAGAGGAGAGGAGAGGAAAGGAGAGAGAGACCGGTTTACAGGGTTGAAAGGTAATCTTCACAGTTAATTCATCTTCACAGAGCAAAGCCATTCTAAATAGATTCGTGAGTTGACTGTATGAGTTGATTATCCTAAGCCTGACTTGTAAGTCACTCTGGATGAAAGCGACAGGACCACATGGAGATGCAGTGTGTGGTGTGAAGGAGGGCTGGACGCAGGCGGATTCAGTGACAGATTGTGTTGTAGTACTACTCAGGGGTTCCCGTCTGGGGGTCCACAGGGGCCTCTTCGTACCGGTGTCGGGCACCTCCTCCTCCTCGTTGTCCGTGCTGCTCAGCTTGTCCGCGTCGCTCTCCAGGAGGTCACTTCCTGGTCCGGGGTCGTGGGGGGGCCGAGACTCCGCCCTCACCAGGTAGGCGGCCAATCCCAACTCTTGCTCCAGGGTGGTCCGCTGCAGGTAGGAGGAGCTTATGACGCGCAGGTCGCAGTATTTTAACGACCTGTGTGGGGAAGGGGGGGTGGTACAAGAGTTTTATATTTTTGATTTTTGATTTCATTGATTCACGTGTACGGCTTTTGCCAGTTTTCTTTACATATGATGCTGTGTGTGTGTGTGTGTGTGTGTGTGTGTGTGTGTGTGTGTGTGTGTGTGTGTGTGTACCTGGGCAGGGACTCCCCCAGAGGTTCAGCCCCAGAGAGGATGAGGATGCAGGGCAGGCCCTCCAGCTCCAGGTAGGTCCCGGGCACCCAGCCAACGTCCTGGATCTCCAGCCACGACTACACACACACACACACACACATAAAGACACACACACACACACGTACACACGTACACACACGCACACACACGCGCACACACACACACACACACACACATAAAGACACACACACACACACACACACACGCACACACACACACATTCACACACACATAAAGACACACACACACACACGCACACACATACACGCGCACACACGCACTCACACACGCACTCACACACACACACACACACACACAAACATAGCCACACACACACACGCACAAAGACACACACACACACACACACACACACGCACACACACGCACACACACACACACACACACAAAAGGACAATAAAAATGAACCACTTATAAAGGTAGCAGAAGATAAAATAATCAACAAACCAGGGCAGACATTCATCTGAAAAACCCGCTGTGGTAATGATTTAAACGTTGGGGTGGACCTCAGGTGCTCGGTGTGAGACCCCCGGTTGGGCAATGACCAAAATGGCCGCCCGGGGACCTGAGCGCTCTGGTGGGCTCGGCCCTCAGAGGTCGGACCAGACCAGGGGGTCCAGCTCCTCCTCCTCCTCCTGCCCACCTTGATGCGCTCGGTGAAGGTGTGTCCCACGCTCAGCGCCCGCCCGGGGTTCCCCAGGATGATCTCGAAGGTGTCGTCCAGCCCCAGGCGCCGCCGCACGTCCGCCAGCCGGCGCTGGGCCCAGGCGGCGAGGGCCAGCGAGGGGATCCGCAGCAGCACCATGGGGCCGTGGTGGGCGGGGCAACGCCGCGCGGCGCCGATCAGCGACTGGACGATCTCCAGGGTCTCCACGGAGGTGTGCTTGTGGAGGTGGTGCTGGGCGCTGTGGACCCGCCCCGACGCGGCCATCAGGGCCAGGCAGTAGTGCTGGACCAGGACGGTGGTGCGGATCACCGCGCTGTGGAGCTTAGGGAACCTGGGGGGGGGAAACATGCCAATACGTGCATATCGTTAGCCTCATAGCATAATTGCCTGAGCCAGGGGTTCTCAAAGTTTTGACAGCTGAGGGCCAATTTAGGAACCCAGAATTTGACTGGAGGGCCGCCAAAGGAAAAGAAATTAGGCGGGAAACGCCGTCAGCATCCTAGTGGTGAAAAAAAACATTGCACCCTGGACCTCTGGGAGTGAGGCCAAGTGAGGTCTGAATCACGAAACTGAGGTTCATCCTTTCAAAGTAATGTACAGTCGGATTAAAGCTAACAAATGTAACAGGATTTAATTGAAAGCTAGAGAGAGTCGACTTTTCTCTTTATATTTATTTATTTGGGTTTAAATTAATATTGATATAATAATAATAAGAAAAAAAAATGTTTCTGCGGGCCGCCATTGGCCCGCGGGCCGCACTTTGAGAACCAATGGCCTAAGCCATATTTGGGTCAAATTGTGATACCTAACCTAACTCTACTTTCCTAACACCGCTGATTCACTGTGCCTCATTAGCTATATTGGCTCCTAAGCCAAGAGTGCTTTTTACATTCCCTAATCACTATCTGCCTAAGTCATCTATTTGAAGTGGGCATTTTTGACGCTAAATACAAGATGAACCTTCAAATATGACTTAGGCAATTATGCTACGAGGCTAACGATATGAATGTGTATGTACTTTATATATAGGTGTAGAAATATTTGTGTGTGTGTGTGCATGTGTGTGTGTGTGTGTGTGTGTGTGTGTATATATGTGTGCGTGTGTGTGTGTGCGTGTGGAGCTGGACCCCCTGGTCTGGTCCGACCTCTGAGGGCCGAGCCCACCAGAGCACTCAGGTCACCGGGCGGCCATTTTGGTTATTGCCCAACCGGGGGTCTCACACCAAGCACCTGAGGTCCACCTCAACGTTTAAATCATTACCACAGTGGTTTTTTCAGATGAATGTCTGCCCTGGTTTGTTGATTATTCTATCTTCTGCTACCTTTATAAGTGGTTCATTTTTATTGTCCTTTTGTGTGTGTGTCTGCGTCTGTGTGTGTGTGTGTGTGTGTACATGTGTGTCTGCATGTGTGTGTACGTGGGTGTGTGTGTGTGTTTGTGTATATATGTGTGTGTGTGTGTGTGTGTATGTATATGTGTGTGTGTGCGTGTGTATGTATATGTGTATATGTGTGTGTGTGTGTGTATATGTGTATGTGCGTGTGTGTGTGTTTGTGTGTATATATGTGTGTGTGTGTGTGTGTGTATATGTGTGTGTGTGTATATGTGTGTGTGTGTGTGTGTATATATGTGTGTGTGTGTGTGTGTGTGTATGTGTGTGTGTGTGCACCTGTCCTCCAGCGCGGAGGTCATGCTCTCGAAGGACGAGTCGTATCTCATGAGCGGCAGACTGCTGCCCAGCCGGGTGGACTCCAGCAGCTCAGACACCCCCAGGTAGCGGGTCTTCTCGTGGTACAGGTCCACGTCCTGCACGCACGTGCACACAGCGGGGGGGGGCAAACACAGTTCAACAACACGCTTTAAGGTTTCGACCATTTCTTCAAAATAAAAGCGCACGCATTGCCATCTGCGAAAAGCTTTCTCTGGACAATTGTTCTGAATATTTTTCGACTGTTCTTAAAGCAATCCAAGAGCGCCATCTAGTGGTCGAAGTTAACAGCTGGTGTAATGTTGGTGTACAAGTCATCGGAAATGAATACTTTTGATGAATGACTGTTTTTGACAAGTTACCCACAAGCACATCTTCCGAACACACACGAATCCCTACAGACACACACACGCACACATACAAACACAGCCACACCCAACCATGCATTCTCATCCCTTAATTGTCCCTCACAGTCCGGGCGCGGCCCCCCCTTACGTTGCTGAAGGCGGAGGGCCAGTGGATCTCGTTGTAGGGGCTGATGCGCGTGTTCTGCGTCTGCAGGGCGAAGGGGAACGAGGTGACGTGGAGGATCAGCACGTTGGGCGCCTCCGTCACCTGCCTGGAGTTCAGCAGCTGGTCCACCAGCCCCTCACCGCGCTCCACACTGAAGTAGGACCCACTGGGATGGGGGGGGGAGAGGGGGAGGGGAGAGAGGGGGGGGGGAGGGAGGTGGAGAGGGGGTAGAGGGTAGAGGGAGGAGAGAGGGAGGAAGGGTGGTGAGGGGAGGAGAGAGGGAGGGAGGGTGGGACAGAGAGAGAGAGAGAGGGAGGGAGGGGAGGAGAGAGAAGGGAGGGAGGGTAAAGGGGAGGCGAGAGGGAGGGGGGAGAGGATGGAGGGGATGAGAGAGGGAGAGGGGGGAGAGAAAGGGGATAGAGGGTGGAGGGGAGGAGAGAGGGCGGCAGGGGGAGGAAGAGGGAGAAAGGGTGGTGAGGGGAGTAGAGGAGAGGGAGGAAGGGGGAGGGAAGGGAGAGATGGAGGGGGGAGAGAGAGAGAGAGAGCAGGCAAGCGAACAAAAGGGAGGGAGAGTGAAAAAGAGAGAGAGAGAGAGAGAGACAAGGGGGAGGCAGGGGGCGAGAGAGAGATTCAGTATTGATATCAGAAAATCTGTGAGAAAGAGGAGATTGCTAGAGCGGCAATGAGGTAATTATCCATTCATTAGAAACAAAGACACACACTACACACACACACACACACACACACACACACACACACACACACACCTGGTGACGTCCCAGTGGGCGTGGTCGTGCACCAGGATGTAGAGGGTGTAGGAGTTGCTCCGCGCTTCACGGATGAGGTCATTGATGCGCCCGGCGGCGCTGTGGTCCATCTTGACCACGTAGCGCTCCGCCTCCCAGGGAGACACCACCTCCTGGTCCACACCACCCATCTCCTGGAGCACACCTGCAGACAGACGGGTGGAGACAGACAGGTGGAGAGACAGGTGGAGACAGACACGTGGAGAGAGAGAGAGAGAGAGAGAGAGAGAGAGAGAGAGAGAGAGAGAGAGAGAGAGTGGACAGGTGGAGAGACAGGTAGATAGACAGACATAGAAACAAAAAAACATAAAAACAGAAGTTAATAAAGCTCACATATATCAAGTCGGTATTCCCAATTAATTAAACATTTTGATTGGGATAAATATATATATTTCAATCAGTTATTGGAATTAAATATACTATATGAAGATATTGTATCATATTTTTAGGGAATATTCATAATCATGTACATACAACATAAACATATTATTTATAGACCATGAACGTCAAACTTGACCACAGACCATGACCATAGAACATGAACCTGCGCTTAGCACAGGAATCTTAAACACAGAACACAGATTAGAGGACGTAGACTGTGCACATAGATCATTGGATGTAGAAATGTGAACATAGAATACAGAACACAGACTAGAGGACGTAGACTGTGAACATAGATTATGAGACGTAGAATTGGGAACATAGAATACAGAACACAGACTAGAGGACGTAGACTGTGAACATAGATTATGGGATTTAGAAATTGGAACACAGAATACAGGACACAGACTAGAAGACATAGAATGTGAACACAGATTATGAGCCCTAGAAATGTGAACATAGAATACAGAACACAGACTAGAGGACATAGAAATGTGAACATAGAATACAGAACACAGACTAGAGGACATAGAAATGTGAACATAGAATACAGAACACAGACGAGAGGACGTAGAAATGTGAACATAGAATACAGAACACAGACTAGAGGACGTAGAAATGTGAACATAGAATACAGAACGCAGCCTAGAGGACATAGATTATTGGACATAGAAATGTGAACATAGAATACAGAACACAGACTAGAGGACGTAGGACGTAGAACGGAGCCAGGAGGCCGCGGAGGAGGGCTGACCGGAGTAGCGGAGGTGCAGCAGGGTCTGCTGGAAGGTGACCTCCGAGGGGGGCACGCAGATCAGGAAGCTGAGGCGGTCGAAGGAGCCCAGGTCCAGGTTCTGGGTGCTGGAGTCGGCAATGGCACACACGTGGGAGAGAAGCTTCCGAGCCACGGCCAGCTGGATAGGACGCACCGCCCGCCACTCCACCTGGTACTCTGAGAGCGCACACACGCATTAACACACACACACAGATACACACATTAACACACACACACACACAGATACACATATTAACACACACACACACACACAGATAGACATATTAACACACACACACAGATACACACATTAACACACACACACACAGATACACACATTAACCCACACACACACAGATACACACATTAACACACACACACACACACAGATACACACATTAACACACACACACACACAGATACACACATTAACACACACAGATACACACATTAACACACACACACAGATACACACATTAACACACACACACAGATACACACATTAACACACACACACAGATACACACATTAACACACACACACACACAGATACACACATTAACACACACAAACAGATACACGCATTAACACACACAAACAGATACACACATTAACACACAGATGCATGCATTAACACACACACACACACACACAGATACACACATTAACACACACACACAAACAGATCCACACATTAAAACATAGACACAAAGATACACACATGAACACACACACACACACACACAGATACACACATTAACACACACACACACACACACACAGATACACACATTAACAAACACACACACACATACACACATTAACGCACACACACACACACACACAAACAGGCACACGAGCATACACACATGCACACACACACAGACATGCACACATGCACACAAACATACACACACGCACACACACACCCACACACACACACACAAAGACATGCACACAAACATACACACACGCACACAACATACACCGACATTGTGTCTGTGGCCTTTTTGAGAAGCAGAAGCCCTCTCACCTGAGCAGGTGTCCCTGTCTTTAGGGCTGGGGGTCCCCGAGTCTTTGGGGCTGGGGTCGCCCAGGTGTTTCGGGCTGGAGGTGCCTATGTGCTTAGGGCTTGGGGTGTCTGTGTCTTTAGGACTAGGGGCGCCCCGTTCTTTGGGACTGGGGGTGCCCATGTGTTTAGGGCTTGGGGTGTCCGCATCTTTGGGGCTGGGCGTGTCCTTGCCCGGCCCTGGGGGGCTCCTCTCCAGGGACTCCTGGCTGCTGGACAGGGGGGAGGGGTGCAGGCTGTCCAGAGAGATGCTTCCCAGCAGGGAGTCCATGTCGCTGTCTGGGGGACCCAGAGGAACACAGAGACAGTTAGTCTGACCACACTGAGACGCCTGCACACAGCAGGAGAAGTACGCCCTCATTGGGATAGACATTGGAGGAAGGCCTATAGTTGGTATGATTAAAATCAAATCAAAGAAAGGTTTATTATACAGTCCCTCCAGAAAAACGTGATTATGCGATCGCATAATTCAATGCATAATCAGCCAAAGTCTGCATATTCATGTGGGGGCCGCATTTTTTGAAATTTGCCGCACTTTCACCGCATAAATTGCAGATTTCCGCGCAAAATATGTGGGGCTTGCATGATTTCATAATCCCCGCATTTTCGTTGCAAAAAAGTCACACATATCTTAGCAGAAAGTTGAAAAATGTTGCGTTCACTTCACACAAGGGCAGCCATTTCCCCCTGTTGCCATGGGAACGTTATGAAGTGACGTAATTACGCGACGTGAACGTCATCGAAAAGCTGCATTTTTCGCAAGTTCCCGCATTTTTTCGCAAGTTCCCGCAATATCATCGCATAAAATTGCATAAATATGCCGAATATTTCATCGCATTTTTTAAGAAAACGTGCCGCATAATCAAGGATTTTTGGCCGCGACAATCACAAAAAAACGCCGCATTTTTCTGGAGGGACTGATTATAGATATAATACAGTAAAGAAGTACAATTAAGTTTGTTGCCATGCTACCACCACGGAGTGATATGAATGACACCGAGGTAACCTAATCATAATCACAGTGTTGCTGGCATGAGTATTGCAACAGAGTGTGTAGGTATTGGGATTAGGACGTCTTATACAGGTACGGTTTGAGGAGTGACTGCTAACAGACATGAGTGATCCGTGGCGGGGTGCGACGGAGGTACCTGGTCCCAGGGAGCTGCAGTACTGGGCCAGGTCCTGGGCCAGCCCGGAGGACAGCTGCTGGTCCATCTCTCTGAGGGCCTGGCTGGGGGAGTACATGCTCTCCGCCACCGCTCGGCACTGGTGCTTACCTGCAGCGCGCACACACATCCACAGGCACACACGGACACACACACATGACCGTACACGCAGAGACACACACACGCACAGACACACGCATGCACGCACAGGCACACACAAACACGCAGACGTGCGCACAAACGTGCACATACACAGACACACACACACATATGCACACACGCACACACACATACACACGCACACATGCACACACAAACACGCCCATACACACACAGACATGTGCACACAGACACATACACACATACCGCCACAAAAACACACAAAAGTTACAATGGCCATTTGAATCACAACATGGAATACAGGGGCAGACACACGCGCACACACACACACACACACACACACACACACACACACACACACACACACCTGTGACCACCACGCAGGACTGCGTCTCCTGGCCGGCGGCCGTGACGATGATGACCACGTAGTTGGTGCCGGCCAGCTGTCCCTCCAGCAGCCGGCTGAAGGTCTGGGCGAGGCCCTGGGCCAGGGAGCCCTCGCTCTCCCCCAGGACCAGCACGCCCTCCCCGCACGACGAGGCCGCCAGCTGGGCCAGCCAGGGCAGCTGGCTGGGGCTCAGGGACTGCTGGCTGTGGGGCGGCAGCGAGGGGAGCTGGGGCGTGCCTGGCATGGAGGGCGGGGCCTGGAAGCAGACAGCGGTTTAGTTCATGTGTTTTATGGGGTCCCTTTCCAGGACGCTGCAGAGAGACAGGACAGGGAAGAGAGACGGCAGAGGGACGAGAGACAGGACAGTGCAGAGAGACAGGACAGTGCAGAGAGACAGGAGAGTGAAGAGAGACATGCCGGTGAAGAGAGACAGGACAGTGAAGAGAGACAGGACAGTGAAGAGTGACAGGACAGTGAAGAGAGACAGGACAGTGCAGAGAGACAGGACAATGGAGTGAGACAGGACATGGAAGAGAGACAGGACAGTGCAGAGAGAAAGGACAGGGAGAGAGACAGGCCAGTGAAGAGAGACAGGACAGTGAAGAGAGACAGGACAGTGCAGAGAGACAGGACAATGGAGTGAGACAGGACATGGAAGAGAGACAGGACAGTGCAGAGAGAAAGGACAGGGAGAGAGACAGGACAGTGAAGAGAGACAGGACAGTGAAGAGAGACAGGCCGGTGGAGAGAGACAGGCCGGTGGAGAGAGACAGTGGGTTGAAAGGGAGAGGGGATGAGGTTTGGCTCAGGCCCACAGGTGGGAAGTGAACCCGGGGTCACACTGAGGCGCATTAACCAGTGGGCCTGGGCCCCCCACATTACCTCCATGCCGTAGAGCCGGTCGGGCTGGGCGGGGCCCGGCTGCTGGTACTGACGGATCTCACTGAGGTGGGACTCCCTCCAGGACCTCATGAAGATCTGCTCCAGGTCCTCCACCAGGGGCACCTGGTCCGGACCTAACACATCAGTAATCAATTACCTATCAATAAGATGACAATCAGATGAGACGGGTCTTCAGGGATCTGTATGAGTTGGTGTGTGTCTGCGTGTGTTTGTGCGCGTGTGCGTGCGTGCGTGTGTGTGTTTGTGTGTGTTGGATCTTGTTTTTTTTCCTTTGTAAAATTTGGATCCAAATGAAAGCATTTAAATGTGCGCGTGTTTGAGTGTGTTGCGTTTGCGTCTGTATGAGTTGGTGTGTGTCTGCGTGCGTGGGTGCGTGTGTGTGCGTGCGTGCGAGCCCCACCCAGCTGGACCAGGTAGTAGACGGTGAGGAGGATCTGCATCTCGGTGGACAGCGGCTGGATGGGCGAGGGCCCGTATTGCTGGTAGGCCCGGGGCAGGGACTGGGAGCTCAGGTAGCAGGTCTGCAGCAGGGAGCTGACCAGAACCTCGCCCACGTTCCCACACAGCTGGGGCAGGGGGCCATGGCCTGGGGGGCCGAGAGGGCGGTCCAGGATTAGCTGATCATTCGTTAGAGGAAACCGCCGCACTCGTTTTGCATGAGAATATCCAAAATACTTCGATACACTAAAGTGCAACAAAAAAAACTTTTTTTTTTGTTTTTTTTTTTGTGAAATACAATATATTTGTGTTACTTTTATAAGCAGTCCAGCACGACAGATTCCAATTTTAAGAATTGGTTGACAAGCTAATTTGTGCAAAGATATTCCACCTCCAGATGTTACGCAGTGAAAGGGAAGATTATGTTGCATTGACTCCCGCACACACAGGCCCACGCACAGCTGTTGATAGAATAGAACGGGCTGGTGGGAGACGGTGGAGGTGGGGACACTAGGGTAGGGGGAGGTGGGGGTCAGGGGGGGAGGATGAGTGGGAGGGAGGGGGGAGACTGAGTGGGTGAAGGATGGCGGGCCCAGAGGGACATCCATTAGAAAATAATCAAGGATTGAAGGATGGATAAAGATTGAGAGAGAGAGAGCGAGGGAGAGAGAGAGAGAGAGAGAGAGAGAGAGAGAGAGAGAGAGAGAGAGAGAGGGAGAGAGAGAGAGGGAGAGAGAGAGAGAGAGAGAGAGAGGGAGAGAGAGAGAGCGAGGGAGAGAGAGAGAGAGAGAGAGAGAGAGAGAGGGAGAGAGAGAGAGGGAGAGAGAGGGAGAGGGAGAGAGGGAGAGAGAGAGAGAGAGAGAGAGAGGGTGAGAGAGAGAGAGAGAGAGAGATTGGGGGAATCATGTGGAAGGTGAGATAACTGAAGTAGGAAATAAGACAGCAGAAGAGGATATAAGAGAGGCAGGAGAAGAGGAGGTGAGAGGAGAGGAGAGAAGGAGGATTGGAGAGGAGATGAGAGGAGGAGATGAAAGAAGCCAACAGGAGAGGATATAGGAAAAGAAAGAGAAAAGAAGGAGGAGAGAGGAGATGAGAGAGGAGAGGACATGAGGGTCCAGACAGGTGAACCAGATTGCTGGTGGGGGGGGGAGGGGGAGGGGCCGGCAAGAGGTTGAAAAGGTGGCCCTGGGCGCATGACCATGGCTGACCCTTGACCTGCAGGAGAGCTGGGACCATCTGCTTGATGGTTCCCACACACCCTGACCTGGTTTGAACCACCAGACTCCAAGCCTCCCCACCAGGAAGGTCAAGCCAGCATGTGAAGGAGGCTTTACCCAAACGGCAACCGGCTAGCATAGCTTTGAGAAGCTAATCAAAGCTAGCTTCCATTGCTACATGGCATAACAACATTAACCTACCGTTGAAAATGACCGGCTGTAGTCTGCAGGTCTGCAGCAGGTGATCAGGCACTGTGACGGACGCCCCGTGGGAGGGGAGGGACAGGAGGGACCCCTGAGGCACGGTGGGCGGGGCAAAGGATTCTGGACAACAGACAAGATACGCATTTAAAACTTTCAAAATAAAAGTCATCAAAATTAAAAAAAACTTCTGATACCAACAATTTCCCAATTGTTGATCAAACCCAATTTAAAAACCACAGGTACATGAAACCACTCATATTAACATTAACACTTTATTAACACTTCAACTACTTCTGACTCCTCCCACCTAGCCGCTGGCCGGTGCCGTTGAGCAAGGCGGTCGCCGGATGCGCCGACGGTAGCGCCGCTGCTGATGAAGAGGACGAGGGGTTGGAGGAAGAGGAGGAGGAGGGGGGGGTCTTCAAGGGGTGCTCGACCAGTGTCGGGGCGGCGGAGTCCGGAGACCAGCCCTTGTGTCTCTTCTTTGGGGGTCCGGCGTTGGCATGGAGACCTGTAGCCACACATGGTTAATTCATGTGAACGTACACAGATGGAGGTGGGTCCAGCACACCACTTCAGGGGTCATGGGAGTTGCTGACTCAATGGCTATAGTACTTAGTAAGGTACAGCTTTATGATGGGGACATTGATCATTATAAAATAATCATAGAAAAGCCCCAAGCTACAAGCCAACTGCTTGGGGGTCTTAAAACGGGGTAACAGGCCAAATAACTCCTGAAACTTTCTTGAAATGTGAAGCATGGGTACACATCCTGCTCACTGCTTCTGCGGTACGATCTTGTCGTGATATCGGATCGCTGCTCTGTCTGTCTTATCACCCAAGCCATATGCAATGCTACGTGTATTACTACCCGTCTGCTACATTACAGAAAACAGGGTTTCAAATGTGACATCACAAGCTTCTCCAGAGTGAACTCTGACTCTTTTCCGTGTAGCTGTGGTTCGTTCGTGGTTGAATGTGATTCCTGTTGTGCTGTTCCGTGATTGCTCGTGGCCCTGAGCTGAGCTGCAGTAGAACGCAGACAGAGGCCGGTGAAGTGGCGTTAGGTAGTGAAACATTGGGCCCGCCGCGTGTCTTTGATATGCAGGGACACGTGGCTGACAATGGATCCCCACGCGTTACTAGGCTCTGGGCTACAGGCTGACAGGAAGCCCGCACACACGGGAGTCAGGGGCGGCAGAGAAAGGAGACTTTTACAACCCCAATAGAGAGGTGAGAGCAGGAGAAGGAGGAAGAGGGGAGGAGAGGGAAAGAAAGGCCAGAGGAAGGGAGAAGGGGGAGGGGATGAGTTTTACTGCTCCAGGAGTTTGTGAATGAAAGCAGAAGACAAAGGAGGATCCCTGTCACTCTGTCTCTTGCTCTCGCACACACACACACACACACATACTGAAACACACACACACTGACACACACACACACACACACACACACATGCAGGCGGCAGCCGGCTCCCTGGGGAGTGAAAGTGTTCGAGACAGGAGCTCTCGCTTTCAAAGAGAGACGTAAAGACAAAGGAGGGTTGAGGGTTAAAGCAACACACACACACACACACACACACACACACCCACCCACCCACACACACACACACACACACACACACACACACACACACACACTAACACACTCGCACAGTGTGTCTCTTTGAGCTGTTTGCTGTTTTAATAAAATCTGATTTCATTATTTTATTATTATTATAAACATTTGGCTCCCCAACATTGGTCACATAGAATGTATAATTTATTTAAACAGTGAGGTCTAACACTCTTCTATATAATTTATCATGGGTTATATCCAGCTCTTATTCTTCTGTATACTGTAGTTTGTGCTCTATCCTGCTCTAACTCTATGTAGTTTAGTATGGGCTCTATCCAGTTCTAACTCTATGTAGTTTAGTATGGGCTCTATCCAGTTCTAACTCTATATCGTTTAGTATTGGCCCTACCTGCTCTAACCCTATGTAGTTTTGTATGGGCTCTATCCAGTTCGAACTCTATATCGTTTAGTGTGGGCTCTATCCAGTTCTAACTCTATATAGTCTAGTGTGGGCCCTATCCAGTTCTAACTCTATATCGTTTGGTATGGGCTCTATCCAGTTCTAACTCTAAATCGTTTAGTATGGGCTCTATCCAGTTCTAACTCTATATCGTTTGGTATGGGCTCTATCCAGTTCTAACTCTATACAGTTTCCTATGGGCTCTCTTCACACTGAAGTGTCAACGTACCAATAGACGTGGGTCGCCCTGGCCCAGAGCGAGTGCTGGACGGCTGGTTGGCTGAGGGAGGGAGAGCGTGGTTGCCATTGGTCATGGCCGGGGGTGCGTCGGCCAATGGCGGAGGAGCGACGGGGTCGATGTGAGAACCCATGGGGTCAACATGAGGTCCTGCAGGTATCAGAAGAGGGAGACCAACAGAGGAAGAGATTATTATTATATTATTATTATTATTATTATTATTATTATTATATATTAAAATCACGTATTGATGTTCAAGTGTGTATGTGTGTGGGAGTGAGGATGCCTGCATTTGTTTGTGTGCTGGGTCTTTGTGTGTGATTGTGAGAATGAGCGAGCAAGCATATTTCTTTGTGTGTGTGTGTGTGTGTGTGTGTGTGTGTGTGTGTGTGTGTGTGTGTGTGTAGTTGAATTAGGGCGGTTGCATGTGTGTGTCTTTACCTGGGTGAGGGATGAGGGCTGGATGTGGCAGTTCATCTGATGTCACATGACTTCCTACGATACCGGACCCCACATGTTTCATTCTGCTTTCTGCACCAGACACACACACACACACACACACACACACACACACACACACACACACACACATATTATGAGAGGAGCTGAGTAAGACACACTATTACTAATTATATAACTATTATTAACAAATCAAGAGCGACAGACAGAGAGAGAGTGAGAGAGAGCAAGAGATTGAAAGAGCAAGAGAGAGAGAGAGAGAGAGAGAGAGTGAGTGTGAGAGAGAGCGGGAGACCACCAGGAGAGTGTGTGTCGAGCAGTGTTTCTATAGAGAGAAACAGAGACTCAGACCCTGGTATTGGAGTATGCGTCCCTTTATTAACTGAGCTAAATAAACAGCCATAAATTCCGTCGGTCCCAGCAACTCTCTCTTCCTTGGTCTATCACTGGGGCTTCTGTGATTGGTTCAACCTCGAGGTGAAACATGTACTGGTGATGTCTGAGACCTGCTGTCATATTGGCCTGAGGGTGCTTGATCCGTAAGAAATTAAGAAACACATACACTGCTAATTTAAAACAGTGTACATGTGCCTTGAATTCGTACATCTCTTCCTGACAGGACTTTGGACAGAGTTTGAAGACAATGCTCCACACAAACATGAAACACTAATATTCAATCATTCAGCAGAAGCTTTTCCTCAAAAGGGCCTTACAGTGAATTTGAGATACATTTCACCAATGAGCAGGTAGGGGTAAGGACATCTTGCTCTAGGTACCTACAGGTAGGCTGTGAAAATTAGGGTCTAAACGCACTACCTTTCAGATGGGAGACAAAAGCTTTCCTGAAATAACTCATAATCAAACAAACAAATGCCTAAGAGATCGAGGTACTTGATGATCTCTGAAACAGATGTCCATGCATCCACAAACCAGAAGACACCAAAATCCACACAGCACTGTTCGTGAGATATTTGGTCCGACCTTTACGTTAGTACGATTTGCTAATCTCCATTCCCAGGCTGCAGAGCTGGAGAGAGCAGATGTACGGGATCCTATGATAACCCAGGGGCCATAATAATGTGCCATTAGTGAGTTGAGGAGCCATATTTCAGTACGGCCCCCAGCTCTGACCCTGTAGGCCCTCTTGTTGACCTCTGCTCTCTTAAGAGCACCACCTGGCCAGCTAGTCCAACAGGTAAACGCTCCGCTTACACTAGGCTGGGAACAGCTGTTCTCTAATACCCAGAAATGTTAATCAAGAATGACTTGGATGTGTATTGTGTGGAGAATCAGAATGGGAAGAATTTCAGCCCATAGGTTTCAAAGAAAGAACTGAACAACACTTAAGGTAGTCCCGGGTTTTAGGTGTGTTCTCTTGCTTTGGTTCTCTGCCCTTCTAAGATCTAGGGTTTAGGGCCGAGGCTCTAGTGCCTGGGTTCTAAGGTATTGGTTCTAAGATCTGGGCTCTAGCGCCTGGGTTCTAAGGTATTGGTTCTAAGATCTGGGCTCTAGCGCCTGGGTTCTAAGGTATTGGTTCTAAGATCTAGGATCTAGGGCCGAGGCTCTAGCGCCTGGGTTCTAAGGTATTGGTTCTAAGATCTAGGATCTAGGGCCGAGGCTCTAGCGCCTGGGTTCTAAGGTATTGGTTCTAAGATCTAGGCTCTAGGGCCGAGGCTCCAGCGCCTGGCTTCTAAGGTATTGGTTCTAAGATCTAGGCTCTAGGGCCTGTGTTCTAAGGTATTGGTTCTAATATCTGGGCTCTAGCGCCTGGGTTCTAAGGTATTGGTTCTAAGATCTGGGCTCTAGCGCCTGGGTTCTAAGGTATTGGTTCTAAGATCTGGGCTCTAGCGCCTGGGTTCTAAGGTATTGGTTCTAAGATCTAGGATCTAGGGCCGAGGCTCTAGCGCCTGGGTTCTAAGGTATTGGTTCTAAGATCTAGGCTCTAGGGCCGAGGCTCCAGCGCCTGGCTTCTAAGGTATTGGTTCTAAGATCTAGGCTCTAGGGCCTGTGTTCTAAGGTATTGGTTCTAATATCTGGGCTCTAGCGCCTGGGTTCTAAGGTATTGGTTCTAAGATCTGGGCTCTAGCGCCTGGGTTCTAAGGTATTGGTTCTAAGATCTGGGCTCTAGCGCCTGGGTTCTAAGGTACTGGTTCTAAGACCTGGGCTCCACGGTCGAGACTCCAGCGCCTGGGTTCTAAGTTATCTGGCTTTAGGTTTCCAGGTTGCTACCCACCGTGTCCCCTCCAGCGGATGGCGGGCCCTCGGACCAGGGTTCCCTGGCCGTTCCTGTGGAGGAGGTGCTTTAAGTGCTTCTGTTTCTTGGGCTGCGTGCTGAGCTTCAGGTTGATGTGGTTGGCGAACTCGGTGAAGTAGCGGAAGCCCTTCTCCCCGCAGCCCACGCAGTTCCCCGAAAACCCTGGGGATGTGGGACGCACGCAGGGCGGGAAACACGTCAAGAAAAAGGCTGAGGCTGAGTCAAAAGTAGGCCTCCTCCTATCATCGTCCTAACACTCTTTGAAGGAAATAGTTATATATGGTTAAAAGATTGAATAGTGCATATGATCCAGTCTGTTAGTTTACAGTGACACCTGAATTTCCCTTCTGGAATGAATGAAGGGGTGTCTTATAATCCACTGTGTGTTAACATGTGTAGTTACATGACTTCAATTTACATTTATACTGTAATACGTGGCCATCAGTGTGCACTATTCTCCTCTTCCATGTTCCAGTGTGGTACAGTGTGTATCAGTTCACTGTAGGGCTACGTTCTCCTCTTGTGCTCCAGTGTGTGGTGCAGTGTGTATCAGTTCACTGTAGGGCTACGTTCTCCTCTTGTGCTCCAGTGTGTGGTGCAGTGTGTATCAGTTCACTGTAGGGCTACGTTCTCCTCTTGTGCTCCAGTGTGTGGTGCAGTGTGTATCAGTTCACTGTAGGGCTACGTTCTCCTCTTGTGCTCCAGTGTGTGGTGCAGTGTGTATCAGTTCACTGTAGGGCTACGTTCTCCTCTTGTGCTCCGGTGTGTGGTGCAGTGTGTATCAGTTCACTGTAGGGCTACGTTCTCCTCTTGTGCTCCGGTGTGTGGTGCAGTGTGTATCAGTTCACTGTAGGGCTACGTTCTCCTCTTGTGCTCCGGTGTGTGGTGCAGTGTGTATCAGTTCACTGTAGGGCTACGTTCTCCTCTTGTGCTCCGGTGTGTGGTGCAGTGTGTATCAGTTCACTGTAGGGCTACGTTCTCCTCTTGTGCTCCGGTGTGTGGTGCAGTGTGTATCAGTTCACTGTAGGGCTACGTTCTCCTCTTGTGCTCCGGTGTGTGGTACAGTGTGTATCAGTTCACTGTAGGGCTACGTTCTCCTCTTGTGCTCCGGTGTGTGGTGCAGTGTGTATCAGTTCACTGTAGGGCTACGTTCTCCTCTTGTGCTCCGGTGTGTGGTGCAGTGTGTATCAGTTCACTGTAGGGCTACGTTCTCCTCTTGTGCTCCAGTGTGTGGTGCAGTGTGTATCAGTTCACTGTAAGGCTACGTTCTCCTCTTGTGCTCCAGTGTGTGGTGCAGTGTGTATCAGTTCACTGTAGGGCTACGTTCTCCTCTTGTGCTCCGGTGTGTGGTGCAGTGTGTATCAGTTCACTGTAGGGCTACGTTCTCCTCTTGTGCTCCAGTGTGTGGTGCAGTGTGTATCAGTTCACTGTAGGGCTACGTTCTCCTCTTGTGCTCCAGTGTGTGGTGCAGTGTGTATCAGTTCACTGTAGGGCTACGTTCTCCTCACCCAGCAGTGCGTTGCGGCCATGCTCGTCGGGCAGGAAGCGGCTGTCCACCACACACACCAGCAGGGTGTCCGGGACCTGGGAGGACTTGACCCCCACCAGGAGGAACCCCGGGGGCACGTCCAGGGGGTCCGTGGACAGGGAGGACAGACGGACGTTTCGACCCGCCTGGCAGAAACCTGAGGGGGGGCGGGGGGTTAGATCACTTCAACACTTGATTTATTGATTGATGTAAGGACGTAAAGACAATGTCAACCAATATGACAACAAGTAGTCCGGATAGGCCTACCATAGCCTAGTGTTAGCTGGGTAGGCGTAGGCCTACTATAGCCTATTGATAGCTGGCTAGGCCTACTACAGGCTAGTGTTAGCTGGGTAGGTCTACTACAGCCTAGTGTTAGCTGGGTAGGCGTAGGCCAAATATAGCCTAGTGTTAGCTGGGTAGGCCTACTACAGCCTAGTGTTAGCTGGGTAGGCCTACTACAGCCTAGTGTAAGCTGGGTAGGCGTAGGCCTATCATAGAATAGTGTTAGCTGGGTAGGCCTACTACAGCCTAGTGTTAGCTGGGTAGGCCTACTACAGCCTAGTGTAAGCTGGGTAGGCGTAGGCCTACCATAGAATAGTGTTAGCTGGGTAGGCCTACTATAGCCTAGTGTGAGCTGGGTAGGCCTACTATAGCCTAGTGTGAGCTGGGTAGGCCTACTATAACCTAGTATTAGCTGGGTAGGCGTAGACCTACTATAGCCTAGTGTTAGCTGGGTAGATCTACTATAGCCTAGTGTTAGCTGGGTAGGCCTACTATAACCTAGTGTTAGCTGGGTAGGCGTAGGCCTACTATAGCCTAGTGTTAGCTGGGTAGGCCTACTATAACCTAGTATTAGCTGGGTAGGCGTAGACCTACTATAGCCTATTGATAGCTGGCTAGGCCTACTACAGGCTAGTGTTAGCTGGGTAGGTCTACTACAGCCTAGTGTTAGCTGGGTAGGCGTAGGCCAAATATAGCCTAGTGTTAGCTGGGTAGGCCTACTACAGCCTAGTGTTAGCTGGGTAGGCCTACTACAGCCTAGTGTAAGCTGGGTAGGCGTAGGCCTACCATAGAATAGTGTTAGCTGGGTAGGTCTACTATAACCTAGTATTAGCTGGGTAGGTGTAGACCTACTATAGCCTAGTGTTAGCTGGGTAGATCTACTATAGCCTAGTGTTAGCTGGGTAGGCCTACTATAACCTAGTGTTAGCTGGGTAGGCGTAGGCCTACTATAGCCTAGTGTTAGCTGGGTAGGCCTACTATAACCTAGTATTAGCTGGGTAGGCGTAGACCTACTATAGCCTAGTGTTAGCTGGGTAGATCTACTATAGCCTAGTGTTAGCTGGGTAGGCCTACTATAACCTAGAGTTAGCTGGGTAGGCGTAGGCCTACTATAGCCTAGTGTGAGCTGGGTAGGCCTACTATAGCCTAGTGTTAGCTGGGTAGATCTACTATAACCTAGTGTGAGCTGGGTAGGCGTAGGCCTACTATAGCCTAGTGTGAGCTGAGTAGGCCTACTATAGCCTAGTGTGAGCTGGGTAGGCCTACCGTCTGTGGTGCAGCAACCTTCTGGAGGAGGCTTCTTCTGGTAGGGCACGGTGGGGGGGCTGGACTCAGAGCCATTCTCCTCGTCTTCGTCGTCTTCATCATCTGCATCCAGACGACCTGATGGTGGACCCCACATGCACACACACACACACACACACACACACACACACACACACACACACACACACACACACACACACACACATTTCAACATGGAATACAAATACTCCCGAATGCATATGACGATGCATGTGACAAATATGCTCCTTTGTGTGTGTGTGTGTGTGTGTGTTCATGCCTGTGTGCGTTTGTGCGTTTGTACATGTTTGTACATTTGTACGTGTGTGTGTGTGCCTACCGTTGTGAGGAGCGAGGGGCTCTGTCTCCAGGTAGAGCTGGGAGAAGACGGGCCTGGGGACCACAGCGCTGGACCGCAGCGACGCCTCGATGGAGTAGTGGAGGACCTCCTGGAAGCGGGCCATCCGCAGCTGGCCGGCACACGAGTTCCCCATCAGACCTCCTCCTCCTCCTTCACCTCCTCCTCCTCCTGCTGCTCCTCCTCGCTGCAATGTAAATGCACTGCGTTTGTACAGCGCTTTTCTAACCAGCGGCCACTCGAAGCGCTTTACAATATTGCCTCCCGTTCACCCGCTCACGCACACATTCACACACCGACGGCGGAGTCAGCCGTGCAAGGCGGCGGCCGGCTCGTCGGGGGGCAGTCAGGGTGAGGTGCCTTGCTCAAGGACGCCTCGACACTCAGGGATCGAACCAGCAACCTTCAGGTTACCAGACAAGCTGCTCTGCCTCCCGAGCTACTGTTCCCCCCCCCCCCCCCCATTATCATGACGTTATGGCAGAGTAAAAGCAAAGCTGTGTCTGGAAGTTTCTTGTTAACAACATAATAGTTCATGTCATCTGCCAGCATGAGCAATCAGCTCATCTTTGATTTCCAAGGAGCGTTATCAACGGGAGCAGACCCCCAAATGCCTCTGGCCCTAATTGGATAGACCTTCAACCAGTCACAGTAATGAAACGTATGCACATCATTTTTTTGGTTTGGGTATGTGCTAAGAGTTAAGACATACATGGGAACAAAAGCATAAGGAGTGTCATTTAAACATAGTTGTAGTTCACAGTTGTGGTTTCTCTAGTTTAATAATCAGTGTATAATCAGCGTATTATTATTAATACAAATATTATTGTATAAATAAACAGAAGAGTATGGGTTAATATTTAAGATTCAGTTGATATGGTTAACCCTGAGTCCAAACACAAGAGGACTTCAAGGAATACAGACACACACACACACACACACACACACACACACACACACACACACACACACACACACACACACACACACACACACACCCACACAAACACACACAGACGTCAAGAGAGAACCCTTAATAACTATCAGCTGTTCTTGCGGTCAGGGCACCCTGACCTAAACCATCTCACTCACTCCCTCGCCTTTTCTCTCCCTGCTCTCTCTCTTGCTCCTGCTCTCCGTCACGCTGTCTCTCTCTCTTTCTCCCTCTCGCCATCTCTCTCTCTGTCTCCCTTTCTCTGTCTCTCTCTCAGTCTCCCTCTCTCGCTCTCTGTCTCCCTCTCGCTGTCTCTCTCTCTGTCTCCCTCTCGCTGTCTCTCTCTCTGTCTCCTTCTCTCTGGCCCTCTCTGTCTCCCTCTCGCTGTCTCTCTCTCTGTCTCCCTCTCTCTGGCCCTCTCTTTCTCACTCTCATTCAAAAAAGCCTAAGGCAGAGAGTCCACAGACAGCATCGGTTTAGGTTGAATTCAACACTAACCTCAACCAACATGTTGAATACTATTTACTAACAGCTAGAAACATGTTAATATGTTATTAGCCTGTGGCTAATGCAACTTGTTAAATTAAAATAGAGTTCTACTTCATCCCTTAAGTTATTACATACATATAGGTAACAAGGAGGCATTTTAGTAGACATCTAACTTCATCCATATCGTTCAACCAGGACATGTATTGATTCATAAGGGTAGGACTTTTAGCAGTGTGTGCAACCAGTAGAGCTAGCCTTGTTAACTAGGTCAGATGCAAGACACTTACACACGACCCTGCTAGTCTAATCCTCATCCTACTACCACACATACTAGCTGACACACACACACGCATGCACACACTCGAGATGAAGAGGAAGGTACGGCTATAGGAAGAGTGTGGGTGATGGGGAGTAGGGAGGAAGAGGGGAGAATATGATAGCCCTGTGATTAAAGCTAACGGAGTAGGCATTGTACAGTTCAACAGAACAGCAGAACACATCCGAGGAGCTAACAAGCCGTCAACACACACACATAACACAAGTGATGTGGTGGAGGTGAAGGAGACAGGGGTAACATGAAAGAGAGGGAGAGAGAGAGAGAGAGAGAGAGAGAGAGAGAGAGAGAGAGAGAGAGAGAGAGAGAGAGAGAGAGAGAGAGAGAGAATTAGAGAGAGAGAGAGAGAGAGAGAATTAGAGAGAGAGATTTATGGTGGCCTCAACACAGTGGCTGAGCTACACTCTGGGACAGTTTTGTTCTCTCTCTCTTCGCAGGGGAAGAAGAATCTCCTTTCATCTCCCCCCTTCTCCTCCTCCTGCTCTAGTCACACCATCCCTCCTCCCCCCTGGGGTGAGAGACACTATTGTAGTGCTTAGGCTCAGATAACCCCTAACACCCCACCCCCTCCTGCTCTAAGAACCACCTCCTCACACACACACACACACACACACACACATACACACACACACACACACACACACACACACACACACACACACACACACACACACACACACACACACACACACACACACACACAAAGCATCCCCCCAACACACACACACACAAACACACACAGGCCCTATTACATTGCCTTTTCAAGCCGGGAATGTTGCAGCATTATTCCATCTCGCCTTCTGTATAAAAGGTACACATACAGAATGGGGGGGCATGGAGGTTCCCCCTTTAGACCTGCAGCAGAGGTAGTAACAAAAAATAATAATAAAAAGATTGAACCAGCATGGCGGGACAGGGCTGTGACGTTTGAATGACATGTTGTGTGTGCGACTCCGTGCTCACATTCTATACCTCCTCCAACCATTTTCTGATCCGGCAAACCCATTGCTCACACGAATCTGATGTGGTTACATCAAGCATCAACAGGTCGCATACCACGCACGGCAACTCTGCTTGTCTGATGATTAGTATAATGTAAAACGGTTGTGTTACATGCCACTCCCCTGATTGCTCTGTAAGAGCACACACACGGGGGGTTGGTCCCGCTGGCCTTCGGTATTTCCCAACACGTGTAACAAACAATAGGTGGGCTTCATTCTGGCCCTGGATCTCACCCTCGGTTAGATCCAGGCTCTGCATGACATCTGGCCTGCTGCCTCACCGTACAGCCAGAGAACCAGTCAGCCGGCCGACACGTTAGGTCAGTCGGTTGTTTCCCGACCTCTGACCTTAGGCGGACCGTGAGGTTAACATCAAGACAATGCGGTTATGAACACATGCACGTTGTGCAAACAATTAAAAACGGAAATCTGCGAATGTTTCCGCAAAGTCATTAGTCCAGGGTTTGCGACCGTCGAATCCGACCCATGAAGTCCACCGTTCAACTTTTGGGGAATTTTTTTGGCGGGAAACTAGGTTTGATGTTTTTTTGTTGGTGTATCTTTTCTCAGTTGCCTAACCACACCTTCTGGAGCAACAGACAAGACAGCAAGCAAGATTAGCCCCAGTCCCCCTACCAGGGGGATAAACTCTGGGGCCCATCCCACACACCCATGCTCTAGTCTGACCCTTCTCATGACCAAGGGGTCAAAGGTGAGCCCAGATAACAATGTTTAAGCAAGACTTTGATGTGGGCGGTACTCCTTACACATACACACACACTCATGCCGACACACACTCATGCATGAACACACACACACACACTCACACATATGAATACACACACGCCTACACACACATATGAACACACACACACGCACACACACACACAAACACACACACACACACACACACACAAACACACACACACACACACACACAAACACACACACACACAGACACAAACAAACACACACACACACACACAAACACACACACACACACACATACACACACACACACACACAGTGATGGGCTCAGACTCATTGGAAACAAAGGGCCTGTCTTAGGGGTGAAAGGTCATTCAGAGAGAGGCCAGATAGGAACCTCAGGCTGTTTCTATGCTGGACAGTCCCACATACCAGCCCCGCACACACGCACACAACACACACACGCAACACAAATGCGCAACACAAACGCACAACACACACACGCAGGGACAAACCAACACAGTGGCCGTGCTATTCATTCTTTGTGTGACCAGTCTGACCAGCAGCACTCTCTAACCCCTTGCCCCAACAACCTCAAAATAGGATCATATTACACACACACACACACACACGCACACACACACACACACACACACAGCATCAGATCTCCTTATCAAGGATCGGGGACTCACAGAAAATCCCTCTTTCACCGTTTCCTCAATAGACAATCGGCCAGGCCAACTAGCCAACCTACTAACAAGCCATCCAACCAACCAACTAACCAACAAGCTAACCAACCAGCAAAACAAACAGCTAACCAACCATCTAACCAACCAACTAAATAAGTCGCTAACCAACCATCTAACCAGCCATCTAACCAGCTAATAAGCCAGCTAAATAATAATAATAATAATAATAATAATAATAATAATAATAATAATAATAATTTATTACATTTATATAGTGCTTTCAAGGTACCCAAAGCACTTTACAGTGAAGCGGGACCTCACTTACCACCAACCACTAAACAACCAATCACTCAGCCAAGCAACCAACCAACCAGTCAAAAGCCTCCAAAAGCATCTTGTTGCCATTATACAACCTCCAACAATCTCCAACTGTCTTGTGAGGTACTCCAGCACACACTTGTTATGCTCGTATTTTGTTTGAAATCATTAATTTGTATTCCCTAAGAAGCACATTACATTCTGGATGTTCCAGGACTAAGATACCTCGACACACTGTGGCGCATGCGCACGAGTTTGGGGATAGCTGAGGGACACTAAAGCATCAACTCCTACATCTTTAAATATGTTTCTGTCTGACTGTTATCTTACAATATGTCCCTGAAGCTTCTCTGACTCTACCGCACTACTGCAAAAAGGCTTTTCTCCTCTCCAGTCTAATACAGACGATACAGGGTTTCTTGTGAAAACTTAGTTATAACCCAATTCCCTGCACTTTATTTCTATGGATCCAACATGCTTATAACACAATATTTGTGAATTTCATGCAATTTTCTATTAATATACAATGACAAATTATTAATTCTTACGAATTATTCTCGTAAGAATTATACCTGGTGGTCAAATACATTCATAAGAATATTAATAAATAAATAAATACATAGATAAATAAATGAAATTAATAGCAAACGAATAAGCTAATTCATAAATAAATAAATAAATATGTCAGATGAGTGAATAATTATTAAATAAAATAGGCATGCAACCGAGCAATTCAGACAGGATCATTCATCCATATCAAATTCAGAAGAAATTGAATTTAGAAATACAACTACTAATATAATAATATAATACTACTTAATATTCGAATTTATTGCCATTGACAACCCTATTTATCGATAATAACGTAGGGTAGGCATATATGTGCATAGGATAAGTTATCGATACCATCCTGAAGTACCAAAGTTGAGATGCCTCTGTTCCAAGAACCATGATTGAGGTATGTGTTATCATTTGATCAGACTTCCCAGTTTGTGTTCAGTAATGCAGTTGTACGTTATTAGAATAAATATCGCAGCATCACCACACACACCAGCATAATAAACAGTTTCCTGATCACTATGTTTACACCACTCATGCATTGCATTGTATTAGTTTAACAGCCACGCAGAGAAGCCTTATTTAAAAAACAAAGGTAGAAAGAACCGAAGCTTTATGAAAAACCACTGAATAAGTTAAATGAATAGTCAACTGACTTACCTGATAAATTACACTGCAGAGACCAACGAGTAACTTATTTTTTCGGAACGGGAGGCAAGTTGCTACGATGTCCTTTCGCTATGACTTCACGTCAGAACCTGCGGTTCTTCTGCCTGCAGAAGCCGCGTGCCGTCATCAGCCCTGTCTCCCTCTTCGGCAGCGAACAAGACCCTCCCCCCTAAATATGGCCTCGTCCGAGCAGGGACGGGTTTAAAAAACCGGCGTGCTGGGTAATAAACACACACACACACACACACACACACACACACACACACACACACACTCACACACGTAAGCACGCACGCACACTTGACGCACGCACACTTGACTCACGCACAGACGCACACACATACACACACACACACACACACACACACACACACACACACACACACACACGCGCGCACCCACACAGTGTGTTGGGGCCAATAAACAAAAGTGCTATGGGGATTGAAATGAATTACTAGAAAGAATGCTAAATGGCTCCCCCTTTAGAAATAATATTAGTACTACAAATAATCCGATCAATTGATTTTATTCAATTTAAGTATTATATTTGTAAATGCATTAAAAATATCGCTGTCGATTCAGTTAATTTCAACATATTTCTCAAATTAAGAATAAGAAAAAAATAAATCTTTGATAAAACATATTCTAGGATTGAAGACTAGATAATAGGCAACATCAAAATAGGGTATACCTGTTGCTTGAGTTAGGGATTAATTTACGATTATAGTAGCCTATGTTTATGCGTACATTTTGTAAGTAACCTTTTATACATTTTATCATACACGGGTCTCCTCGTGGTACAAGTACAGTTATTCTATGTTTACCATGTTTTAAAAATGTTGCCCTATTCAAATGTGCAACCTAAAAAAACAGGGATCTGAAAGCGGGGATATGGCGCCCTCTTTCGGCCGCTCAACAAACGATCAGGAAATGGAATGGAAGGGGTGTGTGTTGTGTTGACCATTTCTTCGAAATTCACATTGGCATACAAACACCACCAGGGTGTCCTGTGTCAGTGTGCTTCACGATCATATGATACGCAACCGTTGCCACACTTTACAAGAAAGGTGTGAGTTGCAACCGCAGCGGAATCAGCGCTCAGGATGTTCTGCTGTACTTTTGATGCATCAGTGATGTACTGAAACAGCAATTTCGGCACCGGGATCAATCCAGTCATGTCAGTGGATCAGTGGATCTAAACGGAGCACGTATAGGTACGTTTTAACTTTTGCGATTCCAGAATCCCTCGAGAATGACGGATTCAGTGATTTGAATTAATTTGAATGAGTATATTGCAATGTTCTCTACCTGTCACTACTTGCAGCGTCTACGGTGGTTCTTAAATCAGTGCTGTGTGCGTTCATCATCTGTGAAGATGAGGAGTCGCAGTAATTCAGGAGTGAAGCTGGACAGCTACGCCAGGCTGGTGCAGGAGACTATCCTCAACCACCAGGTAACATGACAATAACACATCGTTATATAACAGCCATACCATGTGTACCATGAGACAGGCGCTGATATAGCTTAGGGTGTACCATGACATCAACATACACAACATATACATAAACACATAACATATAGCATGCATAATACATACACCATATAAGGTAAACTATTTCAGTAATGTTGCATTGAAAGCAAATGCGTGTTTACGATTGGTGAACGAAATCGTTAAGCTACAAACATTTTTTTAATTTATTTTTATTTGTTGCACTTTATTGTCGTTAATTGTCATACGATTTGAAATGTAATTCCCCTGTAGGATAGCCTATACAGGAGCAGGACACCTCTTATAAATAAACAAGTGCTTGAGCAAAGTTCACGCTCCAAAATAGGCTGAGTACATCGAAGCCTTATCTAGAAACCCTTTGAATTCCAACAGATGCACGCTAACCTGCATTGCACGCTGTTTGTTGTGTGTGTACGTTTGTGTATGTACCTTGCGTGTGTGCCTGCATGCGTGCGGATGTGTATGTGTTTGTGTTTGCGCGTGCATGCGTGTGTATTCCTGTGCGTGTTGTTTGACAGAACCCAGTGACGGGGCTCTTGCCCGCCAGCGCCCAGCAGAAGGATGCCTGGGTGCGGGACAACGTGTACAGCGTTCTGGCGGTTTGGGGTCTGGGCATGGCCTACCGCAAGAACGCTGACCGCGACGAAGACAAGGCAAAGGCCTACGAGCTGGAGCAGGTGTGTGTGGGGGAGGGGGCAGGTGGGGGAGAAAGAGGTGGAGGGGGGAGGGGGGGAGGAAAGAAGGGAGGGGGTAGAGAGGGAGACGGAGAGAGGGGTAGAGAGGGAGACGGAGAGAGGGGTAGAGAGGGAGAAGGAGAGAGGGGTAGAGAGGGAGACGGAGAGAGGGGTAGAGAGGGAGAAGGAGAGAGGGGTAGAGAGGGAGAAGGAGAGAGGGGTAGAGAGGGAGAAGGAGAGAGGGGTAGAGAGGGAGAAGGAGAGAGGAGTAGAGAGGGCGAAGGAGAGAGGGGTAGAGAAGGAGAAGGAGAGAGGAGTAGAGAGGGAGTAGGAGAGAGGAGTAGAGAGGGAGAAGGAGAGAGGGGTAGAGAGGGCGAAGGAGAGAGGGGTAGAGAAGGAGAGAGGAGTAGAGAGGGAGTAGGAGAGAGGAGTAGAGAGGGAGAAGGAGAGAGGGGTAGAGAGGGAGTAGGAGAGAGGAGTAGAGAGGGAGAAGGAGAGAGGGGTAGAGCATAAGAACGATAGAGGGAGAATGAAGAGAGAGAGAGGGGGGAGAGACTGGGGGAGGAAGGAAAGTGAAAGAGGGGCGAGCGTGAGCATATAGATTGTGCATATTTGTGCGTGTGTTTGCTCAGCGATGGTTTCTGGGAAACAGGGTGAACAACCTGACACCAAGCCATGCTGCTGAGTAGGTCCGACACACACAAACACACGTGACACACACAACACACGTGACATAAGACATGCTATAGTTGGACACCTTACAGAGCTAGGCTAACTGTTCTAATATTCCGTAACCCTAAAAACTACAGTTTCATACATAAAATGTACAGGACATCACATGCTGTTAGAGCAGTTGTGTCAATACACAGTATATATGACATATGACCACATATTAAACACGTGTGTTTCTTCATCTGCACAGTATGGTGTAACTGCAATCTACATTCAGTATTCAATGTAATATATAATAATATAAAATTATATATTTTTGTATTCGTATTTAACTATGGTGGTGGTGTTTCGTCCTGTGCACAGTGTGGTAACTGCTTTCTACATGCAATGTGTAATGTAATATAGTAATATCTAATGTTTATTACTATGGTATGTCCTCCTGTGCAGAGTGTGGTGAAGCTGATGCAGGGTCTTCTACAGTGTATGATACGACAGGTTTGTGGATTTGATCTTTGAAACTCAGCTCAGCACACTTCACAAAGGCTCTGGGAGATCGAAGGTCTTACATTGACCACCTTTCAGTGCATTGATTGACACATGAGCTGTCAGCTGATAGGCGACACGTGACTAGAGTTTCCCGCCAGAACTAGCCATGCCGGTTTGTGTGTGATTGATTATTAATATTGTTTTTAACATTATTATTCTAATTTCCTTCTTATCTGTGTTGTTTCGCTGTGCACTTTCGTCAACTCGGGTGTGTGTGTGTTCATGCGTGTGTTCATGTGTGTGTGTTTCTGCGAGCAGGTGGCCAAGGTGGAGAAGTTCAAACACACCCAGAGCACCAAGGACTGCCTGCACGCTAAGTACCACACCCCCACCTGCGCCACCGTGGTGGGGGACGCGCAGTGGGGCCACCTGCAGGTCGATGCCACCTCCCTCTACCTCCTCATCCTGGCTCAGATGACCGCCTCGGGTACCACATAACTTATTATAGTTTATAACATAACGTAGTGCTTCCTCCTCCTGTTGGCTCTGATGGTCGCCTCTGGTGTGTAATAACCATATATCATATCTTGTCATAGTTAATATCTTAACTTAGTACTACCTCTTCATACTGGCTCAGAAGTGGTGCTTCTGGTGTGATGTCATGATAATGATATCTTATCAAATGTATGCAAAGCATACCTTGTTGTTATAAATTTACCTGATGCTAAATCCTCTTGCGATTTGTAGCGAGGTACCTAGCCTCTACCTGCTCCTCAGTAACATGTCTCTGGACTCAACTAAGTGAATGTAGACAGAGTGAAAGATGGCTCATACCCTGTCGCTACAGGCCTCTGCATCATCTCCAACCTGGACGAGGTGGCCTTCATCCAGAACCTCGTCTTCTACATCGAAGCAGCATACAGAGTGGCCGTAAGTAGCACCGCTCTGCAGGGATGAGGTAAGGACATGTCACCCGGAGATAGTTAGGCGGAGAGGCTAGTCGTGGAGGGGAGTCAACAATAATCATCAGATTGGTGCCAGGCAAGGGACATCACCTTGCACTGATTTTAGCGAGTCGGAAACCACCAATCTTTTGCTGCCGATTCTGCTGTTTATGCTGCAAGATTAATTCCTCACATTGACTCATCTGTTATTGGTTGGTCTAATGACGTCGTGGTGTTTCTGCAGGATTTTGGGATGTGGGAGAGAGGCGACAAGACGAACCAGGGCATTCCTGAGCTCAACGGCAGCTCTGTGGGCATGGCCAAGGTATGACAGCCCATAATAACCCTGTCAGCAGCGCCTCCATCAGCCCTGCGTTTTAGTTTATTTTTAGATAGCAGCCCACCTCGTTGGGCTAACTAGAGCCAAACAGCCAGTAAAGTACTAGTCAATTTCTGCAATCATAGGAAGCATGTCTACCTGGAAAAGGAGATGTTTCTTGTACCCCTGAAATTGTATGTTACATAACAATGTGCTGACCTGTGTTCATGTGTTGGATCATTCAAAAAAATGGATTCCTAATGAAAATCTGATTTTGAATGTGGAATCAAATAAAGTATATATGTATATAATATGTGTGTGTCTGTGTGTGTGTGTGTGTGTGTGTGTGTGTGTGTGTGTGTGTGTGTGTGTGCCTGCAGGCAGCCCTGGAAGCCATCGATGAGCTGGATCTGTTCGGGGCCCATGGGGGCCCCAGGTCAGTCATCCACGTTATGCCTGATGAGGTGGAGCACTGTCAGGTACGGACCCCCCCAGCCTCTAGAGGGTCAGAGCCCCCCAGCCTCTAGAGGGGTTGAGGCCCCCAGCCTCTAGAGGGTCAGGGCCCCCCCAGCTCCAGCCATCATTTTGAGATCTGACCCTAAGGGTAATCAATAAAGACTAGGGTATTATGTTTTGTTGGGCTTTGTGAGTTAAACTTCCTCTTCTTCCCGAGATAAAAGTGTCCCATTGAACTTAAATCGAACCCTGTTGGAATCACTGGAAATGCATTATATATTTGTATTGATATATGCATTTGTTTGACGCCAAAGAAGACTTCTGAAAGGAATGCAACAGCTAGCTGACAAACCACGAGACTAGAGTTATTATTAATTACAACAAATAGCAGCGCGCTCAAGGCTACAGAATGAGGGGATGTGGCGTCACGACAACGCCGAGAGACGCTCCCTACCTGCCGAGAGACGCTCCCTACCTGTCGAGAGACGCTCCCTACCTGTCGAGAGACGCTCCCTACCTGCCGAGAGACGCTCCCTACCTGTCGAGAGACGCTCCCTACCTGTCGAGAGACGCTCCCTACCTGTCGAGAGACGCTCCCTACCTGCCGAGAGACGCTCCCTACCTGCCGAGAGACGCTCCCTACCTGCCGAGAGACGCTCCCTACCTGCCGAGACACGCTCCCTACCTGTCGAGAGACGCTCCCTACCTGTCGAGAGACGCTCCCTACCTGTCGAGAGACGCTCCCTACCTGTCGAGAGACTTCCAGACTAGACGCCGACACAATCACAGACACAGGACTGGAGGATGGGTTTAAGTGTGTAACCTCTCCTCCACCCCTCCTCCACCTCTCCTCCACCTCTCCTCCACCTCTCCTCCTCCACCCCTCCTCCACCCCTCCTCCACCTCTCCCACCTCTCCTCCTCCACCCCTCCTCCACCCCTCCTCCACCTCTCCCACCTCTCCTCCACCTCTCCTCCACCTCTCCCACCTCTCCCCCGCCTCTCCTCCACATCTCCTCCCCCCTCTTCTCCACCTCCTCCACCTCTCCCCCCCCTCCTCCCCCCCCTCCTCCACCTCTCCTCCACCTCTCCTCCACCTCTCCCCCCACCTCCTCCACCTCTCCTCCACCCCTCCTCCACCTCTCCTCCACACCCCCTCCACCTCCCCTCTGCCTCCAGGCCATCCTGTGCTCCATGCTGCCCCGGGCCTCCACCTCCAAGGAGGTGGACGCGGGCCTCCTGTCCATCATCTCCTTCCCCGCCTTCGCCATCGAGGACCCCGAGCTGGTGGCCGTCACCAAGTCGGAGATCATCAGCAAGCTGCAGGTACACGGCTGGCTCCGTTCAAAGTACCCTGTTGTAGTCGGGTCCAATCTATGGCCCTATAGTTGGTTCTGTCCCATTGTGTTGGGTTTAATTCAATTATGTGTACAGTAGTGCTTTCGTTGTATTTGTTTTTATTTGTTTATTGGATTTGATTGTATATGGTTCTGTTTGGTTCTTCTGCATTTGATTCTATTGATTATATTCTGTTTGGTTCCGTTTGGTTGTGTTCTATGCTGTGGGTTCTGCTGTGTTGGGCTTAGCGTGACTGTGTTTCAGCGGGTCATTAATACGTCTCTCCTCTCCGCTGTTGAAGGGTCGCTATGGCTGCTGTCGCTTCATCCGGGATGGGTACCATTGTCCCAGAGAGGTGGGTTTGATCTTAGGCAATATTACTTTGATAAGATAACTATATGTTCACTGTATGATCCTTAAACTGTTATTTGAGCTGTTAGAATGCAATGGGAGGTGATCTTTTGTGTGTTATGTGTTGGGGGTTGATCGTGTATGTGTTAGCACTTGCTCCTGTGTGTGTTGAGAATGGATCCTGTGGGTTCATGGACTTTATTCTGTGGGTTCCTGCATTTCATTCTGTGGGTTCATGGAGTTCATTCTGTAGGTTCTGGGGGTTCATTCTGTGGGTTCATGGAGTTCATTCTGTGGGTTCTGGGGGTTCATTATGTGGGTTCTGGGGGTTCATTATGTGGGTTCTGGGGGTTCATTATGTGGGTTCTGGGGGTTCATTATGTGGGTTCTGGGAGTTCATTCTGTGGGTTCTGGGAGTTCATTCTGTGGGTTCATGGAGTTCATTCTGTGGGTTCTGGGGGTTCATTCTGTGGGTTCATGGAGTTCATTCTGTGGGTTCTGGGGGTTCATTATGTGGGTTCTGGGGGTTCATTATGTGGGTTCTGGGAGTTCATTATGTGGGTTCTGGGGGTTCATTCTGTGGGTTCTGGGAGTTCATTCTGTGGGTTCTGGGGGTTCATTATGTGGGTTCTGGGGGTTCATTATGTGGGTTCTGGGGGTTCATTATGTGGGTTCTGGGAGTTCATTATGTGGGTTCTGGGGGTTCATTATGTGGGTTCTGGGAGTTCATTCGGTGGGTTCTGGCGGTTCATTCTGTGGGTTCTTGGAGTTCATTCTGTGTGTGTCTGTCTCTAAGGACCCTTCCCGGCTGCACTATGACCCGGCAGAACTCAAGCTGTTTGAGAACATTGAGTGTGAGTGGCCCGTGTTCTGGACCTATCTAGTGCTGGACGGGCTGTTCAGTGGAGACCTGGTTCAGGTACGGGACCACTTTGTCAATGTTATATTGTTCGCCTTCAGAGGAACATGCAGTTCCTCTGACGGCCTATAGGTGGCTTGCTCTGCGATTGGATGCAAGAAGGTTTTAGCAGCCTGTGCTGTGTCTGGTGGACAGGTGCAGGAGTATGCAGAGGCCCTGGAGGGAATCCTGATCAGAGGGAAGAATGGGATCCGCCTCGTTCCCGAGCTTTACGCCGTTCCCCACGAAAAGGTCTGGTTCTGTTCTATTCCATTCTAGTCTAGGGTCAGTAATTATGTGTGTGTGTGTGTGTGTGTGTGTGTGTGTGTGTGTGTGTGTGTGTGTGTGTGTGTGTGTATGTGTGTGTGTGTATTCATATGTGTGTGTGTGTGTGGGTGAGTGTGTGTATGTGTGTTCATGCATGAGCGTGTGTCAGCATGAGTGTGTGTGTGTGTGTAAGGAGTACCGCCCACATCAAAGTCTTGCTTTAACATTGTTATCTGGGCTCACCTTTGACCCCTTGGTCATGAGAAGGGTCAGACTAGAGCATGGGTGTGTGGGATGGGCCGCAGAGTGTGTGTGTGTGTGTGTGCGTGCCTGTCATTACAAAGTGCTGTATCAAGTGCAGGGTGAATAAGTGTGTGTTGGTGTGTGCAGATCGAGGAGGAGTACGTCACCCCCCACACTGTGGACAGAGTTTCCCTGGGACAGCTTCCTCACATGTGGGGACAGTCTCTCTACATCCTGGGCCGTCTGCTAGCCGAGGTAGCTAGCTATTAGCTAGTTACTGTTTAACATGGAAATGGGACTTTTAAAGTATGAATATTAGAAGGTTTTTTGGGCTGTGATTCATTACGCCAGGCTTGTACTTGTCATATGTTAATGTAGAATACTTAAAATTCAAAGTCCTGCCATGCCCTAGAGAGGGGAGGACTTTTATTTTGCTAACCTTTGTAACCTTGTTTCAGGGTTTCCTGGCCCTAGGAGAGGTGGACCCCCTCAACAGAAGGTTCTCCACCAACTTCAAGCCAGATGTTGTGGTGCAAGGTCTGTAGCGCACACTTCCTGTCCAGTCCGTGTAACTGTGTGTGTTGTTGATGTGCTTTTGTATTTCTATGTGTATGTTTGTCACTGTATTTGTATGTTTGTGTGTGTTTATATATAATATGTGTGTACTTGTGGTTAGGAATGTTTGAGTTGTTGAAATGTGTTTCTAATATGTGTGTGTGTGTGTGTGTGTGTGTGTCCAGTGTGTGTGTTGGCTGAGTCCCAGGAGATCCAGGAGCTGCTCAGGGAGCACGGCATCGTGGTGCAGACGGTGACCGAGGTCCTTCCCATTCGGGTGATGCCCGCTCGCATCCTCAGTCACATCTACGTCAAGCTGGGTACCAGACACTCTACACGTACACACCTCCACTCACATCCACGTCAAGCTTGGTACCAGACACTCTACACATACACACCTGCACTCACATCCACGTCAAGCTGGGTACCAGACACTCTACACATACACAACTCCACTCACATCCACGTCAAGCTGGGTACCAGACACTCTACACATACACACCTGCACTCACATCCACGTCAAGCTGGGTACCAGACACTCTACACATACACACCTCCACTCACATCCACGTCAAGCTGGGTACCAGACACTCTACACATACACCTCCACTCACATCCACGTCAAGCTGGGTACCAGACACTCTACACATACACCTCCACTCACATCCACGTCATGCTTGGTACCATACATTCTACACATGTACACCTCCACTCAAATCTACACTCGACATATAAACACCTCCACTCACATCTACGTGTAGCTGGGTACCAGACACTCTCCCCATATACACCTCCACTCACATCCACGTGAGTGCAAGCTTGAGTGCAAACTTCTGCCTTGTGTAAATGAATATGTTCAACTAATGGGAATAGTAGTTCTGAATATTATTCCGAAATAAGTTCTAGGAATAATTGATTTGCTTTTATCCGTTTCTGTGAATACTGTGTGGGCGTTTATTGTCCTTTCATGCTGTCCTTAACTGTAACCTTGACATAGTTTTTGCTTTTACCGGATTGAGAATTAAAATAATGGTTTAATAAACCACTGGGAGGGTGTGTGTGATCTTCCTGGGGATGTGTGTTGGTGTGTGTGTGTGTGTGATGGCCCTGGTGACGTGTGTACTGTGTTGGCCGGTCTCCAGGGAACTGTAAGAAGTTGGGTTTGAGTGGCAGACCGTACAGACACATCGGGGTGCTTGGCACCTCCAAGATGTACCAGATCAGAGACCACAGCTACACCTTCACCCCCCAGGTACAGCTACGTCCTCATCATCACAGCCCTTTACCCCGCCTATCCCTTACTGTAGTCTGTCTAACAGGTGACGTCATATGGATGTTGGTTGAGACGATCAGAAACGGTGGTTATGATAAGCATTGTTTGGAGCTGTACTCTTGTTTGACTGTCCGTTCCCAGCATGCTTCAAGCTCAAACTGTTTGAATTTAATTCTATACATTTATGATATTCATTCTGTTGTGGAAGTTACCCATGGTTCCACCTCTTCTTCTTATCCCATCATTTTATTCTTTTGTCTCTCTCTCTCTCTCTCTCTCTATGTCTCTCTCTGTCTCTCCATGTCTCTCTCTCTCTCTCTCTCTCTCTCTCTCTCTCTCTCTCTCTTTCTCTCGCTCTATGTCTCTCTCTCTCTCTCTCTCTCTCTCTCTTTCTCTCTCTCTCTCCATGTCTCTCTCTCCATGTCTCTCTCTCTATGTCTCTCTCTCTCGTCCCTTTCTCTAGTTCCTGGACCAGCACCACTTCTACCTGGCCTTGGACAACCAGATGATCGTGGAGATGTTGCGCACGGAGCTGGCCTACCTGTCCGCCTGCTGGAGGATGACAGGACGTCCCACACTCACCTTCCCCATCACCAGGAGCATGCTCAGTAAGACCCTCCCCTTCCCCCACAAAATTAAAAGATAGTCCCGTTTCCCCCCTCTTCGTATCTGCCCGATGGTACAGTCTGAAAAGCCAGACAGGCAGCAATCTAAGGCGTGATGATGCTGTCTCCCTTCAGAGGAGGCCGATCCTGATCAGTGCAGGAGTGAATGTTTCTCATTGACACAGTGAGCGAATATCGCTGTACTTCATGTACTTTATGTAAATTATGTACTACGTATACATGATGTACTTCATTTTCTTCCTGCACTCCAGATACTAACCCTACATGTTATTCGTGTACTTAATGTACTTTGGGTTCTTCATGATCCCAATATACTTGATGTACTTCATGTACTTAATATACTTCATGTACTTCCTGTCATTCATATCCTTCATGTACTTCATGATCTGAGCATACTTCATGTACTTCCTGATCCTAATGGTTCCTGTAATTCCTGTCCAGCTGAAGACGGAGACGCAGTGGACCCCTGCATCCTGTCCACCCTGAGAAAACTACAAGATGGATACTTTGGAGGTGCCAGGTGAGAACACACACACACACACACACACACACACACACACACACACACACACACACACACACACACGTGTATTTAACATACAGAACCACACCAGGCCATGTCAACGCACTCTGTGCATGTGTGTAACACTGTGTAAGTGCTCCTATGAAATATTATGTATGTGTATCTATGTGTTTGTCTGTGTGTGTGTGTGTGTATAATTGCTATGTGTGTTTGTGTTGTCAGGGTGCAGACAGCAGACCTGTCCAGCTTCCAGACCACTTCCTTCCACACGCGCCTCAGCTTCCTGGACGGAGAGACGGACGAGAGTCTGCTGGAGGACGAGGAAGAGGAGGACGACGAGGAAGAGTCCGGCCAACGCACCGGTAGGAAGAGACGGAGGCCATCGCTGTGGTCCACTCGCTTGTTTTGAAGTATACCTGGAATGAGTTGTTGATTATTTATTAGATGGCTCATATCTGATGCATTTTTTGATTAACATTGAACCTTTGGGGACGGGATCATAAACCTCTAGGATCCGACCCCCCCCGCTCTCGTTCTTAGGCCCCAAGTACACAGAACACTTCCAACTGCCGGGGGTGGCCATTCTGTTTGCCGTTTTGCTATCTGCTGTAGCTTTTAAGCTCCCTGCTTTAGAGAGCGTCTTGTGTTTTCCGCAAAGAAAAGTTGAAAATAAATGTAATTCAAGGATAACAGCCTACATGCACGACATCAACATGTTAATCCCCTTGTTCTGTAACTGAAAAGCCATGAGACTACACTACCACCTGACCTCCATCCATGGCCCTGCTCTGCCCGCCTCCCCCCCCCCTCCCAGGACACTCCCATGGGGTCCTGGACCAGTACCTCACCCAGCTGCTGCACAGCACCACCTCCAGGGGCCACCTCCCTCCTCTCCAGGGGGGGCAGCACCACGTCTTCAGCGCCGAGCACACCACCAGGGACATCCTGGCCCTCATGGCCCAGGTCCAGGGCCTCAGCATGCCCAGTGAGAGCCCACACCCGGACCGTGACCTGTTGGGGATCAAACGGGTTCCTATGTGTAGACTGTACATGAGAATGATCTGATGCTACATACTGGACACCTGGCAGCAGCGGGATGTGTATTATTGGTCTCTTATGACATGGTCATCACAGGTGAGCGTGTCACCTAGATGTGTGACAGATAGGTGAGCAACGTTGGCAGTCCACTGGGTAGGCTGTTAGACTCATCTATCCAGCACAACTCTAGGTGGACACGCCCACTTGTGATGTCATAAGAGGCCGATTTCAAAACAGCATGTAACGGCTTATCACACCACACCTGGTGGCATGTCATGGGACCTTTAATGTAAGCTCTGCTTTTGTGCTTTTGTATTAGTGTGTGTATGTGATTGTATGCTTTTTGTGCTTACGTGTGTGTGTGTGTGTGTGTGTGCGTGTGTGTGTGTTTTAGAGTCCCCCATGTATCTTCCTGTGGTTCCCATCTTGAAAAAGAATCGTCGATCGCTCAACCTTCTGGATGTTCCTCATCTACCTGCTCACCCCCAGCAGGCTGGGACCAGCAAGCAGCACACGGTAGGACCCGGCTTAAAGGGACGGTAGGACCCGGCTTAAAGGGACGGTAGGACCCGGCTTAAAGGGACGGTAGGACCCGGCTTAAAGGGACGGTAGGACCCGGCTTAAAGGGACGGTAGGACCCGGCTTAAAGGAACGGTAGGACTCGGCTTAAAGGGACGGTAGGACCCGGCTTAAGGGAACGGTAGGACCCGGCTTAAGGGAACGGTAGGACCAGGCTTAAGGGAACGGTAGGACCCGGCTTAAAGGGACGGTAGGACCCGGCTTAAAGGAACGGTAGGACCCGGCTTAAAGGGACGGTAGGACCCGGCTTAAGGGAACGGTAGGACCCGGCTTAAAGGGACGGTAGGACCAGGCTTAAAGGGACGGTAGGACCCGGCTTAAAGGGACGGTAGGACCAGGCTTAAAGGGACGGTAGGACCCGGCTTAAGGGAACGGTAGGACCCGGCTTAAGGGAACGGTAGGACCCGGCTTAAGGGAACGGTAGGACCCGGCTTAAGGGAACGGTAGGACCAGGCTTAAGGGAACGGTAGGACCAGGCTTAAGGGAACGGTAGGACCCGGCTTAAAGGGACGGTAGGACCCGGCTTAAGGGAACGGTAGGACCCGGCTTAAAGGGACGGTAGGACCCGGCTTAAAGGGACGGTAGGACCAGGCTTAAAGGGACGGTAGGACCCGGCTTAAAGGGACGGTAGGACCCGGCTTAAAGGGACGGTAGGACCCGGCTTAAAGGGACGGTAGGACCCGGCTTAAAGGGACGGTAGGACCCGTCTTAAGGGAACGGTAGGACCCGGCTTAAAGGAACGGTAGGACCCGGCTTAAAGGAACGGTAGGACCCGGCTTAAGGGAACGGTAGGACCCGGCTTAAAGGGACGGTAGGACCAGGCTAGGGGGCTTACTATAGAGCCTCTTAAAGGGACGGTAGGATCAGGCAACTATAGAGTCTCTTAAAGGGGAAGTAGTCATATAGATGCTATTAAAGGTGAAGTAGGTTCAGAACTAGGGGGTGACTATTGAGGCTCTTAAAGGGACGGTAGTACTAGACCTAGGGGCTTCCTATAGACGCTCTTAAAGGGGAAGTAGCCCTATAGAGGCTCTTAAAGGGGAAGTAGTCCTATAGATGCTCTTAAGGGGGAAGTAGCCCTATAGAGGCTCTTAAAGGGGAAGTAGCCCTATAGAGGCTCTTAAATGGGAAGTAGCCCTATAGAGGCTCTTAAAGGGGAGGTAGTCCAACAGAGGCTCTTAAAGGGGAAGTAGTCCTACAGAGGCGACCTGTATGCATGACATATTGTTCTCCTGGTAGTCCCAGGCAGACCTGCACCTGCCCAAGGACGCCCAGGGGAGGACGGACTTCGCGGGGCTGGTGAGGCAGCTCAAGGCGTGTCCCACCCTGCAGGACCAGGCCGACATCCTCTACGTGCTCTACCTCATGAAGTATGCACGCACGCACGCACACGCACGAGGCACGCACACACGGACACACCCACACGGATGCATTTCATTACACACAAATGAACAATTGCCGAATCAAACCGACATCCCAATAATCCCAGAGTTAATTTAATCCCAAACTGTGGATGTGGTGTCCGATCCAGAGGCGCTGATTGGGTGGTGGAGCTGTCAGGCCCCGGGCGGGGCGGGCCCAGCGTGGGCTCCCTGCTGGAGGACCTCTACATCCAGGCTGGCATCTGCAAGGACTGGGGCCTCATCAGATACATCTCTGGCATCCTGCGCAAGAGGGTGGCGGTCCTGGCGGAGGTGAGCCCCGGTTCATACCCGGAGTGCTCTAGTGGTTTCAGTGTCACTATGTCCTCGCCTTTTACCTTCTGTGGACGCCTGGCGGGCCCTCGCTCTGGACTTTGTGGAAGGCTTTTATTGTGTTGTTTGTCGTCTTGCACTTGTATGTCGTCTCCCACGTCTTAGTGATTTGAAAACAGCTCAGATGAAGATATAAAATAAGCTGTATCAAATATCAGACAAAGAGCTGTATCGCATTTCATAAAAATCACTGCATTTTCTACTATTCCATTCCATGTGTGTGTGTGTGTGTCTGTGTCTGTGTGGCTGTGCATCTCTGTTTGTGTGTGTGTGTGTGTGTGTGTGTGTCTGTGTGTGTGTGTGTGTGTCTGTGTGTGTGTGTGTGTGTGTCTGTGTCTGTGTCTCTGTCTGTGTGTGTGTGTGTGTCTGTGTCTGTGTCTGTGTGTGTGTGTGTGTGTGTGTGTGTGTGTGTCTGTGTGTGTGTGTGTGTGTGGGTGTACAGGCCTGTACAGATCTGGTCTCCCATCACAAGCAGCTGACTGTAGGCCTCCCTCCTGAGCCCAGAGAGCGAGTCATCACTGTGTGAGTCACCTTCCTTATCATAATCACAAGTCTATGACTTCAGCACCGCCAACAACTAATAACTAGCTCAAGTCTTATCAGAGCTACTGCTCGCGCAAGATATGTATGTCACACAAAGAAATGTTCCGTCCCTCTCTGCCCCCCTCCCACGTCTCAAAACCATTGAGAAGTGTTGCGTTCACACACCTGCCTGATGGGTCAGAAATGAGTCATGAGCGCTCTAAAATCGGAATGGTCTCATACGGACGCACGCGCGTTGTCAACTTTAACAGATATTCTCATAGCTCATTTCACTTACTAAAAGCTGATGGATGGCTGATGAATTCATTATCAATTACACTTAAATGATAGCTCTTAATAGCTCTTAGCTCGTATATACCACACCTTTCAGGCAGTTACAGTATATTGTATCTATATAGATTAATTTCATCATGCATATGAACTCATTAGTAACTGTGATGATGTGATCAATCTTACAACAGGTCAAATCGTTCAATTCCTGTTTCCTTCTAGTCCACTTCCTCCCGAAGAGCTGAACAATGTGATCTACGAAGCAAGCGGTCAGGACATCAGTATAGCTGTACTCACTCAGGTATACTATACAACAACATTGTACAAATACACTACTGTACTAAAGAACTGCCCTTCTATACTACACAACTATTTTATATAACTACCAAACTATACTTTAAAACTACTATAACACAACTGTTAGAGTGTGTAGATAAACAGATAATTCTGGTCAATATTTCCATTATTCCTCCAATATGAACATTTAAACCTGGCGACATTTTGGCAACAAAAAGATTTATATCTCGGTCTAATTTCAAACATGAATTATATTCTGAATCTGATGTTATATAAACGACTCAAACATAGACAGCTCTACGGCCTGGAGTAGCCCCTCCTGATTTATTCGATCTCGTTATTTTTAGAAACTGGGTCGTTCGGATTTGGAATGTTTAGTTTGAGCCGCTCCAATTTGAATTGGTTGCATGCTTTGGTGGTTGTCAAAAAACCGTGTAACTCTGGAGAAAAGCATCTGCTGATGGCACCCCTTAACTCACTAGCGGGGTCAGCCAACTCAGGATTGGGTGGCTTGTACCTCGACTGTCGAAGATGTCCCTGAGCAAGGCACCTCACCCTAACTGCTCCTTACGGGCTGGCCGTCGCCTTGTATGGTTGGCTGTTAATGTGTTTATGAACCGTTGTAAGTCGCTTTGGATAACAGCGTCTGCTAGAGGCAATAACTAAGTCAGTGTAGCGAGCGATCTCGCTCTCCCCCATGTGCTGCCCTGCAGGAGATCATGGTGTACCTGGCCATGTACGTGCGCTCTCAGCCCGCACTGTTCGGGGACATGCTGCGGCTCCGCATCGGCCTCATCATGCAGGTGATGGCCACGGAGCTGGCCCGCAGCCTGCACTGCTCTGGTAGGGCGCACTCACGCACACACACGCACACACACACCAGTCCCTCCAGAAAAATGCGGCCTTTTTTTGTGATTGTTGCGGCCAAAAATCCTTGATTATGCGGCACGTTTTCTTTAAAAATGCGATGAAATTTGCGGCATATTTATGCAATTTTATGCAATGAATTTGTGGGAACTTGCAAAAATTGCGGGAACTCGCGAAGAAAAGCGGGAAACTTGCGAAAAATGCAGCTTTTCGATGGCGTTCACGTCGCGTAATTACGTCACTTCATAACGTTCCCATGGCAACAGGGGGAAATGGCTGCTCTTGTGTGAAGTAAACGCAACATTTTTGAACTTTCTGCTAAGATATATTTGACTTTTTTGCAACGAAAATGCAGGGATTATGAAATCATGCAAGCCCCGCATCTTTTGCGCGGAAATCGGCAATTTATGCGGTGAAAGTGCGGCATATTTGAAAAAATGCGGCCCCCGCATGAATATGCGGACTTTGGCTGATTATGCGTTGAATTATGCGATCGCATAATCACGTTTTTCTGGAGGGACTAACACACACACACACGGAAACATACCTGAGTTAACTCCAGGTCTGTGACTGAGGGTTACGTGGCCCTTGTTCCAGGGGAGGAGGCCTCGGAGAGCCTGATGAGCCTCAGTCCCTTCCACATGAAGAACCTCCTGCACAACATCCTCAGTGGGAAGGAGTTTGGAGTGGAAAGGAGCAGTGAGTCCGCCTGTCCGTCTACTTCAGTCTACTTTCCGGTCTTCCTGAAAGGCCTGTCTGTCTCTCTTTGCCTGGCTGCATGTCTTTCTGTCTGTCCCTTTGTCTGCCTGCATGCCTGTCTGTCTGTCTCCTTGCCTTTCTGCATGCCTGTCTGACTCTCTCTTTGCCTGTCTGCATATCTTTCTGTCTGTCCCTTTGTCTGTCTGCATGCCTGTCTGACTCTCTCTTTGCCTGTCTGCATATCTTGCTGTCCGTCTCTTTGCATGACTGCATGTCTGTTCACCTGTTGCCTCGTCTCCGTTTTTTTTGTCCGACTGTCTGCTTGTCCGTCCGTCTGGAGGCTAGCCTCTAGTTAACAGCAGCAGAGCTTTGAGTACCATTGCTCCTCTCCCCTCCTCCCCTCTCCCCAGTGCGCCCCATCCAGTCCACGGCCACCAGCCCGGCCATCTCCATCCACGAGCTGGGCCACACGGGTGCCACCAAGACGGAACGCAGCGGGATCCGCAAGCTGAAGAGCGACATCAAACAGGTGTGTGGGGTCGGCTCAGCTCAGGAGGTAGCGGGTTGACTCGTGACCGGAAGGTTGCTACTTCGATCCCCGGCTCCTCCGAGCTGGGTGTTGAGGTGTCCCTGAGCAAGACACCTCACCCTAACTGATCCCAGCAGGCTGGCTGTCGCCTTGCGTGGTTGACTACGCCGTCGGTGTGTGACTGTGTGTAGGAACGGTTGCTTTGGATGAAGCGTCTGCTAAATGCCCTAAAAGTAAAATGTGATGAGATCCCCTCACATAATTGGGAATTGGGAGATTCAGACACTACTAATGGACTCTGTGTGTGTTTAATATCACACATACTTGGTTAAAGCAATGGGTATAAGATCCGGAACCTATACTAGACTGCAGTAAGCTGTGAAAAAAGTTAGTAAATTGTGTGATTGTGTGTTGTCTGTAGGTAAACATGTTTATGTGTAATGTGTATGATTTGTTATCCAGTAACACTCTGCCTGGTTCTGTCTACAGTTGGATGACTCTCGACCTCTCAGTGTGGGTACAGTTCGGTAACTCTCGTAGGCATGTGTTCATCATGGTAGCTCTTGTAGTCGTGTGGTCGTCATGGTAACCCTAATGGGCATGCGGTCGCCATGGTAACTCTCGCGGGCACGTCATCCCCATCTCCGACGCCAACATTGGAATGATGCATTTCGTGGCGTGGCACCAATCGTAAAGGCAGCGGTGTTCATGGAAATCGGGCAATGCAAACAAGGGATTGCTCTTTCCTGACTCTGGGTCGGTCTGTCGATCTTCATCTTCACTCTGTTCATCCTCAGGGCTTCGGCGGTCATTCCATTGGTAGCAATTACATGTCTCACGGCTCCACGGTAAATCCCTCATCCCATCACGTGGATACATGCCATGCATCACATGATCTGCTAATTACATTCTATACATCACATGACCTACCGAGCTATATAAAACATGATCTACTGAACACATTCTATGCATCACATGACATACTGATCTATGTATCACATGACCCACCCAATACATGAAATGCATCACATGACCTTCTGCTAACATTCCATATGTGAAATGACCTACCGATTATATTCATTAACCCAGCCATGCAGGTCTGACTCAGACCCAAACATGCAGCATGCTTTTAACATACTTACGAATAATATTCTAGCTAATATACTAATTACAGTACCTGTGCCTTTTGTTTGCTAGTATAATTTATTTTAGTAGTTCTAGGAAGGTGCTGTAGGTACGATATAACACTTACAACAAAAATATCACTGCTACGTGAATCAAACAAAAATTCATACCTGCCGCACCTTTAACTGGAAGGCTTCTTGTTTTGCACGATCTTTATCAGTCATAACCTCACGCCTGGTAACCACACACCTTAAAATGTTTAACATTCAAATCTCTTCCTCCTATCCTCTCTTCCTTCCTCCCATTCTTTCTTCTTAACTTCCTCTCTTTTTTTCTACCTTCCTTTCTCTCTGGTCTCTCTCTCTATCTCTCTCTGGTCTCTCTCTCTGGTCTCTCTCTCTCTCTCTCTGGTCTCTATCTCTCTCTCTCGTCTCTTTCTCTCTCTCTCTGGTCTTTCTCTCTCTCTGGTCTCTCTCTCTGGTCTCTCTCTCTTTGGTCTCTCTCTCTGGTCTCTCTCTGGTCTCTCTCTCTGGTCTCTCTCTCTGGTCTCTCTCTCTCTGGTCTCTCTCTCTCTCTGGTCTCTCTCTCTCTCTGGTCTCTCTCTCTCTCTCTGGTCTCTCTCTCTCTCTGGTCTCTCTCTCTCTGGTCTCTCTCTCTCTGGTCTCTCTCTCTCTCTGGTCTCTCTCTCTCTCTCGCCCCCTCCCAGCGCTGCAGTAGCCCCTCCACCCCCAGTGGGATGATGTCCCCGACGGGGGGTGACCCCGGGGACGTGCAGCTGAGCTGGGAGGAGACCCAGGGCCAGTGGCTGCGTCGGCGCAGGCTGGACGGAGCCATCAACAGGGTGCCCATGGGCTTCTACCAGAAGGTGTGGAAGATCCTGCACAAGTGCCACGGCCTGTCCATCGATGGCTACGTCCTGCCGTCCTCCACCACCAGGGAGGTCAGACTGACTTTACTACCAACAAGCGTTGTTTAGTCATATGGCTTAGTCACAGGCTCACAGCGGGCTTTACAACAGTAATATAACAATATAGCCAAGCAAAAACCCTAAAGAGAAGCAACGGCTTAACAAAGCATGCGTAAATTGATAATAGCTTAGCTATGAGGCTTAGCTCAGGAGGTAGAGCGGGTTGACTTTCAGTCGGAGTGCTAGCCTAGTGCCAAGTTATCCATTTCAAGAATAAATCGTACCACCTTGAGTACCCACGTGTACCACCAGTGGTACGCAAACCACAGGTTTAAAAACACCGTCCTATTGCAAGATCACCCATAACTCCTCATAACATGTCGATAAAAGATGCTGTGAGTCGCTTCGATAAAAGCACGTACTTAATAGTATGTTGCTTTTCTTTTATCCTGTTATCCACATCGATTGTATTAAGTCATCCTCTCCAAAACAATAGCCGATTTGAAGCCTAGTACCGGACCGTTATCAGCCACTAAAACGTGAGAGCACATAAAACGTGCTCTCAGGTTTTATGTCCACATAAAACGTGCTCTCACGTTTTATGTCTCAAAACATAAAACATCCCAGCAGGTAACACTTCTAACATACTTCCAAAGTGGACCCAGATGTTAAAACATGTGTGTGCGTGGATCCCTTTTGCTTGTTGTTCTCATGACTTCCCTCTCTGTGCTGACGGAGCAGATGACGGAGGGAGAGATCAAGTTTGCGGTGCAGGTGGAGTCGGTGCTGAACCACGTGCCCCAGCCGGAGTACCGGCAGCTGCTGGTGGAGGCGCTGATGATCCTGGGGCTGCTGGCCGACGTGGGCGTGGCCAGCATCGGGGGCATCATCCACGTGGACAGCATCCTCCACATGGCCAATGACCTCTTCCTGACAGACCAGGTGGGGTCGCTGCTTCTGCTTGCTTGGTCCTAAGTTAACGTCATTATACTGATTCAAACCACGCCGACTTTTCACGAGCCGGCGTGAACCGAGAACGGCGATCGTGGCCCACGCTCACGCTGCCTACGGCGGTCTTTTTGCACGTCGCTCGCCTCTGATTGGTTTAAGGTCCGCAAGCATTGACAGTGCATGGCGAAGACCGTCAATGATATGCACTATAAATAGTAAAGGGTTTTAATAGTAAAGCCCTTTACTTTTTGTGACGCGCACATTTTCGGTTTTTTTGTCACAATATTCCCACAGAAATCCCAGGGTGCCAACGAGTACTTCCTGGAGAAGGACCCGGCCACAGGGATCTGTAACTTCCTGTACGACAGCGCCCCTAGTGGCAGCTACGGCTCCATGACCTACCTCTCCAAGGCAGCGGTTGCCTACATCCAGGACTTCCTGCCCAGCTCCAGCTGCATGATGCAGTAAGAGCGCGACCGCCTGGAGTCATTGTTTTAGAGAAGCCTCGTTAATGTTGAATTCCTATTTAAACCGTTACCTCTATGAATATTAATAAAGGTTGTCTCCTGAATAACAACATAACATTACAGCAACTGTCTAAAATGTATGTTGGTGTGACTAAAGCAGAATATGTGCTTGTTTGGTAAATTAATAAGTTGTGTTTGTAAGTGTTTCATTATTATACTGGTTGAAACCAAATATACCACTACCTTGAAATGTATGTACGTCAGCTATTTGGTTTACTGTACACTGTATGGAAATTAATCAACCTTTTTAGCTATCGATCCCAATGTGAATGCCTGATACCTTTTAATGTTCAGCTTGTGCTACATAAAGTATTCACAGTGTTTGCTAGTGTGCTTTAAACGGTTACATATGATGTTTAATCATTTCAGTTTGTTCATATATGTCTATAAAGAACAATGTCATATATGTCTATAAAAAACAATTCTAATCCATGTGATAAGCTTTCACTGGCTACCTCGAAACATAGATTTCATGTTAATGAAACATGGAAGTACATGGTCATATAAGAGCAGAGAATGACTATTCTGGCCAGTGGTCAAAGAACGTAGATCTAGGGCTAATCCTACTGCCATCGCTCATGAGCAAGGTGCCGGCTGGCTGAATCTTAAGTAGTACCTTTGTAACCTGAAGGAAACTTGATAAAACAATAGACCATGTTTGTTTGATATTTTATCCTTCAATGCAGAATATAATTGTTTGATATACTGTAATACGTATAAGGTGCTGACATATGCTAGTATTTATGATAATGCAGATTAAATGTGTATTTAACATTACCATATATAGGTTAATATTTTTTTATGAACACCTTGTACTGGGGTTATGTCTGGTCATTGAATAAAAACATCAGTCCAAATGTGTGGCTGAGATTTGAAAGAACCATTGTCAAGATGACATACTTTGGTGGTAATTATTCAATTTGAATGGTTATATTAACAAAACAATACTACATTTCTAAAGGTGTACACATTCTAACCACGCATGCACAATTGTCAACTATAAGTGGTCCTTGTTGTGTAGTTACTCTCTGTCTGGCTGGTTAGTGGTCCTTGTGGTCTAGTTAGTATCCTAGTTAGTCTGTCTCTGGCTGGTAAGCGCTCCATGTTGTCTAGTTAGTATCTGGCTGGTTAGTGGTCCTTGTTGTCCAGTTTGTGCACTACTCTGAAGGCCTCCAGGAACTCGGTGAAGTCGATGCTGCCGTCCTTGTTGAAGTCGATGCTTCGCGCCAGGGCGTCGATTGCGCCGTCGTCGAGGGCGACGCCCAGGTGACCGCTGAAGAGACGCCAGGTGTGGCGGAACTCGTCCAGGGAGATGAGACCTGGACGTGGATATGAACAAACAATGAGTATCCGGAGACGCACTTAAAGAACTGGTAATACCGGCTACCCTGGTATTTGAGATGAGCGGGTGCACATCGGACCTGAATGATCTTTGTCTATGATGTTGAAGATGAGTTCCAGGTCGGTCCTGTATCGGACCAGAGTCTCGGCCAGGTTCGGTGACACCTACAGATGGAAGGGTTTTCGGGAGGGTTATTTATGTGTTTGGATCATACAGTTACATCAAAGACAATACAATACATCAATAAAACACTTAATAGGTTAAAAAAAAACAACACAAAGAACAATGACATCACCAAAGCTGTGTGGGCGGCATTACAATCCCGACCCATCACATCAGTGCAGCCAGATTTTCTCTGGAAGGCAGCAGTCACACAGGATACAGGAGAGTCTAGCGCATCAAAAGGTACTGGGTTTGATCCCCCATTGTCTGCAACCTGCCTGCAGACCTCCTTGAGCCCCTTGGGTGACATGCATCTGAACTCATGGTCCTTCTCTCGGGCTACAGGCATCTGCTGAGTGACTCGTAGGCCGTGGTGTGTCTCCTGACCTGGGGCAGGTGGAGCCCGGGGCCCATGTAGTCGAAGCAGGACAGGTACTCCACGCTGCCGTCTAGGGCCAGGCGGGCCAGGTGGGGCCGCAGGGTCCTCCAGGGGAGGTCCAGCCTCAGCACCGTCTCCAGGACCTGGGCCCACTCGCTGACCGACACGAAGCCTGGGGGCACACAGAGGGCGGCTTAGCTCTGGAGGCGGAGCGGGTCGACTTGTGACCGGAAGGTTGCCAGTTCGATCCCCGGCTCCTCCTAGTGGAGTGTCGAGGTGTGTCTGCTGGCTGTCGCCTTGCATGGGTGACACCTCTGTCGGTGTGTGGTTGTAGGTCGCATTGGATGATAGTAATGCTGTAAATGTACTGTAAGCATGTACTGTCGCGCAGTGACCACCAGGGGGAGCCCCGGCACATGTGTGATGTAGGATGCATTGGATAATGCAATAATAACAAATAAAATCAATCATTGATAGAGTTCATCAATCATTTATGAGTTTTTTCGTACGCCTAAGCCTTTGTTGTCGTGCTGTGTACAAAGACAGACAGACAGACCTGTGTTGTTGTGTGTGTACAAAGGCAGACAGACAGACCTGTGTTGTTGTGGATTGTGTACATAGACAGACAGACAGACCTGTGTTGTTGTGGTGTGTGTACATAGACAGACAGACGGACCTGTGTTGTTGTGGTGTGTGTACATAGACAGACTGACAGACCTGTGTTGTGTGTACATAGACAGACAGACAGACCTGTGTTGTTGTGGTGTGTGTACATAGACAGACAGACAGACCTGTGTTGTTGTGGTGTGTGTACATAGACAGACAGACAGACCTGTGTTGTTGTGGTCAAAGGGCAGGAATCCCGTGAGCAGCTCGGAGCGGTGAGAGAACAACTTCTCCTGGAGAGCTCTCAGAGCTGAGCCTTCTGCTGCCCTCACCCTGCGCACGCACGCACGCACACACACACACACACACACACACACACACACACACACACACACACACACACACACACACACACACACACACGATGATGATACCTACACCGATAATATTGTTGATTTCCACCGCTTCAATAACTGTTACCCTAAACAGCATGTTAGTGTGTTCAGTGTGAGCCCCCCTCCCTGGCCCTACCTCTGGGTGAGGGTGAGCTTGCGGGTGGTCCGGCTGACCTGGTACTGGTAGAACCGCGGCATCAGGTCCTGGCCCAGCTTCACGTAGGCCCCCCGGTTACTGCCCTCCTCGTAGTAGTTAGAGGCAGAGAAGATGGTGATCACCTGCGCACACACACACACACACACACACGGGCACACACACACACACACACCTCCATTTATCAGAGCATAGAGAAACGGCTTACGGTTTGAATGGCATATTAAGAAGACAAGTGAGGGATAGGTCACTTCGTACCGAGAACATGAGCTCAGCTGATGCTGCAAACTTTCTATTCAAAGTATAATAGACTTTATAACAACACCCCTGCTTTAGTGGCGCTGTGTCCTTGGGACTTTAACGACTCCTCCCTATCCGAGATAGCCTCCACATCCACACAACGAAACCCCACTCATGAACCCTTATCAACAGGCTGCGGTTACGTTTCCGCCGTGGCAGATTTCGTAGCCCTCCTGCTTGCACTCGTGCGAGCGGATGAGCAGCTGGTAGCCGTGGTGCCGCAGCAGGCGCTGGGTGACGTCCGGGCCGTAGTAACAGCCCCCGCCCCGGAAGGTGTTGGGGGTGCAGCCGTCCTGCGGCTTGGGGTCGCTCCACAGCACGTCCACCATCTGGAGACGAGGAGACGGGGGGGAGGATTCACTACGCTGATGCAGACGTACGGTCCGACCCCTACCTGCCCCTTAATGACCCGTCTCTGTACTGTCTAACCCCTACCTGCTCCTTAATGACCCGTCTCTGTACTGTCTAACCCCTACCTGCTCCTTAACGACCTGTCTCTGTACTGTCTAACCCCTACCTGCTCCTTAACGACCTGTCTCTGTACTGTCTAACCCCTACCTGCTCCTTAACGACCTGTCTCTGTACTGTCTAACCCCTACCTGCTCCTTAATGACCTGTCTCTGTACTGTCTAACCCCTACCTTCTCCTTAATGACCTGTCTCTGTACTGTCTAAGCCCTACCTGCTCCTTAATGACCTGTCTCTGTACTGTCTAAGCCCTACCTTCTCCTTAACGACCTGTCTCTGTACGGTCTTACCCCTACCTGCTCCTTAATGACCTGTCTCTGTACTGTCTTACCCCTACCTGCTCCTTAATGACCTGGCTCTGTACTGTCTAACCCCTACCTGCTCCTTAATGACCCGTCTCTGTACTGTCTAACCCCTACCTGCTCCTTAATGACCCGTCTCTGTACTGTCTAACCCCTACCTGCTCCTTAATGACCTGTCTCTGTACTGTCTAACCCCTACCTGCTCCTTAACGACCTGTCTCTGTACTGTCTAACCCCTACCTCCTCCTTAACGACCTGTCTCTGTACTGTCTAAGCCCTACCTGCTCCTTAATGACCTGTCTCTGTACTGTCTAAGCCCTACCTTCTCCTTAACGACCTGTCTCTGTACGGTCTTACCCCTACCTGCTCCTTAATGACCTGTCTCTGTACTGTCTTACCCCTACCTGCTCCTTAATGACCTGGCTCTGTACTGTCTAACCCCTACCTGCTCCTTAACGACCCGTCTCTGTACTGTCTAACCCCTACCTGCTCCTTAATGACCTGGCTCTGTACTGTCTAACCCCTACCTGCTCCTTAATGACCTGTCTCTGTACTGTCTAACCCCTACCTGCTCCTTAATGACCTGTCTCTGTACTGTCTAACCCCTACCTGCTCCTTAATGACCTGTCTCTGTACTGTCTAACCCCTACCTGCTCCTTAATGACCTGTCTCTGTACTGTCTAACCCCTACCTGCTCCTTAATGACCCGTCTCTGTACTGTCTAACCCCTACCTGCTCCTTAATGACCTGTCTCTGTACTGTCTAACCCCTACCTGCTCCTTAATGACCTGTCTCTGTACTGTCTAACCCCTACCTGCTCCTTAATGACCTGTCTCTGTACTGTCTAACCCCTACCTGCTCCTTAATGACCTGTCTCTGTACTGTCTAACCCCTACCTGCTCCTTAATGACCTGTCTCTGTACTGTCTAACCCCTACCTGCTCCTTAATGACCTGTCTCTGTACTGTCTAACCCCTACCTGCTCCTTAATGACCCGTCTCTGTACTGTCTTACCCCTACCTGCTCCTTAATGACCTGGCTCTGTACTGTCTAACCCCTACCTGCTCCTTAATGACCCGTCTCTGTACTGTCTAACCCCTACCTGCTCCTTAATGACCTGGCTCTGTACTGTCTAACCCCTACCTGCTCCTTAATGACCCGTCTCTGTACTGTCTAACCCCTACCTGCTCCTTAATGACCCGTCTCTGTACTGTCTTACCCCTACCTGCTCCTTAATGACCCGGCTCTGTACTGTCTAACCCCTACCTGCTCCTTAATGACCCGTCTCTGTACTGTCTAACCCCTACCTGCTCCTTAATGACCCGGCTCTGTACTGTCTAACCCCTCCCTGCTCCTTAATGACCCGTCTCTGTACTGTCTAACCCCTACCTGCTCCTTAATGACCTGGCTCTGTACTGTCTAACCCCTACCTGCTCCTTAATGACCCGTCTCTGTACTGTCTAACCCCTACCTGCTCCTTAATGACCTGTCTCTCTACGGTCTTACCCCTACCTGCTCCTTAATGACCCGTCTCTGTACTGTCTAACCCCTACCTGCTCCTTAACGACCTGTCTCTGTACTGTCTAACCCCTACCTTAATGACCTGTCTCTGTACTGTCTAACCCCTACCTGCTCCTTAACGACCTGTCTCTGTACTGTCTAACCCCTACCTGCTCCTTAACGACCTGTCTCTCTACGGTCTTAACCCTACCTGCTCCTTAATGACCTGTCTCTGTACTGTCTAACCCCTACCTGCTCCTTAATGACCTGTCTCTGTACTGTCTAACCCCAACCTGCTCCTTAATGACCTGTCTCTGTACTGTCTAACCCCTACCTGCTCCTTAATGACCTGTCTCTGTACTGTCTAACCCCTACCTGCTCCTTAACGACCTGTCTCTCTACGGTCTTACCCCTACCTGCTCCTTAATGACCCGTCTCTGTACTGTCTAACCCCTACCTGCTCCTTAATGACCTGTCTCTGTACTGTCTAACCCCACCTGCTCCTTAATGACCTGTCTCTGTACTGTCTAACCCCTACCTGCTCCTTAACGACCTGTCCCTCTACGGTCTTACCCCTACCTGCTCCTTAATGACCTGTCTCTGTACTGTCTAACCCCAACCTGCTCCTTAATGACCTGTCTCTGTACTGTCTAACCCCAACCTGCTCCTTAATGACCTGTCTCTGTACTGTCTAACCCCTACCTGCTCCTTAACGACCTGTCTCTGTACGGTCTTACCCCTGTTACTTAACGACATGAATACAGAATTCCCTGTGAGTCGCTTTGGATAAAAGCAATTGCTAAATTCTTCAACATTTGTCAGACATGATTTATAAATATTACGCATACATAAATATCAAACTATACACGCATATATAAGTATTAAACTATGCACATACATAAATATTAAACTATACACATGCATAAATATTAAACTATACAAGTTAAAAAATGTTCACATAGAAATATGAAACCATAGAGAATAGGACAAATAAAGGACAAATATATGTGACTATAAAACCATTCACATAAATAAATATTCAACGATACACATGTATAAATACAAGTATACAAGTGCGGGGGAACTGCCACTGGCCTGTTTCCACTCCCGCTCCACCCGGGGGGGAGAGGGGGGAGGCAGGGAGGCCAGGGAGTCCAGGAAGGGAACCTGGAGGCCGTCGGCGGAGAAGGGCACGGTGGGGGGGGGCGAGGAGCAGGGCCGCGGGGAGAGGCAGGAGGGGGTCCTCGAGGAGCACAGCGAGGAGGAGGAAGAGGAGGAGGAGGAGGAGGAGGAGGAGGAGGTGGAGCCGTTGTCCTGGTGGCTGAGTCCACGGGGCCGCTTCCTGGGGACGCACGGCGGTAGCTATGACAACCGTATTCATGACGCCGTCACGCCAGAAGGGGCGAGTTAGCAGGGGAGCGGGCAAAATAAACGACGGGTTCTCCTAAGAGGAGAACCATGAGTTGTGGTTCTCCTTTAGAACCACAACATACCCGGGCCCCTCACCTCTTGGTCTGGGCCGGGGCCCGCTGCCGGCGGCTGTGGCTGCTGCCGGGACGAGGGCTGTGTGCCTGCCTGTAGGGCCGGCTGACGTCCGGCTCCTCCAGGCTGCGTCTGGGCAGCCGCAGGGCCGACTTCACCTGGAGGAGACAGGGGACATAGAGAGGAGACACGGTGAGGAGACAGGGGACATAGAGAGGAGACACGGTGAGGAGACAGGGGACATAGAGAGGAGACACGGTGAGGAGACAGGGGACATAGAGAGGAGACACGGTGAGGAGTGAGGAGACAGAGGGACATAGAGAGGAGACACGGTGAGGAGTGAGGAGACAGAGGGACATAGAGAGGAGACACGGTGAGGAGACATGGTGAGGAGTAAGGAGACAGAGAGGAGACATGGTGAGGAGTAAGGAGACAGGGGACATAGAGAGGAGACACGGTGAGGAGTGAGGAGACAGAGGGACATAGAGAGGAGACACGGTGAGGAGTGAGGAGACAGAGGGACATAGAGAGGAGACACGGTGAGGAGTGAGGAGACAGAGGGACATAGAGAGGAGACACGGTGAGGAGTGAGGAGACAGAGGGACATAGAGAGGAGACACGGTGAGGAGTGAGGAGACAGAGGGACATAGAGAGGAGACACGGTGAGGAGACAGGGGACATAGAGAGGAGACACGGTGAGGAGACAGGGGACATAGAGAGGAGACACGGTGAGGAGTGAGGAGACAGAGGGACATAGAGAGGAGACACGGTGAGGAGTGAGGAGACAGAGGGACATAGAGAGGAGACACGGTGAGGAGTGAGGAGACAGGGGGACATAGAGAGGAGACACGGTGAGGAGACAGGGGACATAGAGAGGAGACACGGTGAGGAGACATGGTGAGGAGTAAGGAGACAGAGAGGAGACATGGTGAGGAGTAAGGAGACAGGGGACATAGAGAGGAGACATGGTGAGGAGTAAGGAGACATAGAGAGCAGACATGGTGAGGAGTAAGGAGACAGGGGACATAGAGAGGAGACACGGTGAGGAGTGAGGAGACAGAGGGACATAGAGAGGAGACACGGTGAGGAGACAGGGGACATAGAGAGGAGACACGGTGAGGAGTGAGGAGACAGAGGGACATAGAGAGGAGACACGGTGAGGAGACATGGTGAGGAGTAATGAGACAGAGAGGAGACATGGTGAGGAGTAAGGAGACAGGGGACATAGAGAGGAGACATGGTGAGGAGTAAGGAGACATAGAGAGCAGACATGGTGAGGAGTAAGGAGACAGGGGACGTAGAGAGGATACATGGTGAGGAGATGGGAGACAGGGGACATAGAGAGGAGACATGGTGAGGAGTAAGGAGACAGGGAACATAGAGAGGATACATGGTGAGGAGTAAGGAGAGAGAGGACATTGTGAGGAGTAAGGAGACAGGGGACATAGAGAGGAGACATGGAGAGGAGATGGGAGACTGGAATCGTGGCAAGTCGATTTTCACTCTCTGAATCTAGAACCTTTCTCTTGAATGTTTCATGGCTGAGGAGGACCAATGTTTGTCCTGCGTACCTTCTGTCTCTCTATGGAGTTGAGGAAGTCCAGGTCCGTTTGGTCTGAGATTCCTCCGTGAACAATCAGAACCTTGCTGTCGATCACTGTAGCGATGGGCAGAAGGCTGAACACGTCCTGGAAGAGCTGGAGAATCTCTCGGCCGTGGGTCTAGACACAGGACGGCAGCGTTGTGTGAATTCCAGGGTAGTTAAGCTATTGATCCTACTCAGGCAGCCTAAAGAGTATTTGTTTTCACTTTCGTCACCACCAGATGCCATACGGATTATTCAAATAAAGCCTAAATGGCTTTATTGGCATGGAAAATAAGCATTAACATTGCCAAAGTGGTTAAAAAATTTAGCAGATGGAAAATAGTAGCCTACTGCAATATAAAGAAATATATATTCTAAAAAACAAATTAGGAAAAAAATGAAAAGAAATGATGAGCAGCATGATACTGACTGTACCTTGTACTTCTGCATAACTTCTTTGGTGAATCCATATCTGAAAGAACAGGCTCATGTCAGATCCATCACTCAATGATTAGGTTCAAAAGCACACATTGTCAGGTAACCCTTGAATCTTGAATCAACTGTTGGTCTTTTAGCAACTTTAGGCTCATGATGTCGTCTGTCAGTCTGCAACCACCCTACCAGTCTGAGGGTCATCATGTGGTCGGTTGGTCTACTACCAGTCTGAGGGTCATCATGTGGTCTGTTGGTCTACTACCAGTCTGAGGGTCATCATGTGGTCTGTTGGTCTGTTACCAACCTGAGGTTCATGATGTAGTCTGTGGGTTTGTTACCAACCTCAGGTTCATGATGTAGTCTGTGGGTCTGTTACCAACCTGAGGATCAGGATGTAGTCTGTAGGTCTGTTACCAACCTGAGGTTCATGATGTAGTCTGTGGGTCTGTTACCAACCTGAGGTTCATGATGTGGTCTTCATGGTTGCCCCGGTTCAGGTGCATGTGGTTGGGGTAGAGCAGAAGGTACGCAAACAGGATCAAGACCACCTCTGTCGACTGCTTCCCCCGGTCCACAAAGTCCCCGTTGAACACGTACGGCGTTTCAGCAGAAGGAAGGCCGTTCTACAACAGGATGTGACGTCACAATTTAAATAAAACTTTCAGAGCCAGAATTGTATGGAAGCTCATAATGGCATTCTGAATACCATTAGTTTTTCATATTTTTTAGAAATAATAGATATTTACTTTCCAATATCAAGGACTGTTGATAACGAATTTTGGCGTTATTATCACATATCAATCATAAACAGACGGGTGCTACCTTATAAAATATGAGGAGGAGGTCATCCAGGTGTCCGTGCAAATCACCTTGGAACCAGAAACCAGAACACAGCGTCTTTTAATAGAATTCAAAAGGGACACTGTTCGTCAGCACGTGAATGAAAATCAATACTTTAGAGAACAGCCGGTCTGTTTCCCAAGGGCCCCAGTTCCTGAGCCTCTACGAATGGGACGTATTAGCATTGTTAGCACTGGTTCAAATGAAGCGGTACTTTGGGTCGCATATTTGTCTTATTTTATCAGCTGTAGCTGATAAAATGACTTTGCTAGATCCTGCTCTAGCAAAGACGGTTCGGTCTCAACAGCTTCCTTTCTGAATCGAACTTCCTGTAAGCAAGCATACATCGCCACACAGATATGAACAATTAGCCCATGTGGAAGTGTTGAGGTTAATTAAAGCCTGTTAAATGGAACCAGGGTCTATAGCAACAAAGAGGGCATTATTCCGTCACTCTCCGGCTGATCCAACATGTGGGTTTCTGTAAGTATCCTTGAATTTAATGACCAGCGAACGGACAGAAAGGACCAGGAGGCGGAGTCAAGAGCTAATTAACGACACCTCCTTTCTTTGATCTCTCCTCCACATGAAGTCAATTACGTCTGCTATGTCAAGCAGGGTGTTCAGCCAACATTTTAACTCTTCAGCTGGCCATTTGTTTATTCATCCGTAGATAGTTAATCGGGCTGTGGACAAGCAAAAATGACATCACAGTGTCCCACGTTGACCATCACATCACAAATAAACATGCGACAAGATAGTCGACAGCAGTTATCAATACACCTATTGATGTGTTCACTGCGTACCACATATGGTGATTTCCTTGGCATAGGACGTAGACATGTGGACGATGTTTGGCATCTGCTTGAGCAGCTTTTTGGTCTCCCACAGCAACTGCAGAGCATACCTGGCATGGAGAGTCTGGGAGGGGGAGATAACAAGCAAACAAGGATTTTCATGATAGAACCTTGACTGAATGACTAACCTTCATCAATTGACTTGAGCAAGATTTTGAATGTCACAAAGGCTGCAAATTCCTATTAAATATTCAAATAAATTCAGTCCAAAGGGCTTTATTGGCATGGAAAATAAGCATTTATATTGCCGAAGTGGTTAAGAAATGTAACTAATGGTAAATGTTTGCCTCCTGCAATATAAACATGAAAGTACATTTGAGAAAAGGAAATTATGAATAAGTATTATAAAAAGGAAGAAAGTACCAGTGATGAACTATGTATTAATTGTTCATTCCATGCGCAGCGTGATACTGACTGTACCCTCGACTCTTGTACCTCTAGGGCCTAGGGATGACTGCCAGGACAGCAGCACGCTCTCTGTTGGCCCTGGGGCTGATTTGGTCTGGTGGAGCTGCCGGGGGCGTCTCACCTGGTGCTCCTTGAAGGCGTTGACGAGGCTGTTGGTGTGGGAGACGGAGAGCGGGAAGGAGATGCGTGGGCCCCTGTAGGACTCTGCGACGGGGATCAGCTCGTAGCACGTCTCCCTGCCCAGCCAGGGGTCCACCACGGGGTCTAGCAGCTGGGAGATCAGGTCTGGCACCACAGACAAGGGGAAAGTGCTAAATTCTATTTTTAAGTGTAAGGACGTACAACATACATGCATACGATAGCTAGGATAATACCCTACCCAATGATGAGTACTGTTTTTAAGTGCAAGGACGTAAAACATACAATAAGTGTGTGTGAGTGAGTGAGTGAGTGAGTGAGTGAGTGAGTGAGTGAGTGAGTGAGAGAGAGAGAGAGAGAGTTGCAGAAGCTAGTGAGCGACATCGGCATGGAGCACGTTCCACCACTTCGTTGCCTGTTGTGTGACCTGTAGCAGGCGTCCAGCTGAGGTGGTTAAGTGGAGCGCTCGAGCCGGGGTTCGTGGTCCGATACTCCAGATGGAACGGGGCACTAGGGTCGGACTAAACATGCTAGTGGACCAGACAAATTTGAATTGACCTTTCACAATATCATCATCCTCATCATCATAACTGATTAGCAATAGCCCTTATTCACCTAGCGGCCATATTGGTGAGCTGGGTATGGAAACCTTTTAGAATATTTTTAAAAACCATGACCTCTCAATTGCATTATTTGTATCTGACTACCATATCCCCAACCAGGTAGCATTTAGAAAGCATTGAGGTGTCAACAGCAGGAGAAACCGACCAGGTTATAGAGGACACCGACCGACTAGAGTAGAGTACCCCGGTTCCGTTTCATGTCGTCATTAAACACTGCTGTGGCCGCGAGACCCACTCCACTATGCTAATGAGCCGGCCAGTCCTCTAATTTATGCGGGTAAACAAAGCCGCACGGGAACTGGACGTCACAATCAAACCCATTTCTCTCTTCCTCATTGTCCTCCTTTTTCAGGCGTGCCCGTAAACCCATGACAATAGTGGGCAGTCTCTCTGCTTTGCTCGTTCACAGCCCTTAATGTTGAATAGAAACACAAACGTCTCCGTACATTGATACACGCAACAGTTCCTTTCGCACCTCGACTGAACTAATGGAACCTTGTTTGGAACGAGAGGCAGCGCTGTGTGTGTGCTTTTTGTTACTGGAACACCGATCAACGTTCGGCTATCTTTTGCCCACAGCTGTCACAGACAGAACACAACCAAACAAATGGAACTCGACATCCAGAGCTGTTGCTAGGCAACGCCTTTTATGCACTGGGCATTGTGGACCATAATGCTTGACGAACAAAACCAGTGTTCATTTGATGAAAACACAATGCACTGCGTTGAAACATGAAATAAGCATACTTGTCTAGGGGCGGACCGCCCCTAGACAGCTGAAGCCCCTTCCTAACCCCCTACACATATACAGCAGCAAAGGCATTTCACAGTGACAATTAATGAATATGAAACATTCAATTATTGATAAGGCGCCTTACAAAAGATAATTAAGAATGACCCCAGAGCCTTTCGAAAATGAAAAGTTTGGCTAGGTCGTTCCGACACTCAATGAATCTGAGTTACATCCCCTGTGTCTGCAATCTACCTGTAGGCATCCTAGAACAAGATGTCACCTGTCCCCTACCTTCTCCTTAATGACCTGTCTCTGTACTGTCTAACCCCTACCTGCTCCTTAATGACCTGTCTCTGTACTGTCTAACCCCTACCTGCTCCTTAATGACCTGTCTCTGTACTGTCTAACCCCTACCTGCTCCTTAATGACCTGTCTCTGTACTGTCTAAGCCCTACCTTCTCCTTAATGACCTGTCTCTGTACTGTCTAACCCCTACCTGCTCCTTAATGACCTGTCTCTGTACTGTCTAACCCCTACCTTCTCCTTAATGACCTGTCTCTGTGCTGTCTAACCCCTACCTGCTCCTGCATGGCGCTGAATGACAGAGGGTATGAGAGGTATTCTTACCTGGCCCGCTGCCGTTAAGATGGGTGAAGTTGTCCAGCATGAAGCTGAAGAAACTGGAGAGCTGTGGACAGGAGTCAGATAACTAGTGAGTCACATGACGTTGTTTATGCTATGGGTCTTGCGTGTATACGGTTCTAACTTTGGGAATTCATCTTGAAATGACTGTTACAATAAGTACATAAGTACAGTTATTGTGAGCATTTATTCTTTCCATAAATCTGGATCAAAATTGCCAGTGTGTATGAAGCATGGAGTGACCTCATTTCCTGCTGAAAAGGGATGTTAACCTGTGATCACAGGTTGACATCCCTTCTTGCTGATAGCGAGAGAGAGAGACTTGAAACAATCTATTTCTTTACACAAACCGGCAATCATCCGTTTTAGTTTCATGTTGTCCAGAATAAATTTGCTTCAGCAGACTCTACATCCAACGTGCTCTACGTCGACGTCAGACACAGGTCCTTAAGGAGCAAGGGAAGGGGTCAGGGTATCTCAGTGTTGGGGATCCCTCCACCCCGAGGAGCAGCTCACCTGCAGCTGGTCCTGCTCCCCTGCGTACTCGATGGACTGAAAGATGCTCCAGGTATACCTGCGTCTCATCTCCAGGCGGGCCATGTAGCGCCGGTACCAGCCCTGGATCAGGATGGCTGCCTTCATAGCTAGGGGACAAGACACCTTGGGGTCTGGGTCTTTCTACTCATTAGACAACACACTACTCTACTTCTACTTTCTACTTGTTAGACTTCCCTTTACTCCCTTCCGTTTTAATCAAATTGAGGCTATTTTGCATATCATGTATTTTTACTGTTAGATCTTTGACTATCACATGTGTCTTATTCTATGAGGTCAATTGTTTTTTATGTTTACTAAAACCGTGCTTTGGTCCACCCTAGCATTATATGTGTTTAATGAATATTAACTTGGCCAGTACTAGACTAGTGTGCAGAGACAAGAGGTAGGCCTTACTCAGAGCAGGGCTGGGGGTAACAGGGCTGGCAGCCTCTTCTGTGTGAGGATAAGCAAAAGCAGCATTTAATTGAAAAATAAATAAATAATACATTTAGATGGAAGTGCAAGGCAGCATAACGAGGCTAAGCTAAGTGTTAACAAGACTCAGGGGAGGAGAGGGAGGGCTCGGCTGGGGAGGACTGGGAAACACGACACATTAATAAAGCTTTGGGAAGAAACAAATCATTACGCAGAAGATCGGGGGGGGACTCAGAGCAGCGCCGTCTGTGAAGCTTCTGACATCGCCATGGAGACGAGAAGCAACAGTAGGCTACGGTAGTAGAGAACAGGAGCAGTAGTATAGTATGAAGACTGCTTTTTTATGGTTATTTTAGCAGAGCAGGGGTTTGGGAAACTTTTCAGCCCAACTATTTCAGTTTGTCTTTTGGAACCAACCGCACAACAAGCGATCGCCAGTTCCAATTTGTGCGCCGTCAGGAGGTTACCCATATCGGTTAAGAAATACGAGCAGTATACAGTTTTCACATCTTTACCAAAAAAATATTAGGATAGTCTAGATTTAGGAACCCAATATCTGCAGTCAACCTGTAGGCATCCTAGAGCAAGATACCCCCAAACACCTCCCTTCCCCTTAATTATGTCTCTGCACCGTCTAACCCCTACCTGCTCCATAATGACCCTTCCATGCGTCTGTCTAGCCCCTACTGCATCCATAATGAGTCCTCTATGTACTGTCTAACATATCCATAATGACCTGTCTCTGTACCGTCCAACCCCTACCTGGTCCTTTATGAAATGCGTCTCAATTCAATTTCACAGTAAGGGATGAAAGCAGTTGCTTCATTTAAAAATAATAAACAGTCATCACGCTTGCCTGGCTCCATGGCCCTCCCCTGAGGTTCGGTGGAGATCGAGGTCCCGCAGCCCATGATAGACAGTGGAAGAGATGAGTCGTCACTTGGGCCAGTGTTTTAAAATGTGCTGGCAGTGGTTGGGAATACGTTGTGGGAGACATTCGTCTGCAGCCATGGTATCTGAAATAAAGTTTGAGCATTGAATCACTGATTACTAACAGTCATATTGATATCTAGTCATGTCATAGCGAGGACGGTTAAATCTACCTGGTCGTGAGGTACTACTGAATTATGTACAAAATTGTCAGAATGATACGCTGCCTGCTGCTTTTAAAATAAAAACATTCAACATAGGGTTCGCAAACTAATTACAAATTATATAGCCTACATTTTGTTCAAAATGCACAAATTGAGAGAAATGAGTTATTGCTAAATAAAAGCATCAAAATCTGAAAATCAAAGAGATCTTCCGTTTCCTCAACGTTTAGCCCGAGATAACGATTCCTACCTGCAGTCTTTAAATGGAGCTCCATACGCCTGGGAGGTAAACCCACCTATAATCCACCGTGCTCTCCGGTCCAGATGCTTGCTGATGCCCAATAAGGAAGGGATGCGGAGTTTCTCGTCGCCAAGGACCGCGCTGGGATGGAGGTGTGGAGGGGAAGCACCAGGTGTGCGCGTAAACAAACAGCGTGCGTCACACCGCGTTGTCCTACCAGAGCAGGTTTTTTTTAGACGCCAAATGGATGGACGTTGACATCTGATATTACAGCGCTCAAAAACTAGCACGCACAGTTTGGCAAATTAAATGACACTATAATCTGAAAGACGCAACGCACACGATGGGCAGGGTTTAAAAAAAATCTTTAATACAGCACAGATACAACTCTTAAAAATAATTTACATCTTAAAAATATATAGATGTATATATTATGTTGCCCATCAAGCAGCGGCTGGGGTCCTCCCTAGGACCAGGGCCAGGGCAGCGTTCAACTCATGCGGCGTGATGCGACGTCTCCTGGAAGTCTTTGAAATCCGGCTTGCCTCCAGGGCTACCAGTCCCAAAAGAACCCGCCTGGGACACCTGGGGTGGTCGGTCTTGAGCGCACTGCTGGCGCCTGGAACAACATCAGGTCCCTGGGACAGTGATTCACAAACGTTAGAACGTTGAGCCTGTCGAACTTCACCGTCTTGTCCAAGTTTGCCCCGGTCGCAGCCTTTGAACCAATGCACGTTTTTGCAGCACATTCCGTGACAAAGGCATGATTTTGTTTCTTTATCCAGCACCGGTGTGAATACAAAGCTCTTCACCTCTTGGTGAGCTCGGTTGATGAAGTCGCGGTAAGCGTCTTTCCGTTTCTTCTGTGCCACTTTGGTTTTGATGGTCGTGAGTTTAACCGGTGCCTTCATTTTTGTTCTGGATGTCGATCAATACAGTCCAGTTGAAACCACACCAGGTTTTATATGGTTTAGAGAGAGTAGAACACACCCATAAGCGTTTAGAACTGATTGCTTTCACCTGGGCCCATATTATCGAGCCAGGGACGTAGGAAGAAATGAGGGGCCCCAGGGAAGGAAATATGTTTGGGCACCTTCATACGGATTCCGTAGCACAATTCTTTTTTAAATATATACTTTTTTTTTAACAACTATTTAAACATTATTTTCCATCAGTCAATCAAATAATTGGCATTCATAACAACCACATTTCAAAAGATTCAAGATAAATTCAAGAGTTGTAAAGAGAGTGCAGAAGAGAGCGAGATTTTTAAACTCAACAACCCCATAAAACACCCACTCTCTCTAAGCTCCCTCGCTAATTCTGCCCATTGAGAAGTGTTGCATTAAAGGACCTGTAATTGACAGGAAAGATGGATTCCTAATCAATCAGGGAAGAAAGGCAAAGGCAGACATTATCAAATCAAAACGTATATTCTCACAGAGAATTCTCTGCAAGATTACGCTTTAACATGGTGCAGTGTTTTAAAATGTACCAGGATTTAGCGGAACGGTCATGGCAGAAATGGAATATAATATTCATAAGTATGTTTTATTTAGTGTATAAGCCCATGAAAAGGAGAATCGTCGTGTTTTTGACTCCTAAAAATAAGCCTTTTAAATCTACATAGGGAGGGAGTGGGTGCTCTTCCACAGAGCCCACCATGTTGAACCGCCATGTTTATACAGAAGCCCAGAATGGACATACGGCTCTAGAGACTAAATAACCACACACTATTTATAAATCTATCAGGGAAGCTCCTCACTTGACACTTGGCTACTCATTCTCTAAATCACACACACGCACAAACACACGCAGGCGTGCACAGAAACAGACACACACACAGACACACACACACACACACACGCAAACACACACACACACACACACAGACACACAAACAGTTCAACACACAGACACACCGACACAAAAAGGCATACCCATGCACAACTTTGCATGCCTTGTACACATGAACCCATTCAGCACATGCACAGATAATATTATAATATTCCAGCAGCTCATTCAAGCTCGTCCACGCAGCCCTTTGTCCCCGGGCTCGTCTGAGGACCCACGGGCAGCAGTAGGCGGGGCCTGCGGGGATGAGGAGGGCATTAAGTAAAACCCTGGAAGCTCTGTGTGGATTAGAGTAATCCAGCTTGTCCTCCATACGGTAGACACGGCTGCTCAGTCCTCAGTTTGCTCTGGTGAAGATGGCTTCTTTTGCTCGCTGGGCGTCCCCTCTGCTGGTGCTGGGCTTCGAAGGTAGGTCCCCTCTACCTGGATGGCCCCCGCTGGTTCTTGGTCAGGTTGGAGTGTGGTGTAGTAGGTAGTGTTGTCCATGGGAAGGAGCTCAGAATGAAGCACGTTTGAATTATCGCCGGTCTGCTAATGACTAAAAATAACTGCATCCTTAATTTTAGGGTTATACTATTTTAATATTTTTTAGAACATTAATTTGTTTCTGCCTTGTTTCCTTTTATAAATTGTTCCAAAATTATTGAACGTAATTTGGGTTTTGATTTCGATTTTTTTTAATAACTAAAAATATATACAATACCTTAATTGTATTTCTCTGATAGTCTGTTTAATGTTTTAAAGATGTCCTTGACGCACCAGAACGGTGTTTGAAGGGTGTTTTATGATTAAGCTTGCCGTACTGTACTACTCAGATGGCTGTTCTAGTTTTTTGTAGTGTGTCGTAACGTGTCCTCATCCTGTTTCTCTACACGCTTGATGGCGCTCTCCTGCCTGGCTTTCCATCTGTTCCCAGTCCTGCTCTGCTCTCAGGCTCAGGAGGTACGACTCTGACCCACACACCCTCCATCTGTTGTGTTGTACACACACACACATAGGAATACATAGATACATACACATAAACCTTTGTTCGATTTCAGCTTATTTCTAAACTGTTCGCATAGACACTGAGTTGTGTATTTTTTCGTTGTAGTAGTAACTCTTGAAGTGGAAATACAGGCAACTTGGCAGGTTGGGTCAGAGGGTCGAATAGATGGTGTATTCAAGGATGTCATACAGCACAGGTACAGACTTAGGTGGAATAGTGCTCCTTGGCTGTCGATCCCTCTTCTCACCGAGCCAAAGGGTTGGGGCGAGTATTATAATAAAGGAAACGCGAATAACAAGAGAACACAAGCAGTCTCTCCCTTGATAAGGTATATGGCCCTTGCTATGTCCCAGACGTCCAGGTTGGTTCGTCCTTGTTGAGACATTACAAATGGCGGAATGTTGGAAATAACACCTTGGAAATAACACCTTCAAACAGGCCAGACACTGGCCTGTTTCTAGACTAAGAAATAGGAACACAGAGAGACATTCAAATACACATCATTCTACATTCCTCCCTCTTCCTACCTAAATAAATAGATACATACATAGATACATACATAGATACATACATAGATACATACATACATACATACATACATACATACATACATACATACATACATACATACATACATACATACACACATACATACAGACATAAAGACATACATACACACCAGATACATCTCTACAAATACACGTACATACACACACACACAGACAAACACACAGACGCACGCCACGCACACACACACATATATGCATGCATACACACATACATATATTTAGTTTATACATACACACATACAAACATGAACACATGCACACACACACATGCACATACGGCAGAGATTTTGTGATGCATTTGTGATGTACGGTCTATTTATGGCAATGTATGAGTTTTTCTGTGTATTTGTTCGTGTGTGTGTATGTGTGTGTGTATGTGTGTGTGTGTCTGTGTGTGCGCCAGCTGGGTGCACCGGAGACCTGGAGCAACAGGGCGTGTAAATGCGACTGTGAGGGAGGCTCCCCCCCGACAGAGTTCTCCAGCCTGCTGTCCAGACCCCCCATGGTCCGAGGAGTGGACTGCATGCCAGGTAGGGTTGACTGGGTGCGTCTCACCATGTAAGTCAGAAACCTGTTTGTGTGTGTGTGTGTGTGTGTATGTTGGTAGCAGGAACAGTTTAATCAAGAGGGACCTGTGTGTGCAGTGCAGTAAAAGGATGTAAATATGTGTTGAATGCAAACGGCTGAGGAATCCAGTTCATAAACCTGAGGTTTCAGTCGGTGATAATCACAGTCAGAATCTGAATTTGAATACTGTACTTTTTGACAGGCTCAATATTGTTCTTAGACAATTGTTTTACACCCAAACACAGTTTTGGTGTGTCTGTGTGTGTGTGTGTGTGTGTGTGTGTGTGTGTGTGTGTGTGTGTGTGTGTGTGTGTGTGTGTGCGCGCGTGTGTGCGCGCGTGTGTGTGTGTGTGTGTGTGTGTGAATGTGTGTGTGTGTGTGTGTGTGTGTGAGGTTTGACACGGCCAAGTGAGGTTAGATCGAAACCAAACATATTCAACCAAACTGATTTCATGTTTCGGAAGAAGATGCAGAACGAGATAAATAGAGAGAATGGAAGAAAATGAGCAAGTGAGAGAGAAGGCGAGCTAGGGAGGAAGATGGAGGTAGAGAGGAGGAGGAGAGAGAGAAATTGGCTTTAAACTAGAGATTATATTCTTGTTTAGTTTGAGTGTGAGAGAGAGAGAGAGAGAGAGAGAGAGAGAGAGAGAGAAAAAGAGAGTGGGAAAGAGTCTCAGAGAGAGTGAGACAGACTGGGATAGAGAGCGTGGGAGAGCGAGAGAGATAGACTTTTAGTGTGTGAGAGAGAGAGAGAGAGAGAGAGAGAGAGAGAGAGAGAGACTGTCAGAGAGATTGAGACAAGAATAGATTGCCAGAGGTTGACTGAGTCCAACTACAAGCGAAACATGTGGAGTGTGGAGCGATGGGTTGTGTCTCCAAAGAACACTGTCACGCTGGAACCCTGAGGTGTTAGTGAGACACGGTGAGACGCCAGAGTGACCTTCTCGATTTAAGAGTCCTCCACAGAGAGAGAGGGCATCGAAGATAATCACTTTCTACACGCATGCGAGATTACAGCGCCCGGAATAGAGCCCTCAGTTATTCACATAATTTAGTGCTGTATAATTATCCAATCGTTTCATGGTTTTTCTTCTTGGGTCACCACAGAGCAGTTGAGCCTGTCGAACGTTGAATGCGTGTGTGTGCGAGCGTGTGTAGTTTGTCAATGTGTTGAATGTTCGTGAACACCTTGTTATCGGCTAGTTACTGTACATCCACACATTGTTGGCTGCTAGTTACTGTACATCAACACATTGTTAGCTGCTAGTTACTGTACATCCACACATTGTTAGCTGCTAGTTACTGTACATCAACACATTGTTAGCCCATGAATGTGAGCCTTGCTGGTTGCGAGGGATTATCATCCCTGTTGGTGGCCGAGTCTGGTCTGAGATCAGCTGCAGACAGCTGAGCTGGTAAACAACAGAATTGTTGCACTTTGGAGACGAACCTCACTGCGTCTATTCATTGAATTCTCTGCAATGATCTTTCACCTGAGGTTAGCCTAATATGGGACCGCTGAAGGCAGCCTTTATGATCACACGTTGATGATGGCGTTATTGACCACTGGGGCTGATTTCATCCCTCGTCATCGTGGGCTAAGAAGCAGAGGGACAGGTTGACACCAGAAATAGACAAATCTGGGGATGTCATGGTAGACGCCTGCCATCTGTCATGCTCATGACCCCCGCCTCCCCTGAGCTCCATCCAGACATCGCCGGGCGCTTATGGAGAGTTTGGAGAGAGGGAGGGATGGTAAACATCACAGACAGATCGCAATTCTGGGATGTTTACAGCCAAGCCATAGACAGATGTTGGTGTGAGTGTGTGTGTGTGTGTGTGTGTGTGTGTGTGTGTGTGTGTGTGTGTGTGTGTGTGGTGTGTTAAGCCTACTTGACTCTGACTCTGATTAATCCCGGAAGTACCCAGAAAGATCTCAATGAATGCTTTGTGAACAAGATTAATGTCCAAACTAAACCTCTTATCTGGGAAAAAAGGATTATAAAACATACATGGATAGGATTTGTGGCATAGTAGAACTACGAGACTAATATGATTATATTTGTAACTATATATATATAAATATTAATATAAACAATGTTTTATGTGAATATACAGTCTAGTCTATACTCTAAATGTGCAGTAGTATATTATAAACAATGTTTTATATTAATAGTCTAGTCTATACTCTAAATGTGCAGTAGTGTATTAGAAACAATGTTTTAGATGAATATACAGTCTAGTCTATACTCTATGTGCCCTATCTCTTTCATAACTATGCTTTATAAAAGGTTTTTTCGGTTGTTTCTCTGCAGAATGCCCCTATCATCGTCAACTGGGATTCGAGGCCGGTTCTGTGAGTCCGGACCAGATCACCTGCTCTAACCAGGAGCAGTATACGGGCTGGTTCTCATCCTGGGTCCCTAACAGGGCCCGACTCAACAACCAGGGCTTCGGGTGAGAGAGCATGAGCTAGATTCTACACCCACATTTAGCAAGCATACCTCTGTACCCAGAGACTCACAAGCAAGGCTGATAACGATCAAGTCTATGCTCAAGATTTGAGAAATGATAGAACATTGAATTTCTGTTGCTCAAAACGTCATGTTTGTAGCGCTTGTGGTGGTGGTGGTAACATCACTTTAGTTAGACAGTTGTCGCAAGTCTCTGGTTGTTGTACTATGATCAGCACATTCTGCTCTAAAACAATGTAGGTAGTCTGTTATCTGTGTGATGCGCTGCCCCGAGACGCGAACACAAACACATAGAGGTAGCTGTAGGCTTTTCTTGGTCCGTTGTGCATTCTCACTGCAATCAAACCTCACTACGGTTCCCTTTGAAATGGTCCAAGACCGCCCAAAGCAGGGGGCCTCTGACCGGCTGTTTGGGTCGGCATCCGAGTGCCATTTCTGTGTTCTGATACGCCCAAATGAACCCAACGGGGAAGGAACAATAAACAAAGTAGTTTGATGTCAATACAATAAATTAATTAACATACACCATAAGGAATAACCGTTATTCAGTCTAAGATGATGCGATAATAAACACCAATCAATGGCCTACTTTGATTGATTGTTTGATTGGTGTGTGTTGATGATGATTGTATTACTGCTGTCTCTGCAATAACTCCCCTCTGGGATAATAAAGATGACCTTACCTTTCATATGAATGGATGTAATGAGAATAACGGAATAAAAAACGATCCTACAAACTGCCATTAATACTCATTAGACTACTAATCACAATTACAAGTAAAATTAGTGACTTTATTGACTTTATTTTGCTCAATCTTGCCACTCTTCTAGCTTGTGAATAGCACCAGATTATTCCCTAAAAAGAATCATAAATCAGGAATTATTATTTTAAAAAAAAAGCCCTTGGGGGTTCATGTGCACGTCTTCTCCCCCCCTAACCCGTCTGCACGTCTGCAGGTGTGCGTGGCTCTCCAAGTTCCAGGACAACAGCCAGTGGCTGCAGGTGGACCTGCGAGAGGTGATGGTGGTGTCAGGCCTGCTGACACAGGGCCGCTGCGACGCGGACGAGTGGGTCACCAAGTACAGCGTCCAGTACCGCACCGACGAGAAGCTCAACTGGATCTACTACAAGGACCAGACCGGCAACAACAGGGTCAGTGGGGCGGGGGAATACGTCTAGGGAACCGTTGTTTTGATGACCGTGTTTGCTGGACAGTGGGGCGCAGTGGCGGACATAGATTACATCCCGGGATTGGGTGTGCAGAGGACATTGTATGTTACGCGATTGGAGAATCAATGTTTCATGATATCCTTGGAATAACCAGTGATTCATAACGTGAATTCATAATTCATAGTGTTTAATGTGCTCTCTCTCTCTGTACCTCGTTCCCTCCTCTCCCCCTCTCTCTTTATGTCCCTCCCCCCTCTTTCCCTACCACTCTTCCCTCTCAATGTTTCTTTGTCTCGCTCTCTCACTCCTGCCTCACTCTGTCGATGTCTCTCTCCCCATCTTCTCTCCCTATGTCTCCCCCCCTCCTGTCTCTCTCCCCCTCCTCTCTCTCCCCCCTCTCCCCCTCCTCTCTCCCCCCCTCCTGTCTCTCTCTCCCCCCCTCTCCCCCTCCTGTCTCTCCCCCCTCCCCCTCCTGTCTCTCCCCCCTCCCCCTCCTCTCTCTCTCCCCCCTCTCCCCCTCCTGTCTCTCCCCCCCTCTCCCCCTCCTGTCTCTCTCCCCCCCCCTCTCCCCCTCCTGTCTCTCCCCCCACTCTCCCCCTCCTGTCTCTCCCCCCCCTCTCCCCCTCCTGTCTCTCCCCCCCTCTCCCCCTCCCCCCTCCCCCTCCTGTCTCCCCCCCTCTCCCCCTCCTGTCTCTCTCCCCCCCTCCCCCTCCCCCCATCTCCCCCCCCTGTCTCTCTCTCCCCCTCCTGTCTCTCTCTCCCCCCCTCCCCCTCCCCCCATCACCCCCTCCTGTCTCTCTCCCCCCCTCCTGTCTCTCTCCCCCCCCCCCCCCCCCTGTCTCTCTCCCCCCCCTCCCCCTGCAGGTGTTCTACGGTAACTCGGACCGCTCCTCCTCAGTGCAGAACCTGCTGCGGCCGCCCATCGTGGCGCGCTACCTGCGCATCCTGCCGCTGGGCTGGCACACGCGCATCGCCCTGCGCATAGAGCTGCTGCTCTGCATGAGCAAGTGTGTCTGAGGCTCCTCCCCCTCGTCCCTCCGCCCTCCATCTCTCCTCCCCCTCATCCCTCCACCCTCCATCTCTCCTCCCCCTCATCCCTCCACCCTCCATCTCTCCTCCCCCTCACCCCTCCGCCCTTCATCTCTCCTCCCCCTCGTCCCTCCACCCTCCATCTCTCCTCCCCCTCGTCCCTCCACCCTTCATCTCTCCTCCCCCTCATCTCTCCTCCCCCTCGTCCCTCCACCCTCCATCTCTCCTCCCCCTCGTCCCTCCACCCTCCATCTCTCCTCCCCCTCGTCCCTCCACCCTCCATCTCTCCTCCCCCTCACCCCTCCGCCCTCCATCTCTCCTCCCCCTCGTCCCTCCACCCTTCATTAATCCATCCTTCATCACTCCACCTTTCATCACTCCACCCTTCATCTGTCTGACCCCTCACCCCTCCACCCTCCATCCCTCCTCCCCTCATCCCTTCACCCCTTCATCTGTCCACCACCTCATCCCTCCACCCTTCATACCTCCGCTATTCATCCCTCATCACTTCATCCCTCCAACCTTCATCCCTCCTACCTCCACCCTTCATCCCTCATCCCATCATTCTTCATCCCTCTAACCTTCATCCCTCACCCCTTCATCTGTCCACCACCTCATCCCTCTAACCTTCATCCCTCATCCCTTCATCTGTCCACCACCTCATCCCTCTAACCTTCATCCCTCACCCCTCCAGCCTAAAATCTCTCTTTTCCTCATCCCTCCATTCCGAGGCATTATCATTAATTATTCATCAGTATTATTGTTCATGTATTCAGTTGAGATCCTTCTGTATGTCGTCACGTCGTGTGTGTGTGTTTGTTATTTCTCTTGAGATAGATTGACATATTCGTCAACTCATGTCATGGATTTGTAAAGTACATCTTGTGGTATGTTAGTTTATTGACTCACTCTGTTAGTTTCTTTTGTTTTTATTTATAATTAGCACCACCAACATACATTAACATGTTTTTTCTAGTGCAACTCTTTGGAACCACTGTCAAAACTTTTTTCAGTTCAATTAAAACGATACTCCAGGCTGTTATTCCATGAGTCGGACTAGGAATATGCAATGGTCGTTAGCTATTTTAACTGTTAGCTATTTCATTATTTGTTTTAATACAAACTCTTTCACACCTCTTTTGTAGTAACTTTCTTCCTTCTTCTTTAATTTCTGTTCTTTCTTCTTGTCTTAAATTATGACCTATTGAGCAATGTTCTGGTTTGTTTCTTTTTCTTTCTATCTCTCTATCTTTTTTTTGTGAACTTTTTTAATTTATATCGTTAAAATGCAATCGAGATTTTTTTTGTCAGTTGATATTACAGTATAGTGATCGTTCTCAGCTGTGTTGTACTTGGATGTTTGTGTTGTGTTGGGGTCATTGCGTGTCAAGGCAGTGACAGTAATACCTCCATTTATATTTCTATGGTGCTTTGGAATTTGCTTCAAATTTCATTCTCTGGAAATTCTTGTGTTTTAAAACCTCTCCTCTATAAAACAAAAAAACACACATGGTGGACCCTGCGCTGTCTCTTTATTGTACAAATTCTGAGATCCAAATAAATCAACCATCGGAACCGTTTAAAAATGTACAGTGGGCTTTTATTTTGATACTCTTATTATTGACGGTAGGGCGGTTGGATAAGATACACTTTATGTACATCCTGTAAAAAGTGGGGAACAGTTTAAATGAAAAAATAAAATAAAATAATAAATGTATGCTTTTTTAAACACATTCACCTCTTGTGTACGAAGCTGAGCCCCTTCTATCTTCTTAGCAGTTAGTTGAACTCAGGCTTATTTCATCTCGTTCCCGTCTTGAACCTCAATGATCACGCGCTCTGCTGATTGCGGCCCTTCACCCTCAATATCACATTATTAGTTTCCATTAGCCTGTGTGTGTAGTGTTATAGTGAGTTTGACGATACGTGGAGAGAATCAAACCACTTTGTTAACAACTTGGTAGTCGCAGCCCAAAACATTTTCTTCAACGTCGGCGTTAAAACAGAACTCGCATCGTTAGTAGGAAGGTTATTGCTTTCAGTTTCCCACACGTAGTTATCTTTGTTTTGTAGGATTATATTATTGACAATAATAATACCAATGTTTGTATAACTTCAGGAGACATCTGCTAACGCAGGATCTGTTGCTCTCTCCTCCCTGTCACAATATTACTGGTCTTCATTTCGGCTCCCTGGTGAAGGGCACACTGGCACTGTGTTGAATTCAAACCAGAGAACAGAGGCAATCACGCAAGAAATAAACAAAGAATAAGCTTTAAAGGACCGTGCCGTTGTAGGTGATCAAATCACCACAACGCCCCTCCTGGTTTTACCGATTCTGCCCAATAGCGGTGCGCGTTTGATCGTTTGCGCGCCTGCTTCATTGTAAACAACAGCCATGTGGCACTTTGGTCCCTTGGGATCAATGTGCGTCGGCCAGTATAGAGTGTGTGGACAACGTAACAGTGCATCACAACACAACTACTTCACAAAATTTCTCATCACAAAGACCAAAGTTCTATATCGCAATTGTTTACATCTGCCAGACCGTTCCTGTCATTTAGGCTTTTATTTATATTTATTTTTATGTGGATAATTGTGCGATTCTATTTTTCCAGAAAACACCTTTGAAGAATTTCTCAGCCAATGTCAAAGTTAAGATGATGTAGTAAACGACTGGGATAGTTGCATACTGTAACAACTTGGGTGTTTCAATACATAACCTTTAGAATTAATCAGTGGAACTAATACATTTGAATGTTGTAACACTTTGTGTCTTTCACATTGTTGATAGCTTGTATGCTAGCAGCTGAAATAGGATATGCATACTTTTCTGGTATTTATTCCCATGATACATCACTCTCCTACAGATCCTTAACCTGATCTTAATCACCGTTCAACAATCTCTACCCAATACCTAGGCTTGACCTTAATCACAGCTCATCATAACAATCTGCCACTGAACTTTTGTAATGTTCAACCCAATGCTTGGATCTCTAACCATCCTTCAACTAATACATAACCATCTCTAACCAAATACACATACCCACCAAACCGTTCAAGATCCAAAATCTGAACTTTACCATCTCACCTCTAACCCACACTGTCCAAACCGTCCTTACCCGACCTTGACCAACTCTAACCCAAAAGTCCTGCGTTCGTTGAGCTTATACCTGAACTTTACCATTTCCATTTTATACAGAAATTACCCCTTGAATGCTTGATATAGATGCAGATTGTTGCAGAAGCAACAAACTCATATAGGTGTGTTTGTGTGTCGGCGTGTGAGTTTCGGTGTGTGTGTGTTTGTGCGTGTGTGTGTGTGTGTGTGTTACCTTGCATGAGCACATGTGTATGTTTGAGGGGTCACTTTTATGATTATTTCCATTATAATGCCCTGTTCATGCCCAACACATCCCGATAGACCCTCGATAGACCGATAGATGAATGGAATAAAAAAAAAAAAGTATTTTGAAGGCAAAAGATAGGTAGGAAAGCTATGAAGTGTAAACATGTGACAATGATAGCATAACAAAAAAGTCAGATTCACTGTAATAATAAAGGACTAATACAGTATCTTCACTGTTATAATAAAAGGAATATTACAGTATCTTAGAAAGTGGGGAGTGATTCTCACAGGGAACAAATCTCATCCACTTAGAAAAATGTTCTTGATATTTTTGTACATATTAACCAACTGAAAAATAACATTGATACTGTTATAATAATATTAAATTGTGGTAATCAAAAAAAGCCATTCACCATTATATTTCTCTTGTGACATATTGAATTATAAACACATGAATATCTATGCATATCTTTTTGTGTCTATAGCTCTTGCAATTACACAATAACTCTATAATACCTTTTAATTTTTTTCCATGTAGCCTACATACTGTGTCATTTATAGCTTATATCCTTAAGTTGAAAACAAATAAATATTTCATAAATTATGTTGATATATATATATTTTTCTTTCTTATTAGCAAATATTTGACTTTGAAAAACATATACACACGCACGCTCGCACACACAGTCACACACACACGCACACAACTTTCTGGGTCACTTCAGACCATTAGCTCTGATGCGCTGCAGTAGCTGCTATGAACCAGCAGGCGGCAGCATAGAGTCCAGAATGGGCAGTGTCTGCGACTGAAGACGGGCAGATCCCACGCCATCTTGTCCTTGTCCTCTGATGTAACACCATTAAATATCTGTAGAGAGTTAAGTACATACAAACTGCTGCACCACTGAGGTGAATAAACTGTCATTCATACCTTACCTTAAGAGTCCCACTGGACTACTCCCTCATCAAACAATGAAGTGCGGCGATACAATATTTGGAGATATTTGTCTTCTCTGAGCGGTTGACTTGAGGGATTTCAAGGTTCACTGTGGTGTAAACGCTAGCCGTAGCGAGCTAGGTCTCTGGCGGTCTACAGACAGTCAAATATCGGGAGAGGGAGCGAAGTGTGAGGATGTCCGGCCGTTTCACAGTGCCGTCTCTTTCAGGTCGTTGAGGTTCGGCATCCTGGGACGTGAGGCGCGCGTAAAGGTGGGTCCGTTCTGTCCGGGTTTGATGCCCAGCTGCTCCGCCGTGTACTGTGCCCCGTCGGCCCGTTGCAGGGCCGACGCGTGCCAGTTGGACTCGATCTGCCCCGGCATGGGGTAGCTGGGCTTGCGGCTCTTGGCCTGGGAAGAGTTGCTGACTCCAGAGTGGCCCCTGCTCTCTGGATGGCCCCTGCTCTCTGTGTGGCCCCTGCTGTCTGTGTGGCCCCTGCTGTCGGTGTGGGACCGGGGGTCTGTGTGGGCTCTGGGGTCTGTGTGGGATCGGGGGTCTGTGTGGGCCCTCGGGTCTGTGTGGGATCGGGGGTCTGTGTGGGTCCTGGGATCCGTGTGGGCCCTGGGGTCAGAGTGGGCCCTTGGGTCAGAGTGGCCCCTAGGCTCAGTGTTGGATCTGTTATCTGTGTGGGCCCTGAGGTCTGTGTGGGCTCTGCTGTCTGTGTGGGCCCTAGGCTCAGTGTGGCCCCTGTTATCTTGATGACCTCTGTTATCTTGAAGACCCCGGTTATCTTGGTGGCCCCTGTTATCTTGGAGGACTCTGGAGTCAGAATGGCTCCTAGGGTCAGAGTGGCCCCTAGGCTCAGTGTGGGCTCTGTTATCTTGAAGGCCTCTGTTATCTTGAAGGCCTCGAGGGTCTTTGTGGCCCCTGTTGTCAGGGTGGCTCCTAGGGTCAGGGTGGCTCCTAGGGTCAGGGTTTCCCCTAGGGTCGGGGTGGCCTCTAGGATCTGTGTGGCCCCTAAGGTCTGTGTGACCCCTAAGGTCGGTGTGGCCCCTGGGTTCTGTGTGGCCCCTGTTATCTTGAAGACCCCTGCTGTCCTGGTGGCCCCTGCTGTCTGTGTGGCCCCTGCCATCGGAGGGGTACCCCCCTTTGGAGGAGGCAGGGAGGTTGGGGAGGGTCTGCTGGAAGCGCAGGTCGGGGGGAGGAGGTGGAGGCACCTGGGGCTGGGTGGAGGAGGGTGAGAGGTGGAGCAGCCGGCGGAGGGACCTCAGCGGTTGGCTCTGGGAAACAAGCACAAGCAGACAGACGTGATGTTCACAAGGTATGAACGCAAGGTAACGTGCTGTCAAATAACAAAAAAATAGTGCATTCGAACGGAACATCCTAGACCACGACAACATACATTTCCAGATGTATGACAATGTTGTGATTTACATTTACATTTACATTTAGGGCATTTAGCAGACGCTTTTATCCAAAGCGACTTATAATAAGTGCATTTGTTACAATAAGTACATTTGTCATAAGAAGTGAAACAATATATCGCTGTCGGTACAGTAAAGACGTTCATAGAACCAAGTGCAAGTATTACAATCGCTAGGCTAACCCATTCCCCGTGTAAAGCAGCGATAGCAGCTACTGTAGATGCTACACAATTAAGTACCTTGAATAAGTGCAATGTACAAGTGCCAGGACGTACAACATTCAATGGTGGCTGTGCATTGGTTTCTATGCAGAGTCGAGATGAACTCTGTGAACTCTTGTGATGACCAATCAACCCTCATGCCTGGTGGTACAATGAGGGCCCTTTAAAGGTGTGAGTGTGATTAGCCTTACAAAAATCGGCCCCTTATGACATCACAAGTCGGCGTGTCCACCTAGATGTGTGACGGATAGACGAGCAACGTTTGCCACAGTCCACCGGGTAGGCCGGTAGACTTACCTATCCGGCGCACATCTAGGTGGACACGCCCTCCTGTGATGTCATAAGGGGCAGATTTTCAAAAGGGCTTGTGACGGCCAATCACACCCACACCCGGTGGCGTGTCATGGGACCTTCAGCCCAACGGAAACTCATGTCGGGAGGTTCTGACCTGGGAGTGGGAGTCCACGGGCTTCTCGGCTGGCCACTCCCCGACCCGCTCTCTCTCTCTCCCCCTGCTGTCCCTCTCCCTCTCCCGGTCGCGATCTCGACTCTGTTCGCGGTCGCGGTCTCTGGAGCGCTCGCGGGTTTTCCTGCGGCCGCTGTGGTGTGACGAGGACTTGCTGCCCCGCTGGAGGGAGAGGTGTTCCTGGCCGTTACCGCTGACCTAACGGTGCGGACGGACAGACGGCAGAGTTAACAATGTGGTTACTATGAGTGTCATTATTACTGTTATAACATTGACACGGTTTGGTTGAAAGCCAGTTGACCCAACCAACTGATCTCTTTCATTCAGCCTCAGATCACAAGATGGAGAATAAACTGCCACTTTGGTGAAGTGGCAGATATCTTTGAACATGGGAATAGGACAATTCCTAGCTTCGGACTTCAGCATTTGAGATTATAATGAACTGGAAGAGATCAGGAAGCCATCGAAAAACAACAACAACACAACCATCAACAAGCATTGTGGAAAGAAATCATGACATCTGAAAAGCTTGCAAAAATACTTCATGCAGACCTCAAGCAGCAAGTTATAATAATTTACAGCATAGTTCATTTTATACTGTACATTCATGTGTGTATGCATCTATGTTTGAATATGCTAATGAAGCCAGAACACGGTGAGGCGGTTGTGGTGATTTCTAAGTTCAGGCTGTGGTGTCCGACATCAGGCCGTTAGACGTACTGCAGAGCAACACACGCATGGAAGCATTCGCCTGTGTGTTGAATCGTTCACCGTACATTCTGTGCAGCCCAGTGCAGCCACTACAAACACAAGGTGGATGGATGGTGGATGGATGGATGGACCAATGAATGGGCGGATGGATAGTGGATGGACGGTGTGTGGATGGATGCATGGACGGACCGATGAATGGGTAGATGGGTAGTGGGTGGATGGTTGGGTGGTGGATGGATGATTGGTGGATCGATGGATGGACCGACCGATGAATTGGTGGATGGAGGGTGGGTTGGATGGATGGATGGCTGGATGCTGGCTTGATGGATGGCTGGATGCTGGTTTGATGGATGGCTGGATGCTGGTTTGATGGATGGTTGGACGCCAACGCCCGCTGCAGAATCAGATCAGGGATCCAAAATCACTTTCAGAAAAGTTGTGCCTTGCCCTGAGAGGACTTTTTCTGAGAGTATTTCAACGCTTTCGATGGCACCGATGCGGTGTGAGAGGATGGGACTGGCAGAGGAGGCATGCAGAGGTAAGGTGATGGTTAGATTACTGGAGAGGCAGGGTAGGCCGCGTTGGGCTGGTGTTGTACCATGGGCGACGCCACTACGGGCAGCGCTTTGGCCGCCGCGCTGTGCTTTAGGCTATTCTTAGAGCTAAAGAGGGGGAACAGGCTCTTCCTGATGCTGGGGTTCCTCCCTTCTTCCATGTCCGTCTGTGGGGCACAAGAGGAACAAGCCCACACGCTCAACACAAGGTCACCCACACCTGGTACCCCTGGTTCACTGAGGACTTACCACACCGGATCTCCTGGTACCCCTGGTTCACTGAAGACTTACCCAACTGGTACACCTGGTTCTACTGGCTCACTGAGGACTTACCACACCGGTACTCCTGGTACTCCTGGTTCACTGAAGACTTACCCAACTGGTACAACTGGTAGTCCAGGCTCACAGAGGACTTACCCAACTGGCACAACTGGTAGTCCTGGCTCACTGAGGACTTACCCAACTGGTACAACTGGTTGACCTTTTCACTGAGAACTCACACAGCTGGCCCACATGTTTGACTTTTTTGCTTGAATTAGCAAACTTTGTTTGCTAATTCTACAACTTTGTTGTATGGTTTTGATATGGTAGCAATATATGGTTAAGGGAGGGTGTAAAATCAGGCGGTGTCTGAGGGTCCGAAACCCTTGATTGACAATTGAGACCCCCTGAATGCCTCAACAGCAAGGGGGGGGGTGGGAATGGGAAAATCTTAAAAGATTGTCACTTTCAATCGTCAAGAATATACCTATTTTAGCGAGGCAACTTGAGTCCGGAGCTAAGTAGAACGTTGAATTTACACCTGTTTTCTCTCAATCACGCTGTTATTTTCTTTAACGATTGCACCCTTAGGGTGCTCGCAGAAATCCTCTCCAAACACCACCCACTGGAACACCAGGGAATCCCCCTGTCGCCAGCGGGTGTTTCGCACACTGGTCAAAGGTAACGGGAAAACGGGTGCAAAAAAATATAACTTTCAATCAAGAAACAAAAAACAAAATGTGAAAAAACGAAAAATGACACCAGAACCTGCCACCTGGCTTTCGAAACTGCTGTTACTTGACCGTCTTTAAAACCTCCATGAATCAAATAGTGTGGGTCAAATAGGCATCAATATATTAACCCTAAAACCATTGCAGAAAAGAAGATCAATACATTGTCAGGTATGAGGGAAAGATAATAAAAACATAATCTTCCCAGAACTCCATCTCCCACAACCCCCTGTGAGCCAGATCGACATAAAGCTACGTCAGAAGTTCCTTACCATTTGTGTCTTCTTCTTTTTCTTCTTCATGGCCCTGAAGAAGCCCTGTTTCTCCTTCTCCTTGACGGGCTCTGGGGGATTCATGACCATGGCTTCAGCCGTAGACCTACGGGAAGGGGTTTCCAGGAGTGAAAGTGAAAGTGCAGCAGGTGAATACATCAACACACACAAGATGGCGCTGGGGTTAGGGCTGCCGTTCTGTGGGCTCCCTCTCAACTTGGCTCATGTATATATTCCAGCACTTTGCACTCCACAGTTGAGGATACCCTGAAGTCCAGGCCTTTAATGGCCATTAACGACTCCTACCATTGTTATCATTGTACTACATATGTAATGCTGATATGACAAATACACTTGAAACACACACACACACACACACACACACACACACACACACACACACACACCTTATTCCATCTACTACGTTAATAGTACAGATCATTATGGGCTATCAGGGTAGGAAGATCATTTATCAGGATAAGTTACAGTGAGTCAGCTCACCAGTCAAAAGCGGTCTGGCGTTTAGAGTGGTTCACCATGGCAACCGGGTCCCCAGGTACAACTGGTACGACCGGACCCCGACCCTGGGCAACGGCATCGTGGAAGGAGGAGGAGTTATCCGGTCTGGGGGAGGGCACTAAGGGGTAGAGACAGGAAGTAGGGAGAATTATTACATCATATCCTGAATAATCCTAATTGATCATTTATCCACTGGCTTGCGTCTGACCAGACTTAATAGACATTACGATTTATTCTCCATGTATTTTAGAATAGTCTTGTTTTGAAGAGTACACATTGTACAATGTTTCACACATAGATCCGCGAGTGTCACATACCATGTCCTTGATATTAGGAAAAAAAATGGCCTGGAATATCAGCAAACTAATAGTGTGAAATGTTGTCCAATGTCCGGTCTATAGAACAAGACTAAACAAAGCGATTCTATCTATCTATCATACAACTAAAATCTGCATGGTGGCCTATCTGCTTCTCAGGGTCACAGTGGTGTGGGGTTGGGGGGTCTGTGGACCAGGTCGACTCGCCCATGCCTGGGTGTATGATGGAAGTGTCGGTTGTGGCACGGTGAAGACTTGAGAAGGCCGATCAAATACAAACAAGATTCGAAAAAATCAATTAAACTAATTAACGAAATCAGGCATTTATAGAAACCGCAGTCTGTCAGCATATCCGCCTTTCAGCATTTTGGGATATTCAGTTTAAGCTGTGTGTGCGTGTGTGTGTGTGTGTGTGTGTGTGTGTGTGTGTGTGTGTGTGTGTGTGTGTGTGTGTGTGTGTGTGTGTGTGTGTGTGTGTGTGTGTGTGTGTGTCGGGGTGCGCGTGCGTGTGTGTGTGTGTGTGTAACGCACAAGGGGGTTGTAAAGTGGGTAAACTGCGCGCTGATCCGCCCCTCCTCCACGGGCCTGGAGTGTGGTAATTACTGAGATCAGCCGTGGAGTGGCGAGCGGCTGAGAGGAAACACTGAGCTCTCGCAGCTCCTGAGAGGAAACCTGAGACGCCACCTGCAGCGCTCTGCTCACGACTCCAAAGCCCACTCCATCAACAGAGAGTTCGCCGAGGAACCCGACGTTGCCGGTTCGATACCCAGCAGGACCACTGACCCTAACCACTAACACGGTTCTGTCGTCGGTGGGTGCTTATTTAGAGGGAAAAGGGGACATCACTTTTGCTTGTGATATATATAACAGCAGCTGGGTTAACTTACAGGTGTGTATAATTAAGCTAATTGGGAGTCTATTTAATTGTTATTGTAGGGGAAATGGAATGTATATTATCTTCAATTTAAAATACATGATATTTTTATAATAATTATAATAATATATAGAGATAATATTCATATTTGTAACTTATTATATGTTATAAATCGATTTTGTTGTTTGCGTTCCTCCCCTCCTGCTCCAGTTGGTCTAACCCATCCAGTGTAAAGTCTCCCTCATGTCTCCATGGCAGAAGGTCACTGTTGAGTTTCAGTGACTGCTTCTTAGTTGATGGTACATTTTATGCTGGGCTCTTTCCTTCATTGCCTTTATTTTCTATCTATTCTATTCATTTTTAAACTTTGCCTATGTTTCGTCCATTCTATTATTTTATGACAATGTTTCTATGTGATGGACTTTGAGTCTGCCTTGTGTATGAAAAGTGCTGTGCTAAATAAAGTCGCCTTGCCTTGCCTTCATCTTGATATTATTCTGACCTTGATAATCTTTTTGGTTATTTGTGTCCACAGCCTGTTCTATATGTATTTGGGTCAAATAAAACCCCTTTTTGTTAACACTGCATGTTCCTGTATTTAGGGCGTTCGGGCCCGAACAACGATATATTGTTCTTGGGTTCTTACCTCTGTAGAAGCTGCCGACTCTGCGCGGCATGGACTCACTGAAGATCATACGGTTCTCCTTGGAGGAACCTCCGTCATCTCCGTGGTAGTCATGATACATCCCCCCCTAACACACACAAATACCAAGGAACACACACACACGTAGACACACATGCTATTGAACATTTAACAGAAACGATTATTCCTATCTCAATCACTCTATCGGATAATTAAACCCAATTTAACACAACTGCCCAACCCGGTAGATGACTTCCATAAACCAACAGCACAGCCCGTAGTTTACGATAGAAACCCTTTAGACTCCAGGCAACCCAAACCCTTATCCTGTATACGAGACATTTAGTTAGACAGTGTGTGAGCGTCATGCAGTGTACACACAACGTCTAGCCTGAGAGAACAGAACAGATAAAGGTGAGGACAGCTGTTCGAGCTGAACAAGCAGGAGGAGGAGGAGGAGGAGGAGGAGGAGGAGGAGGAGGAGGAGGTGCGAGTGGGATCGGGGGCGCTCGGACCTCGTTTATTGGTCGCTGAACATGAAAAGCAGTGACTGCGTTGTCCCTCGCCGAATCTTTGAGAGGCGCACAAGTGCGGCTCATGTCTTTAGGGGACTGCTGAGTCTGTGGGGGTTGGGTGGGAGGTGGGGGGTGGGGGGTGGGGGGGGTGTGTTGGAAACAGGGAGTGAAAGATGGGAGCGATGGCAGTGAAGATGTCACACCTGGAAGACTTCCCTCACAGTGGTACTACGTCATGGAGCTGAGGTGAGAAGTGCGTGGCGTTATAAACACACACACATTTATATCATGCAACGGTAACAGTGGTTCACGCAGTTAGCTACGCATACACACATACAAACACATCCAAGTGCGTCTTTTGCAGCTGTATAGCACGCTCAAAACATTGTACACAAGGGCGTACACTCCTGCTCGAACACAGTCCCAGACCGTCACAAACTCCTGTTCTAAATTCACGAATGCACTAGCACACACACATACGCCTATACACATAAACACATTAACACACCTGTACTAACACACCACAATCACGCATTCCACACACACACAGACACACACAAAAACACTCACACACACACGCACAAACCGACACTCACACACACACACCCAGACATACACAACCACACGCACGCACACCCACGCACACACACACACACCCATGTACACACACACACACACACAACCACACACACACACACACACACACACACACACACACACACAAACACACACAACCACACACAACCACCCACACACACCCACACACCCGCACACACACACACACACCCACACGCGCCACAGCACTCACCCGGGCCATGGTGTCGTCGTTGCAGTCCTCCCGGGAGGAGCTGACGGAGTGGCCGGCCAGCGCGGCCCGGTGGTGCAGCTGGGGGGACAGCAGCTGCAGGCTGCTGGCCCGGGTGGCCAGGCCCTGGCCCGGTGGGGGCAGCGTACCCATGGTGGGCTCGGCCGCGTGGGGCCGCTGGCGTTCCCGCCGCACGTACATGGAGTGGCGGTGGGGCCGCTGCTGGGAGGAGAAGGGCGAGGTGTAGCCCAGCCCGTAGTGGTAGGACTCGTGAGGGGACGGCAGGGTGTGGTTGGGGGGCATCCCCGCCGCACCTCCTCCTCCTCCTCCTCCTCCTCCTCCTCCTCCTCCTCCTCCTGGGTCCAGCAGCTCCGGGGTGACGGCCTCCTCTGTGGGTGGGGGGACACGGAGGTTTGCGGGAGGGAAATGTCGGCTTTACACTTTCTCTGCTCGAGCTTATAGACCAAAAATAACTCGGAGGGAGTTAAAAAAAAAAAGGAAGAAATACAACAAACACGAATAGTAGAGTAAGGCACAGAAATACGGTAAAAAGGTACAAAAAGTGCATGTATCTAAATAAATAAAAAGTGCATTTATAGAAAACGTACATTATGTATGCATATGCATTAAATATACATAGCTAGAAAGTGCCTCATGAAATATGCTGACATAGTGCAGGTATTGTACATGCACAGGAGGTAGGTAGAGTACTTTTTTAGACTTTGGTCCTTCTGTAGCACTTCCTGCCCCAGATGCTGAGACAGGAAGTGGTTGAATTGTGTCAGAGGCAGGGGTCAAAACAAAAGTCTTTATGCAAGGCCCGAAAGAGTCAAAAGTCTGAAAATGAAGACTTTTGAGTGTATTCAGTGTAATCTATTAAATGTATTCAGAAATCTTTTCAGAGAAACCGAATTCAATGACAATCCAGATGATGCGGCAAATAGCTTTCCCTGATTGGGTCAAATTAAAATTCTTGATTTAGGTTGGGGTTAGGGGGCATCTAGCTCTAGGAGGCCTACAGGTATTGGTTAGGGAGCATCTTGCTAAATGATGCCTACAGGTTGGGGTAAGGGGGCATCTTGCTATATGATGCCTACAGGTTGGGGTAAGGGGGCATCTTGCTAAATGATGCCTACAGGTTGGGGTAAGGGGGCATCTTGCTAAATGATGCCTACAGGTTGGGGTAAGGGGGCATCTTGCTAAATGATGCCTGCAGCTAAGGCTGTAGACATTGGGGAACAAAACTCAACACCATTCGGCCTTCAGCCCAACACTCTGAACCCTAGACCACCCCCCCCCGTGCCGCGGACCGACCTGGAGCCATGGCTTTGTGTCTGGACTTGTGTCTGGACGAGGAGTCCAGCGTGCTGCTCTCCAGGCGCCCGTTGCCCCCGCTGCGAGAGGCGGGGCTGTGTCCCGACCGGTCGCTGTGCCGCGCCGAGGGGCTCCCGGGCAGGGTTCCCTGGGCCGGGGGTCCCACGGGGGCGTTCAGGTCCAGGCAGCTGGAGGGGAAGTAGCGGGCGCCCGGCACGGCCACCCCCACCCCGACGGCGGCGGCGGCGGCGGCGGCGGCGTTGGAGCCCGTGTCGTCCGGGTGGAGCCGGCCCTCGCTGAGGTTCCCCACCGACTTGGCGTCGCTCAGGGCGCTGTGGCTCTTGGACAGGCTGAGATAGGACGCGGAGCTCTTGGACGAGGAAGACATGGATCCGTGGGCCGAGTCGGCCATGTTGTGGGGGACGCGGCCGTGCTGCTTGTCGGCCCCGGAGCCCTGCAGCGTGTTGGTCTTGCCCTCCAGGAAGGGGTTGCGGTTGGTGGGCGGCTGAGGGAGCTGCGGCGGCGGCTGCTGTGGCTGGGGCGGCGGCTGAGTCCGGGAGGAGCCGGACTTCCCGTGGCCGTACTTGGCCCCGGGCCCCTGGTCGGGGAGCTTGGAAGAGGGCCCCAGGTTGAAGTCGAACTCGATCTTCCCCTTGAGCTCCTTGGGGCTGAGGAGGTGGGGCAGGTTGTTGTTGGCCAGGTCTTTGCTCCTGGCCGGCGAGCGGTTCAGCGTCTGGGACATGTACTGGCTCTTGGGGTGGAGGGTGGGGCTGAGGCTGGAGGGGGCGGGCTTGTTGCCGTTCAGGAAGCTGCTGTTGCTGAGGTGGTGCAGGTCACCGTGGCGCGGGAGGCTGGAACATTCTTTACTGTTGGAGTGGCGGTGGCTGGTGCTCTTAGCGTGACTCCTGGGTGAACAGGAACAATAAACTATAATTAATAACTAATTACAACAACAATCTGTTGGTTGGCCTGTTGAACATGCTACTCTAAGCAAGAACTAAAAAACGACCAGGTTTCTCATGAAGTGGCGAAGAATCCTTGAAGAGTCTCAAAGCAAAATGTCCTCAGGTCTGATATCCTGTTTGACTGAGTTTCCCTGGGAAAAGCATTTACCGCTCATGATGTTAATGTATCTTAACATACAGTTTTTTTATTGTTATTCAAGTCCCCTCAGGTTCTATTAATGCTGTTAAGTCTTTCATGTCACAGATAATTGGACAGGAAAACAGTTGAACCCAAATTAGTGCCTCAAAAGCAGGTGTAAAAAGAAAAACTCCAAACCCAAGAGAGAAAGAAAGTCTGAAAGCCAAAAGATGTTTTTGCGGTCCCAGGAACATTACAGTTTCTACTTAAATGAGCTCAACAGTACAGATCTCCAACGCAATGGAGAAGCTGTGGGATTTGGTGAAACAGGAGATTCATGAATGTGCAGCCAACAAATGCTCAGAACCTGCAAGATGATGAATATGTTGGACCAGAATCTGTACGCCTGTTTCATGCCACCCATCATTCAGGCTGTTCTGTGGTACGCCCAAGTCTTAAATAAGTGTACAAGTACATCGACCACTGAGCGAATATATTGGTGAAATAGAAAGAAGACTTCTAGGTTTTCCAATGAGCTTCCAATGATCCAATGATCTTCTAACAACACTCAGCACACACATCTCAGGACAGACCTACCTGGTAGGGTTAGTTCTCCCCAAGGTAGAGGTGGAGGTGGTGGAGGTGGAAGTGGTGAGGGTGGGGGCGGTCCGACCTACCTGGTAGGGGCGGGGTTCCCCCCGTGGTGGAGGTGGAGGTGGTGGAGGTGGTAGTGGTGAGGGTGGGGGCGGTCCGACCTACCTGGTGGGGACGGTGTTCTCCCCGTGGTGGTGCGTCTTCCTCTTGGAGGAGCGAGGAGGGACAGGGGAGGTGGGGGGAGGTCTCTCCGTCTGCCTGAGGGGCTGGAAGGCCGGGTGGTTCAGACTCTGCTCCGTCAGGTAGCGCTCAGGCGGAGTCAGCAGTAACAAGTTCTGGAGGAGGAAGAGGAGGAGGAGGAGGAGGAGAAAGCGAAAGAGAAGGAGTTTGAGTGTTCTGTCCATACTAGCGTTTCTAGCTGTGTAACACAAGTTTGCGCTCATAATAAATATCAGTCTGGCCTCAACTGGTTTGGAGGCCAGACTGATAATGATTCCCAAATATGGATGCAGCCTTATGTTGTTCACAAAGCTGCAGCCAATCAGAGAGTGACTATCTTTACTCTTGCCATACCCGGTTGGAAGTAAAGCAAAAACCTAATCTCTTCTGTGAAAAGTATTCTGTGCAGACTCTGTTAATCTTTGAACGTCTTTATTAAGTCTATTTATGATAAAACTGCTTTGAATGCTACACTTTCCTTTTTCATCGTGGGGGGGGGGGCGATGCTTTGAACGGGCTTGAGGTCAAACTGAGTCTAGTCTGATCTTTGAAAAGGTTTGGTTGAACCAAAACGATACAGACAACCTTACCAGCGATGGAGCCTGAACATATGGCTCCATTTCTCACCTCCCTCTCTATTTGTGATGACTATAAATAGAGAGAGGAAAGGATAAGTATGTGGTCTCACCTTCATCAGGTCCAACATGAGGCCACTCAGGATGGCTAGGTACCTTCTCTCCAACGTCTGGGGGTGAGACACCGAGGGGAACTGGAGGGAGAGAGGGAGGGAGAGTTATGTAGAGAAAATCTAGGATAAAGAAAGAGAGAGAGAGAGGGAGGGAGAGTTATATAGAGAAAATATAGGATAAAGACAGAGAGAGAGAGAGGAGAAATTAACAGCAAAGAGAGGAAAAAGCAAGGGAGAGGAAGAGTGAGAGATTGTGAGAAATAGAGATTGAGACAGAGAGAGATGAAGAGAGAGAGCGAGAGAGAGAGAGAGAGAGAGAGAGATGAAGAGCGAGAGATAGAGAGAGGGATGAAGAGACAGAGGCAGTAAGGCAAAGACAGATCGAGAGGAAGAGAGGCGAAAGCATGTTTTTATTTTTGGTGTGTTCCGATTCAATGTGGTTTAGCAATATGTGCTAATCCACTAAACACCTGGCTGGTGATCCAGCTCCTCAGATCCCACTCCACGACATAGCCGTGCATGAACACAAACCCCCACACACACACGATTACATTCATGGACACACACACAGAAACCTACGGGCACACACACATACACACGTACTTACCCACGCAAAAACACATATATGCATGGCACACAAACCCACTCATAAAGATACTAACCCACACGAGCATGCATACATACATGCATTCATCCACTCACACACACACACACACACACGTGTTGGGTCCTTTGGGGACGTGTTTCCTGGCTGCTTTAGTTCACATCAGCCAATCATGAGTCACAGAAATCCTCTCGGTCACGGAGCAGCCAGCAGGGCAATCAGAAGGGAGGGAGGGGGCGAGGGGGAGAGGGGGAGAGGGGAGACAGAGAACGAGAGAATGGGGGAGTGACAGGACTTAATAGTGAAAGAGGGGGGGGGGGGGGGGGGGGGGTCCAGCGAGAAGAGAGTAAGGGACTGGAATAAATAAGAGCAATAACAAGAGACACAGAGAGATCTGAAGGAGAGATCAAGGGCAGAGAGAGAGAGAGAGAGAGAGAGAGAGAGAGAGAGAGAGAGAGAGAGAGGTAGAGAGAGAGAGAGGGAGGGAGAGAGAGAGAGAGAGAGAGAGAGAGGGAGAGAGAGTGAAGGAGAAAGAGAGGAGACATAGAGAGAGGGCTAAGGGCCAGTCCTACCCTGATTCCATGGAAGCGTGGGTTGTTGTAGAAGAGTTTCATCTGCTCAGCCGGGAGTGGCCCAAGAACCTTCTGGATGGTAAAGAGCTGAGAGCACACAGAGGAGAACCAATGGGAACCTCGAAGAACCAGACATGAAGATCAACGAAGATCCATGAGAACCATGTAGAACATGAGAAACCCGGAGAAACAAAACATATAGAACCAGAACAGAAGACCCAAACAGACATGAAGAACTAGTTGGAATGGTAAGCACACAGTTCACAGAACAGAAAACAGCAATACGGTGCAGCACATGTCAGATGTTTGCTATTGTGTATAGTATCTGTATAGTACAGTACTAGTTCATTATTTACAATGGAAGAATACTACATAGTAACACAAGTGGCCCCACCCCTACACCTGCTTCTAAGGCCATGTGTCTAAGGAACCCTGTCCTAGATCTTTAAGGGACAATCATTGACACTGACACTGATTGTTCAGTTTGTAGTGCAGTCCAAATTCCCAATATTGGAGAGTTGTGTGTGTCCCCCAATATTTTTAGCAAATTATAGACCAGCTCATGCTGCATCTGTCTCGAAATCTTTCAGGGCTCAAAGCTGTCTCTATCTTTCTAATGCAACTCCAATATTAACCACTGTTTAACAAAAAGATGATGAGGCTTTTAGGGTCGGGTATAATCAGGGACAATCTCAGTTCATCCAGACAATTGCTTGTCACATGGCTGCAGCAAGATGTGTTTTTGATAAGATCTGTTCCAGAAATTGTGACCAGTGAAACGCTCCGATCCGGAATGGACATTTCAATGGAGAGCATTCTAGCGTTGATGTTTGAGGAGTTAGGGTTAGTATTTTCACTGAGCATGATTCCTTAATCTCTGATGACATATAATGCTAATTTTATGATTAGGTAATGTATATTTGTTTCATATTCCTCCTCTAGTATAAAGTCTGGTTTGTTAGACTAGGATAAAGGTATCTCCTCCTTGAAATCCATACATTGTGTAACATTGACCTTTCAGCAGTCTATCCATCACAGGAAATAAAAGAGAGCTAAAAATGCTGAAAATACATCCGTGTTGTGTGCGTGAGTCTGGTGATCCAGCACCCCCTAGTGGCCACTGTCTGAACAGGTGTAAGAGAGCCTGTGGAGGATCGCTGGGCAGGGAGCCCTGGTGGGTGGGGGGGTCTGGTTCTTCTCACTGACCTGGTCTATCTCACTCTCCCCAGGGAACAGGGGCTGGCCGTCGCTCAGCTCCCCCAGAATGCACCCCACCGACCACATGTCCACCGCCTTCCCATACGGAGCGCTGGGAGAGAGAGAGAGAGAGAGAGAGAGAGAGAGAGAGAGAGAGAGGACAATAACCTTAATTACTCATAGCCATTGGTAGGCCAACACACGGACGGACAGGCAGACAGAGACTGACTGAGTAACAGTTAGATAGATAGCAAGATAGATAGACAGACAGACAGACAGACAGACAGACAGACAGACAGACAGACAGACAGACAGACAGACAGACAGACAGACAGACAGACAGACAGACAGATAGATAGAAAGATACATACATACATACATACATACATACATACATACATACATACATACATACATACATACATACATACATACATACATACGTACATACATACATACATACATAGACAGATAGTGACCACTCAAAGTGCTTTACAATATTGTCTCCCATTCATTCACATTCATTCACCCATTCATACACTGAGTGCGGTGCAAGGTAACAAGCAGCTGGTCAGGAGCAGATAGCTCGAGGTGTCTTGCTCAGGGACTTAAATTGGTAATACAAGAACCAAAGTGATTGCAGATAACAACCATATTAATTGTAATAATAGTATGGATCTTAGTGTTCGTATTCAAGCTGAAACAGGGTGTAATCACTTATACTTCAGTGCAGATAATAACTGTATAATGCTAATGCTAGCGGTTCCAATGTGAATGCAGATAATAACATTAATCACAGCGGAGTCTGATGCCGAGGAGACGACCGTGACAGCGATGAAGACGGAGTTGAAGAGAGAGGCGCATCTTGGCCTGGAAGTGCTAACAGGAGGAGCAGGCTGAGTGTGTGTGTGTGTGTGTGTGTGCGTGCGTGTGTGTGAGTGTATGGATCAGGCCCTATTTGAACACTGCCTATGTAAACCTTCCATAGCTTCTTCTTAATCCGGATGCAGCTGGCCAGCTACAGGACACTCAGTATGGAAAGAGCAGTATAGGTGTTGACTTCCAGCCAAAAGGTTCTGGGTTCGATCCCCCACGTGCGCAGTCTCCCTGTAGGTTGTCCTTGAGCTGCCCTGACCCCTACCTGCCCTAGAATGACAGCCGCTACATTTTGCTTTGAATAAAAGCATCTGAATCATACTCCTAGTAAGATTTATGCAATTTATGCTTCATGTCACAATCAAACAATGCCAGGCTTTAACAGATCAAGACACACACACACACACTCACCCGAGCAGCAGTTCAGGAGAACGGTACCATCTTGTTGCAACATACTCAGTGTAGTTGGCGTCTGTCCCTTCTGACAGGTTACGAGCAAAGCCTGAGTCACAGAGACAAGATAGATCTTTTACTTTATAGAATATAGTAGCATGACTCGTAAAGAACAGTTCGATGTTCAAGGGAAGGAAGAAGTAACAAAAGGTTTTGCATCATAACAAAAACAACAACCGTCCTTTGCTTTCAGTTTATCGTAGACACGGCGGCTGTGTATGAGCTTTGTCAAGGTAAGTAGTGAAAGGTGTCTGATCTATGCCATTGACAGTGCAATCCGCCCTCACATCACCAGGTGAAGTGAAAGGTGTCTGATCTGTGCTATTGACAGGACAATCCCCCCTCAAGAGAGTGATTGGACTGGCACATCGTATCGATTCAGGGTTTGATGTACCACAGCAGAAATATGAATATTAATAAGTTTGTATGAATATAGCACCTTTTAAAAAGTTAAATGGTTACCAAAAAAAACAATTTATTTTTACAAAGTGCGCTAGGACAGTGATTCTCAACTGGAGGGCATTTTGAATGGCAACCAGTGCATATGTCAAAACTTGAATCTTTAGAAGAAAGTCCATGAATTAAACAATGTTTCAATGGCATTCTTACAAATGTTTCCATTGAGTTTAGCCCTAATTGTTGCAGCTTTTTGGTCGCTCTCTATATTTTAAAGTAGATGAAGGTATTGTTGATAAGTGCATTATTGGTCAATAATCATTTTAATTATTTTTTGCTGCTCCAAGAGACAATAAAGATAAGGTCCCAAAAGTGTAAAGAATATTTTTTAGGATGAGAATATTATGCATGTACTGCCAAAGCAAGCACACTTTTGTCTTTATGATACAGAAAAATAAACCATATCTCCAAATAATAGATACTGTATCATCAACAAGAGAACAACTACGTTCGCACAATACGGCAATGAAGCCTACTTTGAGCAATCATCCAATTCTGATACGGAGGTTTTTACGAGATTTTGGTATATGAGAAGAGGACTTAAATAATTAATGAAGTGTGGGTCCATTTTAAGGGTGTAGATATCACAATAAAGCCAAGGCCAGCTCTGACAGTGAATAACAACCACATCTCACTGACTCAGTACTGACATGGGTGCTATGACGACGCATAGATAGCTAAACAGCTTATAAAACTCCACCAATATGTGGAAATATCTCAATATACAATTAAACAACCAGACAATGTATTTATATAACATGCATATACGTCAACAGTGCGTGTACATCGGAACACATCATGGGGCTTTTGGTTAGCGACACTATTTGTGAACACAGCCATTTTGAGTTCACAAATTGCATTTTGCTAATGAAAACTATGTTTTGCCACGTCTCACACGAGAACCGCTACGGCAGCTTCAAACACAACAATGTCTCCCATAATAACAAATTACCTCACAATGAATTACTAAACAATGGCCAAAAGATGATTACTTCCAATACATTCCTATACTCCTATGTTTCCAAAGGGAGGCGGTCTCAGAGATGGGGCATTACTATAAGTGTGTACAGTACTATATACACGCAGCGTGTATACAGTGTGTTCTGTACATACTTTATGCCCTGTAAGTACAGTACTATATACACGCAGTGTGTATACCAGTCCCTCCAGAAAAACGCGATTATGCGATCGCATAATTCAACGCATAATCAGCTGTGGTCTGCATATTCATGCGGGGCCGCATTTTTTCAAATATGCCGCACTTTCACTGCATAAATTGCCGATTTCCGCGCAAAATATGCGGGGCTTGCATGATTTCATAATTCCCGCATTTTCGTTGCCAAAAAGTCACATATATCTTAGCAGAAAGTTGAAAAATGTTGCGTTTACGTCACACAAGAGCAGCCATTTCCCCCTGTTGCCATGGGAACGTTATGAAGTGACGTAATTACGCGACGTGAACGTCATCGAAAAGCTGCATTTTTCGCAAGTTCACGCAATTTTTGCAAGTTCCCGCAATTTCATCGCATAAAATTGCATAGAAATGCCGCATATTTCATCGCTTTTTTTTAAGAAAACGTGCCGCATAATCAAGGATTTTCAGCAATCGCAAAAAAACGCCGCATTTTTCTGGAGGGACTGGTATACAGTGTGTTCTGTACACACTTTTAAGTACAGTACTATACGCATGCAGTGTGTGTAGGAACCCAACCCTGCCGTGTGTAAGAAACCGACAGATCTCACCAAAATCACAGAGTTTGAGGACGTCCTCAGAGCTGATGAGCAGGTTCTCAGGCTTGATATCTTGGGAGGAACCAGAGACAACACGCGTAAATTCCATCACATTATATTGTTCTACTATTCTGAGCTAAATAATTCAAATATACGGATACGGATATAGGCCTAATACAGTTCACCATTATCCTCTTTTAACCACCAACTCAACATCCATAGAACAAAATAGATAAAGTATGCATGTAGGATAATCAAATAAGTACAACAACAATGACAGAAAAATAACGAAATTAAAATATTTTAATAATAATATTAACAATGATAATTATAACAATGATAATAATAGTAATACGTTTTATACTACTACTACTAATAATAAAGGGGCTATTATTTGACTCATTTTATTTTGTAGATTCCCTGATTCACTGCATGTAACTGTTATCTGTAATAACTTGTATATAATCTCAAATAAAAACTAGGGCAATCCTCTTTTGATGCTTTTATGCAAAAGAAAATGCTAGAAACTAAATCATGACCCACTATGAGCTCAGTAAACGTTGCCGTCTATATAAGTTGACTCACTTTACGTTTAAATGCTTACGCTGGTTGACAAACCTATGAAGCCAGTTCATATTTACATGTATTACGATTCATGGATTTCTGGAGGGGACCGAAACATACCTCTGTGGACAATCTCGTTCTTGTGACACCAGTGGATGGCTTTGATGAGCTGGTAGATATAGCTTCTGACCTTGTCAGGGGGCGCGCCATTGGGCAGCTCCTCTAGGAGTTCTAGCATGTTCTGGAGGAACAGAAATGTCAACATACGCATCTTAATGTCATATATAACGCAGCAGAAATGACTTGTCGCTGAGGGCACAAACGTTGAAGTTTGTTGGCTTTATGTCTGCAGGTCTGCTATGGCAACTCCATGGTCCACGCCGTACAGGCCTGCAATGTGAAAGCTGTTGGAACTGTCCACAGCTAACACATGAGACGGCTGTTAGCCAGGCTTTCCCAGGTGAGCCTAACGGAGGACAACAGTTTTACATGACCGCTTCGTCTTGAGTAGGCGGGGCCTGTACCAGCCCCGTGGAGGAACGTGCTTTGATTGGTTTGTGTATGGCCCAATGACATCGTTAACGTTCAGCCTCATCCAAACAGTTTAAAACAGCCGTAGTTAAGATTCAGAAGTGGTGAAAAAAGAGAGCCGCTAGTAGCAAGATTGCAAGCTTTTGAAATGAAACAACCCTCACAAAACTTCCCCTCCCTCTCTCCTCCCTCTTTCACTATGTTTCTCAGCCATTGAGTTGTGTTACAAAAACAAACCTGTATTGACAGGAAAGACAATTCTCCGAAACGATCAGGGAAAAGATGCCCTGATTGTTTAGAAGTGAGGCGAGAGTGGTACAAATTGACCTCGATAATTGCTCTGTCATTTCTAGCAAACTACATTCAATGATCGCTCTTAAATCTTACCAACAGCATCTTTAAAGTAAGAAGAAAACCAATGTAGTTCTTCAACCTGAATGGACGGAGCATAGGGCACTCTCTATGTTACAGTGACCCTGAGAAGATGTCTCCTAGCTGCAGCCACTCTCCAACATTGTCAAGTGCATGATGGGAAAACACACACACACAGACACACATCCACAAACACTTAACACACCCTCACATACACACACATGCACACGCAAACAGACACACACACACACGTCTACATCCTCACAAACTTACACACCCTCACTTACACACACACACACACACACACACACACACACACACACACACACATGGCCTGTCCAGATACCTTGGCAGCACAGTAGGAAATACCATTATTTAGCAGCAGTGGAGTTCAACGTGTCACGTTGCCTTGGTGATGCTATTTATGACTAAACGGACATTCTGACAGCAGGAAAACTAGACACGGTGGAATGGAGTTATTAGTCAACACTGCGGCGGCGCACACACACACACAAACACACAACCACACAGAGGATGTGAGTAATTTTAACACACTAACCGGAAGCACCCCCCCCCCCCCCCCCCCCCCTCCAACCTGACATCTCGGTTGTCAAACCAACAGGTGATGTAATTAATTAACAGGTAATTGTAATAATAAATTAACAGGTGGTGTTAATCAATGGTGCGACCCAGGGAGCAATGAGCCGTGGCGTTGGACTGCTTTGTACGTCTTCCTCCCAGTGGTCATTATCTGTCACTCACTGGCACTCTCTTGCTCCATGACAATTACTGCTGCACTAGTATCTGTACTCTGTCCCTGGTCTCTGTCCCTTAACTAGTCCCTGCACTAGTCTCTGTACTAGGCTCTTAACTCGTCCTTGTACTAGTTCCTGTACTAGTCCCTGCACTAGTCCCTGTACTAGGCTCTTATCTAGTCCTTGTACTAGTTCCTGTACTAGTTCCTGTACTAATCCCTTAACTAGTCACTGTACTAGTCCCTGTACTGTTTCCTGTACTCGTTCCTGTACTAGTCCCTTAACTAGTCACTGTACTAGTCCCTGTATTAGTCCCTGTACTAGTCCCTGTACCGTTTCCTGTACTAGCTACTGTACTCTGTTCCCGTACTCTATCTCTGTACCCTGTCCCAGTTCCATGACAATGAAGTTACAGCTGATCATTTTTGCATGCAGTATGCAGTCTACATATTTTAAAGGCGTTGGTGCCTTTGTGGAGAGACCGTGAAGAAGGATGGGAAAGTGTGTTTCACAGAACCACAGACTAACTAAAACAACAGAACCAACAGAACCAACAGAACCATCAGAATCATCAGAACCAACTGAACCAACCGACCAACAGACCAACAGACCAACCGACCAACCGACCAACTGAACCAACCGACCAACAGACCAACAGACCACAGACCAACCGACCAACCGACCAACAGACCAACTGACCAACAGACCAACAGACCAACAGACCACAGACCAACTGACCAACAGACCAACTGACCAACCGACCAACAGACCAACAGACCAACAGACCAACAGACCAACAGACCAACAGACCACAGACCAACTGACCAACAGACCAACTGACCAACCGACCGACAGACCGACAGACCGACAGATCAACAGACCAACAGACCAACCGACCAACAGACCAACAGACCAACAGACCACAGACCAACAGACCAACAGACCAACAGACCAACAGACCAACAGACCAACCGACCAACAGACCAACCGACCAACAGACCAACAGACCAACAGACCAACAGACCAACCGACCAACAGACCAACAGACCAACAGACCAACTGACCACAGACCAACAGACCAACAGACCACAGACCAACAGACCAACAGAACAAACAGAAACAGCTGAACCCACAGAACCCCGGCCAGTGAGCGTCCCTCCGCCGTTTCAGCTCACCCTCTCCACATATTCGAAGACGAGGTAGAGTTTCCCGCGGCGGCGGAAGGCCTCCTTCAGCTCCACGATGTTGTCCTGCTTCAGGGTGCGGAGCATCTTGAGCTCCCGCAGCGTTGTCTCCTTGACCTCCTCATTCTCTGTGAGAGAACACCAGGAGGGGGGGGAGTTAACGAGAAGCTGTTGAGACTATTGGGACATGTACATTTAGGGCGTTTAGCAGATGCTTTTATCCGAAGCGACTTACAATAAGTACACTTGTCAGGAGAAAGAGAAACAACAATACGTCGCTGACGGAACAGTGAGGATGTTCACCGAACCAAGCGCCAAGCACTAACAATCGCTAGGTTAACCCATTCCCCGTACACAACAATGATAGCTAGGGTAAGATGCTACACAATGCTAAGTACTATTTTTAAGTGCAAGGACGTACAACATACAGTACAATAAGTGCATAAGAGAGGTGTGTGTGTGTGTGGGGGGGCTATGCAGAGGGTCTGTGACGTTGTCGTCATCATAGTTGTCACAAAGGGCGACAAAAAACGACGACACACGTAGCAACTGTGTCTTCAAGCAAGGGGAGAGTGAAATCGACCTAAATTAATTAAAATGGAAGTTATTGAACCAAAAAACGAACTTGGTTCTATGTGTGACTTAATATTAGTTTTGACGTCACGTACTCTCATTTTGTTTTCCTGTCATTTGGGGGCACAGACCAAATTGAATCGTAGGGTAGGATTACCTGGGGCCATGATGTCGTGATTGGAATGTTTTATTTTGTAGACTTGCGGTAACTTACTTTGAACTAAAGCCTAAACAGTTTGAAGTTACATAGTGGAGCTTTGAGCGGTGTTGTCGGAATACGTTGTAGCGCTCACCTTCGCTGTCCTTGAACTTCTTGATGGCCACCAGTTCATTGGTTTCCTGTCAAGATGAGAGCAGGAGTAGACATTAGATAGATGGACGGATAGAGTGAGTCAGTGGGAGAGAGAGAGAGAGAGAGAGAGATACGCAGAGAGAGAGAGAGACAGAGAGAGAGAGAGAGATTGATTGATTGATTGATTGATTGATTGATTGATTGATGGATGGATGGATAAAAAGATGTGTGGGTCGGTGCATTGTAAGATGGGTGGATATATATATATGTATATATATATAGATAGATTTTTAGATAGATAGATAAAAGATAGAGAGAAATGGCGAAAGATTCAGTGGAATAACAGAGGAGGTGTGTGTGAGAGTGAGAGAGAATAAGAAAAAGAGAGGCAAGAGATATTGAAATGCATTTCTTGCCCACTCTAAACATAAAATATTTGCTGTGGATTCCTGCCCAAGTTTCCAGCCACTGCCAAGAGGAAAACCAAGCCAATTCACAGACACACACACACACACACACACACACACACACACACACACACACACACACAAACACACAAACACACAACACACACACAAAGGACTGTCACAAACACATATAAACACACACACACACACACAAAGACACACATACAAAGGCAAACTCTCACAAACACACACACACGCACACATCACTCACAAAGACAAACACACACACGCACACACACACACACACAGCTGAACATGCTGGCATCTTTAATATGCAATCGTGTTCCCTTCGTCTGCTTGTAGTTTGATCGACCTTGTTGGGACTTTGTCAGGTGGGTGTTCTACATTAACAACTTCCCCACTGCTGGGGATCAAATAGATTTCCGGACCAATTAACAAATAAGGAAAACATAATAATCTATTACACATAAAAAGCGGGAAAAATGTGGTTTCAGCCCAATCTATAGCCCCATCTAACAGGCTGAGGATACGTTTCATGACTGTGCTTTCTGCAGCTCCTTCTGAAGTGGTGCAGTGTTATCACGACACCTGTGGGATCGCAGGTGTGATCCCGTGCCGGGCGGAACGCTGTTTACTCAATGTGTCCTGGAACTCAGATCTGAAGACCTGAGCTCTGGCTCCGTCGCAAAGCCGCCTCTCGCGGTTGATGTTCGGGTGTCGAGTGTGTGATTGCAAAAGCGCTTTCAGCGGTCAAGTTGGCTGGGAAAAGTGCTATATAAATGCCATCCAAATGCTGTCCGTTAAAGGTTAGCTCAGCCCTTGCTTGTGTAATTACAGGGTAGTGTTACACGATAGGTTTGAGAGAACAGACACATCAGTTAACAGGATCAGATGTGCAGATGAACACTGAATGCCAGGACATCCATAAGCATTGTGGTCAGGATAGTCTAGTGGGCACAATTGGTTCTGGGTTGACTGAGTATTGACTAAATAACATTAAAGCAATAAGTGAAACTCAATAGCACTACTGGAATAGAAGTCCTGTGTTAAACCACAATGCTTTACAAATATACCACTTAGAAGGCTCAATGTTATATATTGTTTACACTTTTGCGAGGGACATTTGAAAAGACATTCTGTCCTTTAAAGAACAATACCGGTCTTTGATGAGACCGTCTTAACTGCCTCTCCTGGCGGCGCTAAAACATCAGTCACCAACATAATTTCTTAATATGTGCTGAGCTTGCCGAAGAGCATTTACTGAGAGACAGGCACGAAGGTAAACAATAGCAGTAGCACTTTCTTCTTTGTGGAAAGACGTTTTTGAAAGTACTCATATGTCAATTTGCTGGTTTTGTCCACAAACTCTGTTCTCCTTAAAGACTCACGCACTATATTGCTATTATTTATGTTTTTTGACAGGCACAAGGTACAAGGAGGTCATTTTGACAAATGATATTGGTAATGGATGTTTCAGTGAAGCCAGCAGAGGCGGTAACGATGGATTCATCGAAGTCTGGTGTTGTCCTGTGAGGCCATGTCAAGCTAGACAAGAGCAGAGTTTAATTTAAAGATATTGTTATTAGACGACTCATCAAAGTAATTAAAGCGTATTAAATAAGACATGATGTTGAACGATATTACATAACCTGATCGTATGATATTCTATCAATACAAAGACAGAATATCAGTCTCCAAACATCCCCGGGAGGGGTTAAACACGACGCGGTGTCCCCTCCTCTCCGTTGTTTGGCGTCTCTCTATGGTGTGACTGTTCCTTCACAGGCACCCTCTTCTCACTGTGGGGGTTCTGTCTGATTTGGCCGTCAACAGAGGCCGCGGTTGTAGTGGTGGTCTCGCCCTGGCCTTGCGTCACCCGTCAGAAGGGTGCGGCGCTGTGACCCCCATCGATTGATGCTGGCGCTGGAGAAGACGCTGCTATAAATAGCCCAGAGCTATATGCTAATATCCTGCTGATGGAGGCGCCTTTAAGCATGGCAGCACTGCACAAACATACTAATCCCAGGTTCAATGGTGCCTGCTTTCCATGATCATGCTCATAGTTAGTTCCCTGACATTCAATTGAGGACGAGTGGGTCCACGATTCAAAAACATTGTACGTTAAATAATTGAATGTGAACTCCGAACCTTTGTCTTGTAGTAACATGGTCTGCTGTGTTCATTGAGCAGCAGCTAGAGCCCTCCAGGGTAATGGCACAGAATCGGCCCTCAGCCTGATATCAGAGTTATCAGTACCCTGGAGGCATTTACATTCATTTTAGAATTAGCTTATCCAGGTTAAATACTATAAACTGCAAACAGGTGGAGCGTGGGAGGTTGATGGGAGTTTACCATGCCTCTTTAAGTCCTCTACCGAGTAGAGGACTTGAAAACAGTTTTGTACGTTGGCTTAAGATTGGTGAACTGATTGAGGGTCAGCTTGCTCCGACAGCTTGTTGGCAATGGGCTGGTGTTGTGCTGGGGGGGGGGGGCACGTAATGGGCCTGAGGTGGCGAGACGCTAAACAGGTGTGTTCTAAACCCTACGTGTTAATAACTAACGCAACGCAACGCAGCAATACCTGCACCCAGACGTTGAACAAGCCAGCATAGGTCCCTCTTATTCAGCACGCAGGTTACACTTTACACCGTGAAGGGTTCAGAGGTGATGCATTCATGTCAAAAGCAGAACCAAAGTAAAGGGGAGCGTTGAAGGGAGCGACACACTGGAGCACCCAGGAGGGTCTCCGTGGAGAGCTCTGCTGGCGGCGTGCAAGCCCATTTATTCCGAGGTCTCCTCTACATCCGTGCACCTCTCTTCCAGACCTCGGCATGACCCAGTTAACCACAGAATAGGTTAATATATGAATACAACTCTCTCTCTCTCTCTCACACACTTTCTATGTCTGTCTCTCGCCCTCCCTTTCTTCCCGCTTTGAGTGTATCTATCAGCTGTACCCTCACAAATTGTCCCCCTTTTTCATCTCTCTCTGACATCATCCTTACAGCCTATTTCCCTGAAATGCTTTATCTTGCTCTCTCTCTTCAGGAAAACCTCTCTCTTTCTGTCTCTATCCTTCTCTCTCTCTCTCTCTCTCTCCCGCTCTATCTCCTTCACTCTCTCCCCCTCTCCCTCTCCTTCTCTCTCTCTCTCTCTCTCACTCTCCCTCTCTCTCTCCCTCTCTCCCTCTCTCTCTCTCTCTCTCTCTCTCTCTCTCTCTCTCTCTCTCTATCTCCTTCACTCTCTCTCTCTCTCTGACACCCTTCCTCTCACTCCTCTGGCCTGTTTTTAGACAGTATAAATAACCATTCAGATTCAGGAGACCAGCTAAAGAGCTCCTACTGCTGTGTCTCTCCTTCACTCTCTCTCACACTATCTCTCTCTCTCTCTCTCTCTCTCTCTCTCACGCTCTCTCTCTCGCTCTTTCTGTCTGTCTCTCCTTCTCTCTCCCCCCTTGAGGAAATGAGTTGTTATGTAAGAGGAACACATGCCATCAATCCATTGTCAGGGACGTCCATCAATGGCAAGGTCGTGCTACATCAGAACAACAGGGAAGCACAGAGATAGCCTTGTAGCCAACGAGAGACGCATTCGCTCGCTCTCTGGAATTATGGCAATTATATATGATTACCCTTCGTGTGAGAGCAACACATCTGTTGTTTTGATTTACAGTTTTTACTTTTTATACTTCTGAGTGAATTTGCTTGACAATAACAATAATTGTTATCCTTACAAAACAATTTACAATGGTGGGATTTATTCATATGAATGTCGCCCCTGATTGTCATTTATTGTGGCTCCACCCCGTTCCGTTTATTAACTGCTACAAAACCATATATGGATCTGTATTTAACCCATTCGTATTTTAGTGCTGATCAAGATTCCTAATTTTATGTTAAGTAATATGACAAACCGAGACATTACTTAACTAACATCAAAAACTACACAACATAAATCATTAATGATTATCTCTGTTTTGAAATAATGATCCAATAATATGGTTAAACAATAAGCTGACCATACAGTTTAACAAAGGTGTATCATTTTCCAAATTTCTTCAAAAAGTTCTGTCAACCACACGCTTTTACTTTGAAAGGAACAGCTCTGTCTTTGTCACAGCAGCATTGAATTCAAACAGCTACAAATCTCCAGCACAGTGCGACTGGGTGCTCTGAAACAGAGTGGTCCTTGTAGCGCAGTGCAAGCACGTCCTACACCAGTCCTGTACTCCACCAATCACCCGGCACCGTGGCCGCCTTGCCTTGGCAGCTAGGGTCTATGCTGTCCTATTGTTTGCAGGCGGGCTGCATGGAGAAATGTTTGAAATGAAACGACACACTGGCTCAAGGAAATGAAAGTGAAAGTTGAACAAATAAGGCAGGGGTTCCAAACCTTTGTGGGCCCAGACCCCATCTGATTCCCAACCTTTTGGGATTTTCTAAATGGACTTAACCTCGGATAACTGTCACTCCAACCCGCTAACATTTAATTAAGTAAACCTGGAACAAAATATTAAACCAGTCAACTTCTTCCCTTGATCAGCGTCCTAATCCCACCGTTAATTGGGAACCAACTGATGATGTTTATCATGAGTTGGTTAACTGACTGTAATATGCTATTTAGACTTCTATGACACCTTTCAAAACTCTAATCATTACTGTTGTTTTCTATTTTGAAAACTGTGTCATTTATAATAACAAAGTTCTCTATTAAATGACCAAACGTATGATTTTATCTCACCATTTGCATTTCTGGCGACACGACAATGGCTCCCAACTCCCTAGACAATTGTTGGGAAACACTGATGCAAAGTGACATTGCGAGATGATGTAGATGTCAACTAATCACACAGGAAGTGATGTGAAATTGTTCAAAATGAAAGGAAGTGAGAAGCTAGGGGGGACAAGTTCAGCTGCAGCAGCTCTCTATAATAGTTTAATATATTTCAACATTCTCCCTCTCTCTCTATGTCGTGCGATGTCCCATATTTATTTTAAACACAAGGTAATTTATAAAAAGCATTGCAGTTCTGAAAAGCCTGTTTTGCACTGAACAGTTGAAACATACAAGTTTTAAAGGAATATGCCAACATTTCTGGATATAGGCTTTCTTTCTTAACTAGGGTTGGATTAGTGTATACATTTGAATGTGGGAACCAAAACAATAGCATGTATCACAAATCTTACTTATTCCTTTAACAGCTTTTCCTCATGCAGGTAAAGTAAATGCTGATTTCAAAAGTGAACAAGCACATGTTTCAAAACAGTTTGTTGCCAAACAATGTCAAAATGTTACTTTACTTCCTTTCTGCTCTAGGTTGCATTGCAACTTATTCAGAAAACTGTTTGTACCCTAATGTTTGTAAAAACGATCTCATACACTGTACTGCAACCGTTATATTTATAGATGTAAACAAAAAGAAAATCTGCATCAGAACAGCTTGGAACCGCTTAGAACAGGCTGGCCTAATAAACATTTCAAAGTTCCTTCCTTCTCCTGCCTACTCCTCCAACGTTGACTCCACTGATCTCCTGGCTGTCCCGCTGGCTGCTCCAGCTAGCTAGCCCTGAGGAATGTTGCCTAGCTACCAGTTCATTAGCTCCTGCACCTCTCTCTCTCTCTCTCTCTCTTTCTCTCTCTTTCTCTCTCTCTTTCACTCGCTCTCTCTCTCTCTCTCTCTCTCTCCCTCTCTCTCTTTCTCTCTCTCCCTCTCTCTCTACCTCTCTCCCTCTCTCTCTTTCTCTTTCTTTTTTCTCTCTCTTTCACTCGCTTTCTCTCTCTCTCGCGCTCTCTCTCGCGCTCTCTCTCTCTCTCTCCTTCTCTTTCTCTCTCCCTCTCTCTCTACCTCTCTCTCTCTCTTTCTCTTTCATTCGCTTTCTCTCTCTCTTTCTCTCTCTCTCTCTCTCCCTCTCTCTCCCTCTCTCTCTCTTTCTCTCTCTCTAAGGTCATGTTGTTGAATCCCACCATTTGAAACACAGTTGCTCATATTCTATATTCCCTATTTAATTAGGTTTGCTTACTAATTAGCATTTCTGTCCATGCTTCTATCCCAATCAAATTATTGTGAATTAGGATGTAATCACAGTTTTTCTCAATCGTTTAAACACGTTTTCTGAAACTATAGCTCAATTTCTCAAAACTCTAAACACAAACCTGAGAAGAGTTAATCATTTTGTCAAAACTACACAAATTCTTCTCAAAACTGTTTTTTTTCCACCAAACAGTAAACACAGCTGTCAAATTAATATCTCTTAGAGAGCATCAATTAAACACTGGTGTGATCAATTCAAAACACTTTTTCACTTTTTAAAATTGTTTAGAAATAGCTTTCTTTTTAAACCTTTTTTAACAGTGGAGTTGTGCGTAGAGTTTAGCAGTCTGGAGTGTTGTAGTTGATACATGAGCTTCAAGTTTTCAGAATTGTGTGCATAGTTCCATTTTTTGTGTGTATACAATCAAGAAAAACTGTAAGGAGTAGGTAGGGATTCAGGGATCTTGCTCAGGGAAGTCAAAAGGTAGAATGGGAACTCTGGGGTTTATCCCAGAACCTATAGTACCCTAACCTCTTCTGGACTATTCTGAAGCCTTACACCCCAATCTGTCCATTTTCTACACGATAAGGTACTTTTAGGTTGGGAGATAATTCAATAATAAATTGGGAAAGGTATCGTGCGTGCAAGGATCATTTTCAATGCTATAAATGTGTGAGGCGTTCCATACTTCTGACAGACATGAACCATAAAGGGGTTCCACCTTGGCTTGGTACTGAATGATTTAGACATGGAGAAGACCGGGCTGCCGAATGTGTGGTTTGAACGTTGGTTGGGGAAGTGGGCATGGAAGACTCAATTAGACATGGGCTTAATCCGGAAATGACATTATTAATTTGTAGGTTATTCTGAATTATTCTGTAAGGCATGTTAAGCTGCAGTTATCGAGTTCAAAACGTGCTATACAACTAAAGTGTTCGGTATAAAAAATAAAACACACAATAACTCCTTGGCACTGCTTTTAGGATCTCTATTAGATATTTGAAGTTAAGTTTACACGTTTAAAACGTCAATGTTTATGTTTGAAATTAATATTCTTATTAAAGTAAATAATTCAGAGCAAATTCCATCCTTTTGGTTATTCTCTTCATCTTACTGGGTAGCAGCTACATCTCATATGAGCTAGGTGAATCCTTTAGTTCCTGGTTACAGTACGATCTCCATTGTATCACAGCTGCTGTTACTTCTATAGTAGCATAGATTAAATTAAAATTTAAAAAAGTTGTAGTGGTAAAAGTAAAATATTTTATGAACTACAGCTCTTTTTGCTGTACTCAGTTATGTTCAGAATTTAGAAACTGGCAGCAGTTAAATCTCTAGTGATTTAAATGCCATGTTGTTCTATTAAGACAGGTGAATCAAATCAAATGGATTTCTGTGGCCGCAGAAATCCAGATATAGAGAGAGATTGAGAGAGAGAGCGAGAGAGAGAGAGATAGGTACGCTTTGAGAGAGTGAAGTGTATCCCTAGATTGACTCTTTTGTAGCCATGTAATAAGCAGGACATGCCGGTCATTATCACTCTCCATGATATCCTGACTGCAACCCCCTGTCCTATAATGGTTAAATAAAGGATTTGTTAACATTGATACTGCTGTAAAGACACTGTCTTATAGACACCGTTGTCGAAGGAGTCTACCAATACAAAAATAAATGTGCTCGGATGGGTGGCCCCGGTAGGAATTCAACCCCTAACCCTGGGAGTATTCATGCCTTGCTCTACCGCAAGACCTCACAAAGAGGTTTGTAAGGAGTAGGTAAGCGCTAGGAGTCTTGCCCAGGTGTGTACATGTCAGGAGGTAGTGTCCTGCCTCTCACTTTGTCACTTTATTCAGCCTCCCCCTCTAAAAACAAACAGCGTGATCATGTTTTATACAGCAGCCCTGGGAACACGGTTCTTACCTTATGCCGGCACTTAAGCACCACTCCATACGCCCCTGAAACCAGGGAGAGAGGGTGGGGGGGGGGGGGGGGGGGGGGAGGGAGAAAATTAGAGTGGAACAGGATCAACATTTGACGTTAGATTGAGATATGTTTATGTATTCATTATTTGGGACACAGCAGGAGGGATGTTTGCCATAACATTGGAAAGGAATGAATCAATTACTTAACGAATTCAGAAATCTATGCAGGAATGACACAGTAAACACAACCCAGCATATGGGCTTGCATATGCTCCTGCACAAACACACACACACACAAGCACACACGCACGCACACACACACAAGCACACACACACACACACACACACACACACACACACACACAGTTACTCTGTTGCTTTCTGTTTAGCACATGGTGTTCCATAAGTTCTTCATTCATATTTCAGATGCTGGCCGGCCTTTACTGTGTATACCCCCCTTCTATCCCCCCATCCAACACATGAGTGGTATATACCAGCCTAGATCCAAATCCTCAAGAACACATTTCTGATACAATGCAATGCTGATAGGGTTAATACAGCTAACCCTAAGTAAGCAGATGGCTGTTTCCAATGCCAATCACAGTGATCTGGTTTTTAAATACTTACTTTTGTCATTAATTAGAAGGGAGGGATAAGGTTTGGGATAGCATCAGGGAGACAGGAATCAAACCCAGAACCTTTCAGCTTTCAGGAGTCGAACACCCAAACCACTAGACTACCCTGCCCCCGCCCCCCTCTCCCCCCGAGTCATGTCATCCGATTTCATGACTCAATGCAAATATAGTATGGTCGGGTAGCACCTTTTCATATGCATGTGTGAATTTTATTTTAAGACGGATTATGGCTGCATATTTTCTAATGATTTCTCTACAAAAATAACAATTGCGTGTCATTTTCAAATAACTGTACACAAGGGCGTAGGAACCGGGGGGGACGGAGGGGACGTGTCCCCTCCAATATCGGAGACAGGCGCATTTGTCCCACCCTAAAATTATACCGGATCTGTCAGGTTTCCGATATGTGTCCCCCCCAATGTTAAACTCATTCCTACGCCCCTGACTGTACACATCGTTACTTATCTGACTAATGTATTAGTAGGGCTGAATAGGTAAACTACACTTGACGAGATTGACAGCTGAAATCCGTCTCTACCACCACTATTGATGTCATTAAGGGCTATCAAGGTGTGCATTAAGCAGCAGAACATGATGTTCCACCAGGGTTAAATCCATTGCAATCTCACGTAATTCCAGTCTATTGATTTCTTTCTATTTCTTCACGCTGATTTAATGGGTGGAGTCTATTCTCCCTCCTGGTTACATAGCCAAGCGAGTCACCAATTACAGCCCAATAACGTGGCCCTCACATAATGGCGTCGGTGCAGCATTTCAGACCTAACAGCGATTCAGACTCCGAGAAAGTACAATCTACACACAACAGGGATTTAGACGACATCCCCTACAATCCTGCGTTTTTCCAACAATATCCAACAAATGTATCGGCTGTCTTTGAGATTAATATTAATATACTTTCTCTTTTGATTTTCCTGAGAAGGAATTGGGGAGGTGTGTAGTTGATACATCGCCGACGCTCTGTGATATGGCTTGGTTATTTTATGATTTATGTTTTTAGATCCTGTTGTCCATAACTTTAATAGTGATAGTGTCTAAGCTTCAAAGCATCTCTAAGCCATATTCTAACACTACTTCTGTCTATACACTAACACTAGCACGTCAGCCTGTGCACTGTTTACTGTACATCATGTTCCCCATTGATTTGGTTTTTAATTGTTTAAAACAAAGTTCTCCATTCCCCCTGATGCTCAGTTACACCCAGGGGACCCGCAGCAATGCCTTTCATTATCTTCAAGTGTTTAAGTTGCTGGGAGGAAGTCCTGACTAGGTAGATTCTGGGTAAGCAGACCATGGTTAAGTGTAAATGTGCTTATCTCCACCAACGCCATGAATAAAACATCCCTTCATGTCTTTCCTACGACGAGAGCACTTTTCCCCTCCCCCCATGCTGATGCTAGAATGGTAATGTTAAAGATAACCTTTTGTTCTTGAAGAGTAGCCAAATAAAGAAATAATTAACGAGATGAATAAAAGATAAATACAAATGTGTGTTTGTTTGTTTGGTTTAGTATTTAGTTTGTTGTCTGGTTTTGTCTTTCGTTTGTTGCCTGGTTTTGTCTTTAGCTTGTTGTGTGGTTTTGTCTAGCTTGTTGCCTGGTTTTGTCTTTAGGTTGTTGTCGGGTTTTGTCTAGCTTGTTGTCTGGTTTTGTCTTTAGTTTGTTGTCTGGTTTTGTCTTTAGTTTGTTGTCTGGTTTTGTCTTTAGCTTGTGTGGTTTTGCCTTTAGCTTGTTGTCTGGTTTTGTCTTTAGTTTGTTGTCTGCTTTGTCTAGCTTGTTGTCTGGTTTTGGTCTTTAGCTTGTTGTCTGGTTGCATGAATTCTAAAAGTTAAAATGAAAACATTCTGACTCAGCGACTTTCTTCTGGCCTAGGAGTGGTTTGAACGTTGGTGTGACTGGGCTCAGCTACACACGAGCTTGGGTGACTGGGGAGTCAAGATGACTGGGTAGGAGATGGATACTAGCCGAGCTTGAAAAGCTCATTCCCACCTGTTGTCTTATACTACATGTCATTCTCCCCCTTTCTCAAATAATTTCCCTGTCCCTCTTCACTGTCCAGTCAATAAATGCACAAAAAGCCCATAAAATAAATTGGTCCATAAAAAATGTAATCTTCCATCCATTATTCATCATAGAGATGGTTATTGCAAAACAGCATCTATAAACTGTCTGCCCACTCCCTAAAAGCGCATCCCGGCAATTATCAATTCCACTTAAAACGACCATATACAGCTTACAGACCACATGCCCATATTTGGTTATCAGACCTAAATAATATTTGACCACACATGATCAAGAGACCTACAGAATATGACCATCTATGGTTAAGAGACTTGCATTATATGACCATATATGGTAACGAGACTTGCATTATATGACCATATATGGTTACGAGACTTACAGTATATCGCCTTATAGGGTTATGAAACCAGAGTATATCACGATGCATGGTTGAGATACCTATTTGGTTAGATAAGGTTAAGAGAGCTAAATGACCATATATTTAAGAAACCTACAGTACATGACCATATAGGGTTAGGATACATATATGTCTGTATAAGGCTAAGGGAACTATATGGTTCAAGACAGGCAAAAGACAGTGTTTTGAGGATGAATGCAATTTGTTTGTTTGGTTCAACTGTGGGATAACATAGGTTGACAGCAGAACATAGACAGTGGGCCGCTGGGGAGGTCAGACCTGGTATGGTAGGGGACACAACATATGGCTAGCAGTCTGTCCAACGAAGCATCAGAGTGGGGTCCAGGGTTTGTTCCGCAAGTTTCTAGGAACAAGGGGCCTGGGGCCACGGCTACGACAAGGGCCACGCTTGTCGGTACATCAGACCTTTAATCACTGTGTTTGTTTTAAGGCGAAGCCGCGCACCGACCTGACAACCACCGAAACACACCAACATCCGGCCCCGTGGGCCAGATCTGTCGGTGCTTGTCGGTGGTTAACAAATATGCCGTATTGCCATCTGTCGGCGCGCTATGCATCGGCCCACACTCTACAGCCGGGTTATGGTATTTGCCGGGCACACCACCTGTTCCAAAGGGAGCCACACCACCCATCCACCCCCACACAAACACGCACACGCACTCATTGTTGTTAACTTCCAGGGTAAAAGGGTAAGCCACCCACCTTCCCCGACGATGCCAAGGACCTCAAACTTATTCATCACATCACAGGGGGGGGGGGTCTCGTCCAGCGGGGGGTAATGAGCGGCTCCGTCCGGGCAACGCACACGACAACGGCCCCCGATTGGTCAACACACCCGCCCACGCCGCAGGCCGGCGTCCAGGAGAGGAGGTACGGCCGTCGCAGCCTCAGCCCGTCCCATCGCCACCTCCACCATGCTCCTGTACACCAGCTCCTCCTCGGCTCTTGTTCTTCTCCAGTTCTTCTCGAGCCCTTGCGTTTGTTCCTTGCGGTTCTCGTGTCGGTTTTCCTCGCCGTCCGTCCGCTGTGTGTCTGCCACCTCCTTGCTTTTATTAGCTCTGACTCACTTCGCCGCTCTCGCTGGGGTCCAACGGAGCCTGCTGCTGCTGCCACTGCTGCCACTTCCAACCGATCGCTACACTCATACCCTTTTGTCCTGCCCGGGCCTCCTTACTCGCTCGCTAGGGTGCTCAGAAGTCATCCCCATCGTGGAACCTGGAAGGGGGAGAGAGACACACACACACACAGAACAATTCAAGCAAAGAAACAATAATGAATAGGATGAACTTGAGGAATAATACATCATATATATTCACGAGTGGGTCATCCCCAGGTCCAATTTCCCATAATTCATAGCTGGGGCATCGGGGTGCTCCCGGCACAGATGGCGGCTAACTGGGTCAAGTAAACGTGGAGTAAGTCAACATTTCCTTCAAGAGGCTTGTGATAAATGATGGATGATTTAAGCATGACGTTCATGAAGCCGTCCTGTCCAATCAGCCATCATCACGCCACCCCCACGCTCTCCCGGCGTGCTGCAGAGAGATGCTCTCACACCAGCGTCTATCTAGAGCACACAGAGACACTTCTGACCACTGTGGAACAGGCGCTGACAACATAAAACATGTATCAGGCCATTTATTATTCACTGTTTTTAAGGAGGATTCCATTGTAGATTTAGATTCATAGACAGGTCACGCTATCCTCTGTAAATATCCAGCACCTGTCCAAATCAATGTTAGAATCATTCGTAAATACAAGGCTGGCTTGTCGTGTTAACCTCACTGTTGTTGTCATCAGCCCAGGATATTTTCAATCGATGAGGGTAGAACAATATTGCCTGTTCATTCACTTATAGTAGCTGTTGATGAGGTTTGCACGTATGAACAACATTACATCGACCCATCTCTAGGCGATACACACGTTGTAGATAAACACATCTCACACATCAAAGAGAAATGGACTGCTGTGATATTGTAAAACAGCAAAAAAGCGTTTTGACAACGGATCCAGTACAGAGAGGAAGTACAGTCATACATAGCAACACGTTGCTCCGTTCTCAAAACACTACTGTGCTCTTGTACAGTATTACAGCTGCCCGTGTCTCTTAGATATGTGAGATGCGCTGTTGGTCCGTGCGACCGTACTTCCTGTACGCCACACACAGTCGATCTAAAGGACAGCGCCAGAGGAGAGAAGTCCAGGGGTGTTGTGGACGGTCCCTCCTGTACCCTGACTGCCTTCATTGTAGAAAACTTGATGACTTTCCTCACAGGTTAAAACATCCTTCTTTGAACTATTCCGAGAGCGGGCCTGCTGTAGATTTCTCTCGTGTGCGTGTGTGGGCGTTTTCCTATGCAGGAAGCACACGGCTGAGTGCTGGAGCAGCAGAGAGGGTGGGAGGAGGGGGGTTGCGGTGTTAGCTAGCCGTTTAGGAAAAAGCTTGAGCCTGATACGAATTGTTCAATTTATCGATGATATGAATCGGAGATTAATAGCTTTGAATACAAATGTAAGAAATACCATGTTACGTGTTGATTCAAAGTGGAACAGGTTGCTGTTACGAGCTACATTAGGAGGACTGCCCACGGTTGTTGGGATTCTGTCAAGTGTTTGCGTGTTGGTGACAGAATCCTGGCTGGGTAGGGATGTAGTCTACACTGTTTTAACCCACACAGCCATCGGGATAGTACAGTGCTCAATCTCCAGCTGAAAGGGTCTGGGTTTGATGCCCAGTGTTCCCAATAAAAACTGCAGGCATCCATGAGCAAGATGCCCCAACCACCTTTAGCTGCTCCTTAATAACATCAGAATTCCTGGTGAGTCTTTTGGGATAAAAGTGTTGATGAAAGGACTCAAACAGTCATGAATGTATAAGGCACCATAAACTCTCACTGTACGTATGACGTCCACCAGGTTCTCTTCTCAAACATTGAATATGGGTAGATAGATGTTTCTACATTTACATTGAGGGCATTTAGCAGACGCTTTTATCCAAAGAAACGTACATGTATTCATACACATTCAAACACCAACGCAGGGTCAACCGTGCAAGGCGACAGCCAGCACGTCAGGAGCAGGTGTCTCGCTCAGGGACACCTCAACAGAGCCGGGGATCGAACTAGCAACCTTCTGGGTGAAAGTCAACCCATTCTAACTCCAGAGCTACTGCTATCTCAGCGGTCTCATTTTGTTTCTTGTGCCATGAACAGGAAAACAGTTGGCATTCCACTTGTTGAAGCCCAGAAAAAGCGGCTGAAAGCTGGAGTGAACTGGAATGCTAACACAAAAGGATGGTTTGTATGGTACAGCCCGTGTGATACGTAGACTGTCCTGACTGAGTACTAGCCAGTCCACAACAGGGCTCAGTCCCCAAATGACACCATCAGTAGAGATGGAAGCAGCCCCTCACAGCAAATGTACGTTCCTAGTGGTACATTTATTCCGAGAATGTTTAAACAGAGTGGGAAAATATGACTATATTTACTATGATATGCATCGATATCTCTCGCTCTCTCTCTCTCTCTCTCTCTCTCTCTCCCTCTATATATATATATATATATATATATATATATATATATATATATATATTCTGCAATAAAGCCTGTAATTATTACCATGCACTCTTTATGGGACACGGTTATGATATGCATGCATGGATAGGTGCGTTTGTGTGGCATGTGTGTGTGTTTGCTGGTGCATGTTGTGGGTGTGTTTGTATGTGTGTGTGCGTGTGTGTTTGTGTGAGAGTGCGTGTGAGCTGCCTGGTTCCTGTGCATGTTTGTTGGTGGTGGTGGGTGTGTGTATGTGTGTGTGTGCGTCTTCATGTGTGGGTGTGTATGAGTATGTATGTGCGTGTACGTGCGTGTAAGTGCGATGCGTGTGTATGTGTATGTGTGAGATATATAGATAGATGCAGAGGGTGGCAGAGGCGTGTGTGAACGCGGATGAGTGTGTGTGTGTGTGTGTGTGTGTGTGTGTGTGTGTGTGTATGTGTGTGTGTGGTTGTCAAAGACAGACGGATAGAATGAAAAAGAGAGATAGAAAAAAGGAGAGAGAGAGAGATGTGGTAGTAAATGCTGCTATCTGCACCGGAGCGATGCGACGCGCAGAGCAACACACCACCATTCCACGGCTGCTGTCCACGCTCTCCCATCCTACACAGTACCCCGTGCAGACGCCACAACGCATTAGCTCGTCCACGGCCAAGACAGCCCTGCACGAAGAAAATGAATCGCCATACGTCCCTCGGTGGAATGGAAGAGTGTACATTCGCACCTTGAAGCTTTCACCTCCCGCCCCCCTCCCCCCGACACCCCCACAACCTCCCTCCCTCCCCCCCTCCCCCCCTCTACCTGGCGATCTGATTCATCGCTTGAATACGTGACTTACGTGAGATCCCGGATCCGTGAAACGCGAAACATCATGCCCGAGAAAATGAAGATGTGCAAACCAGGCACGCTCATCTGGAGCGTCAAACGCCGCGTATACGTGCAATGGCAGGCCCGCACGGCACCGAGGCCTGCTCACACAGCGAAACCCAATTACTCACCGGGATCCTCAGTTTGGGGGGGTTTAAGCAGTTCCGCGGGAATACAGGGGGAATAAGGGTCTACATCGTCCCCGCGACATCAACAGTTCTGCCCATCGCTCCGCGCTCAGTACAGCCTCAGCATCAGCTGGTCCAAGGCAGCAATAGCGTCATTTGTTTGAGGAGCGTCCGGTTCAGCCAATATAATCGGAGTAGCTGTTCCTCTCAGCCAATAGCGTCAAGGGGGGCGGGGACGACGACGCAACACTCGCTGCGTTCCAGCAGTGGTTTTATCCAAATTATAAAATGTGGAGTAGATGGTGACAACTTTAATACTTAATGTGTCATAGGCTACTGTGCACTTATATATTAAGACGAGATGTATAATATCTCGTCTTAATATATAAGTGCACATAAGTGCTCTATTAATTTCTGTGTGATAATTTATATGACTTTACTTTATGCGGTGATCAGGTGGTGCTGTTAACATTTATAGGCTATGCCCTCCTTGGCAGGCTGTTGGTTAAGTACAATATAAGTCAGTATTTTCATTATTCATTCAGCCATCAGCATTGATTTAAAATAGCCTACATTAAATACTCGATAGACCCGTTGGACCATAGCAGACCGGAAATAAATTTTGAATTGAATAATAACTTATTGGGATTTATCTTATAGGCCTAATTGTATTTATTATTTGAATAATTGATTGTTAAAACATGTAAGCTTTCCAAGTTTACTTGAGTCAAACGACTTTGATGCATATATAATAAAAGTAACCGACCTTGTTTGCAGTGTCAGTCTCCTTTTATTCTCTGAGTCGATTGTCATGCTATTGGACAGTCGAGACCTCATCTCAGACTCTTGTGCAGGCAGATCTCTCCAAAATAGCCTTATTTTGGAGCAAATGCAACTATAACCAAGAATAATCCAAAAATCGATGAACCGATCGAAGGGGATGTACAAATAACCACATTAATAAATGCACGCATTCTTAACTGATGTAAATGTTCCAAGGCTGCTTATTTTTCTTGGGATTTTTTTTTATTTTTTCGTTTAGGTAACAAGTCTATCTATTAATCAATCTCCATTTATCCATCTTCCCATAGGCGTATCTATCTATCTACCTACCTACCTACCTACCTACCTACCTACCTACCTACCTATCTATCTATCTATCTATCTCTACCTACAATCTGTCTAAAGACAAAGAGGAACTACTTAATGCATGGAAAGGTCTAGCTCGTTCCAAGCCGGTGTACCATCTCGTTAATAAATTGTTCACCAATTAACCGATTTATTTAATTCGGGTGGGCGGCTCATCCCCACCAACTGTTCATTTATTATGCCACCGTGTCGTCATTGCTATGTCGCTTCTCCCCAATCCGCCCTGACAATAAGAAAACCATAGGACGGTCCATATTAATGTTTTCGTTTCTATTTGAAATACACATTATTATTAAAGAGAAATAAAAAACATTAGGACTTATAGGGACCGTGAATAAATATTTTATTTTCCTCATTTACCTCCATTGGAGTAGGTAGTGTGACTCCCAGCCCCGCGTTCTGCGCATGCGCGGCGGCGCACCGAATATGGCGGCTTGCATCTGATGGAAAGTGAGGATCTCTCGTCTTAATGCCTTGTCGTCCACACGGTGCGTAGGCTTCGAGTTTTACCATTCGTTTCTTCTTCCGGGAGCTGTTTGTTTCGTGTGGGTTGTGTTGCCAGGGAATAGACTGAGAAATATGTGTACTTATTTATTACGAAATGCGATAGGAAAAAGGAGCGTGTATGTGCGTGCGTGTTCGTGCGTGCATGTGCGTGCATGTGTGTCTACGTGTATCTGTGTTTGTGTGTCTATGTGTATCTGTGTGTGTGTGTGTGTGCGCGCGCGTGTGTGCATGTGTGTGCGTGTGTGTGTGTGTCTGTGTTTTGCAGACGTAGATCTTCGTGCGCATGATAGCCTACATTGTCGAGTTGACGGCCGAAGGCAGCTCCCCTGGGAATCTTTTCATTTTTGACAGCAGAGAGAGACATGGGGAATGTAAAAAGATCCGCGTTGTCCGGATTGAATGACACTGTATTGATATAGCAGACTGTGTGTTGATACGTCGTGGACCACACGCCTTTACGCGCACTGGCCCGCCCACTAAACGTGTCCATAATAAGAAATACGCCACACTTCTAAAATCCTTATCCTTATCCTGGTCCACACACTGGTCTCACCGTAATTAAACTAATCCTCGTACGATTTCATTAACGGTTGTAAGTCACACCTACGAAGTGCATTTGATAAAACGATTAAGCGTTTTCTATCAAGTGATTGTTTGGCTGATATTATTTATGTAGGCTAATATTTTTATTATATCGTAGAAAATGTATGCTTTTCGCTATTGCTAGGCTAAACTTCACGCAGTGTTTGAAGGTTGAAAATAGATGGAGTAGCAGATCCCTGAAAATGTGTGACTATTTGTGAATGGCGTAAAGTTTTGTCTATAGTTTGGGTGGGCAGTCGATAATTCAATGAGATGACAGTATTGTATCCAAAAATGGTGGTGGATGTGGTGACATTGGTTGTTGTTCAGGTGGAGGGGGTGGATGTGGTGACGGGGGTGATGCTGGTGTTTGTGGAGATGGGTTGTGATGGTGGAGTGGATGGGTCTTGCGGTTGTCATGGTGGTGTTGCCGGGGACGGTTGGTTTCATGAAGATGGCGGATGGTGTTGGTGGAGGTTGTGTTGGTGGTGAATGGGTGTGGAGGCGCTGGTGGGGTTTGACGGTTGGGTCAGAGGTGGGGCCGGTGATCGGTGGTGGGGGTGGCGGCGGTGTCGGTGGTGGTGTTGGAGCTGGTGGTGGAGTTGGTGGCGGGGTGTGAAGATGGGGAGGCAGAGGTGGTGGTTGTGGAAGAGGTGGAGGTGGGCTGTGGATACGGTGGTGGTGTATGAGGCGGTGGTGTCTGGGCTGGCGTTGGTGTTGGAGGTGGTGGTGGTGGTGGTGGTGGTGGTGGTGGTGGTATGAAGGTTGTAAAAACAAAGTGCTTCCTGGTCGGCTGGAGGGGCGGGGGAAGGGGACGGAGGGAGGCGGGGGAGGGCGGGGGAGGGCGGGGGAGGGCGGGGGAGGCAGACAGACCAAACTACAGCTGCAGTCTGGGACTGGACGCTCAGGGCCGCTCAGATCCTTTTCATGTTGTCTGAGGAGCCCCCCACCCACGCCTTCCCAGCGTTGACTTTACGGCATCCAGGAATCTTTATGACCCCCGAGGAGACACAGTCCCTCGCGGACAGAGGGCCCGGAGACACCAGCAGACACGCTGCACTGCATGTTGTGGTCGGACTGACTCGGAGGTTCAAAAGAAGACCCTTTGGAGAATTAAACAAGGCCTGACTTTTGTGTAGGTGTCTTTGGTTTGGAGCGGATCCGTGATCCACCGTCTGGGGTTTGGATTCAAGGATTAGGATTGCCGCAGAAGACCCCGTGTTCCTGATTCAGTCCACCATGAAACCGGATTGTTCTTCAGGCTTCTGAACCCACTCTGGTAACTCGCTTTTTTGAAAGTCGAACTTCGTCCTTTGTAAATGCTTTTCTTGTGATGATGCAGTGACCGTTAATTTACCGTAGAAAATGTATTTTCTTTCAGAGGTTTTGTTATTCTCTCTCTTTATTACTCTGCTTTGTTAAATAGTCTATTCTGATTGGACAATTAGGGGATTCAATGGTCTGCTATTTCTGTATAACACACTGTAGTAGTGAATAACAGGCGTTGCTATGGACACTGTTTCCAACTGTAACAGTCTAAAGGACACTTTTTTGTTGAGGAAGCATCCTTCAGAAATCCTTTTTAAATGAATTAAATCATTTTTCGTTGCTATATTTTGTGGGAAATTATTATATAGTGCTTGACATATTGTTAATGCTCACTTTAAAATGTGAATACAATTTCTGACTGATATCTTCAGTTTGAATTGTCATGCCTTGGTGTATAATATCGTGCACAATACCAGACATTTACATCTATTCTATTTGATTTAATAAGACTCTCACAGACAGACATTGAATTGGGGAGTAATTATTCATTTATATATTAGCTATGTTTTTGCATGAAACTAAAATGAGTTCATAGTCCTAATGTGCTAGGAATGATTCAGCACTGATGATTATGCATTTCATAACAGGATTAGTCAACTATGAAGTCACTGAAAAAGGGTGGTTAGGCAGATGTTGGTGTCGTTCTAAACTAAAGCATTTGTCCATTCATTGCAAGGATTGTTTGTGCCATTTGGGAATCTCCATTTATCTGATGTATTACAGAAATGCCTTATCCATGAGGTTATACATATCCTCACCCCACCCTACTTACCTTATCACACCATACATAACTAGACCTTACCTTAACTTATCGAACCATACCTTACTAGACCTCACCCCACCATACCATACCTTATATCATACCTCACCATGAAATGAATATAACCGTTGTCAACTGCATCTCTGTGTTTACAGGTAATTGGTTGTGCCCCTTCCCCCCCCTCCCTCTCCCCCCCCCCCCCCCCCCCTCCCCCTCGGCTCTGATTGGCTGGCCACCATGGGCAGGACCCCCAACCGAGGTAAACATTTGCCGTTCGTCACTTTGTATTCCCTCCTTCACGGCTCGCACAGCGAGGAGACACCAGTGATTGCATGGATCAGATTCAGGGTTAGGGTTGGAGAGGAAACTCTAACCAGGGTCAGAGAGGAAGCTTTACCTGGGCTAAACACGGAGACGGAAACAGACCTACGACAAACCAGGAACCGACAAACCGGGGCAGACACTCGGGAGCTTAAATACACAGCACAGTGAGTACCGAGCTACTAATGCATTAACACAGGTGACATCCGTATAACTCCAATCATAGGAGTCCCTGTGTGTCTGTTCATCCGACCGACTCCTCATTGGGCGGTTGTGAAGGCTGAGGAGCCAAGGAGGTGCAGGGTTGTGTGTGGGGTTGATTGGAGGAGCGATTGGAGGAGCGATCCTCGAGGAAGCTGGGAGCAGCCGTACGGGAGGCTGAGCAGTCGGCCTGTACGGTGCCGGCACGCTTTGAGATGGCACTGCACTTGTTGCAGTAACAACACCCCAAACACAGGAAAAACAGGTAGTGAGTGGGTGGAGGCAGGATTGTTTTGACTAATTTACTTAAAGGTTTGGCTGGTTTTAGACCCCAGGGGTTTTTGTTGACATTGCGTATGCAAAGGTATCAATCAGATGCGATTTGTTGCAGGTATTGGTGTGTAAACACAGAATTAAAACCAGTGGATTTATTTCCTTGTGGGCACTATTGGAGAAAGCTTCCTAGCCAGGGCAGCTTGTGTGCGCTTACTTGTGTAGCACAAACAAAGACACAGATCTGGGAGCTGCTAAACGCTTGTTTCAAATGTAATTGATGTTGATTGATGGCCAACTGCCCAATTCTAGAACACTTCTACAACGTGAAAGTTGAGTTGAATTGGCTAATTGTTTGCGTTAAGAATAAAGACAAGAAAAGGTTAATCAGTCTTCCTCTGTATGTTCCTCTGTCACTTCAGACCCTAAAGAGGAGAAGAAGGAGAAGAGAGGAACCATGACTACAGGCTCGGCTGTCAACCAACCAACTGGTTCGACCTCTAACCTCTTCTGCACCATTGACTTCCTGTTTATAACCACTTCCTGTTGTAGCCATGTGGTTAAAACAGGCCTATAGAACCAAACAACATACAAATGCATCATACCAACGACACACAACCCTAGCTACTCAATATACTAGCATTTTAGCATGACGGAAAAGGGTAACTAATAATATTGCAAATCCTTCGGTTGTGTCCTTTCGCCGTGTCTGTCAATAACCTCTGCTCTGTATCTCCGCTGACAGAATCCTTCAGCTGGGAAGAGTACCTGAAGGAGACCTCGTCTGTGGCCGCTTCTCCCAGCTGTTTCAGACAGGTAGCCTCTCTCTCTCTCTCTCTCTCTCTCACACTCTCTCGCTCTCTCTCTTGCTCGCTCTCTGTCTCTGTGTGTCCATCTCTCGCGATCCCTTTCTCTCTCGCTCTGTCTATCTGTGTCCGTCTCGCGCTCTCTCTCTCTCTCTCTCTCTCTCTCTCTTGCTCTCTATCTGTATCTCTGTATCAATCTCTCTCTCTCTCTCTCTCTCTCTCTCTCTGTCTCTCTCTCTCTCCCCAGATGTTACAGACAGGTAGGTTCCATGTGTTTCAGACAGCTATAGCCAGCCATTGTTCACCCTTCCACCAACATGAACCCCCCTCACCCCTTCACGCACAGCCTTGGTCTCCGTGCTAACCGAAGAGCATATTGAACGCGGAGGCCCCCCTGTGTGTGTTGTGCTCCAGTCCAGGGGCCCCCCCACCAACGACTTCAAGGCGGGGATGAAGCTGGAGGCCCGAGACCCCCGCAACTCCCACTCGGTGTGCATCGCCACGGTGATGGGCATGATGGGCACCCGGCTGCGCCTGCGGCTGGACGGCAGCGACAACACCAACGACTTCTGGCGGCTGGTCGACTCGTCGGACATCCAGCCCATCGGGACGTGCGAGAGGAAGGGCGACATGCTGCAGCCGCCGCTGGGTGAGAGAGTGAGCCCTCCTCCGATTGGTCGGCTCCTGGGGGGCGGCTGTGTTGTGACCCTGCCAGCGTGACGGCGGCAAACGAGGTGCCACGCTGTTGCCGTGGTGATATTGTTACGGTTGTCACGTTGTTACTCTGTTGACGTGCTACCGTGGTCCTGCTGTTGCTGTGACAACGTGAAATATTGTTCTGATGTTGTTGCCCTGGCAACATTGTTACCAGGCTTACAACGGTACCACAGACAGTATAGCGCAGTGGTGGCTTTACTATGTTAGCATTTGGAGTGTGGTAATGTTGTTACCATGCTAACATTTGGGTGTGGTATCGTTTCCATGGTAACATTTGAAGGAATGCGATAATGTTGTCACCCTTGTAACATTTGAAAGACTCTGACGATGTATGGAGGACTGAGGTAATGTTGTTACCCTGGTCACATTTGGAAAAAAACGTTGGTAACATTGTTGCTACGGTAACATTTGGAGGACTTTGGTAATGTTGTTACCATGGTAACATTCGGAGGACTGTGTTCCTGTGGTTACTATGGTAACCTTATTGCCACGGTTCCCAGGCTTCAGGATGAACGCGTCGTCCTGGCCCATGTTCCTCCTGAGGACGCTGAGCGGGGCGGAGATGGCCCCGGCTGCTGCCTTCAAGAAGGTGTGTGTGTGTGTGTGTGTGTGTCTGTGTGTGTGTGTGTGTGTGTGTGCGTGAGTGTGGTTTCCTAGTCTATTTGCACTCATGTCTTTATTTGCATGTGTGTGTTTGTGTTTTGTGTGTGTTTGTTTGTGTTTGTGTTTTGTGTGTGTGTGTGTGTGTGTGTGTGTGTGTGTGTGTGTGTGTGCGCGTGAGTGTGGTTTCCTAGTCTATTTACACTCATGTCTTTATTTGCATGTGTGTGTTTGTGTTTTGTGTGTGTTTGTTTGTGTTTGTGTTTTGTGTGTGTGTGGGTGTGGGTGTTTGTATGCGTGAGTGTGGTTTCCTAGTCTATTTGCACTCATGTCTTTATTTGCATGTGTGTTTTGTGTGTTTGTGTGTGTCTGCGTCTGTGTGTGTGTGTGTGTGTGAGTGCGTAAGTGTGGTTTCCTAGTCTATTTGCACTCATGTCTTTATTTGCATGTGTGTGTTTGTGTTTTGTGTGTGTGCGTGCATGCGTGTGTGTGTGCGTGTACATATGTTTGTATGTGCCTGGTGCTCCAGGAGCCGTCCAGCCCTCTGAAGAACCACTTCCTGCCGGGCATGAAGCTGGAGGCGGTGGACAGGAAGAACCCCTACCTCATCTGCCCGGCCACCGTGGGCGAGGTCAGAGGTCAGGACATCTTCGTGATGTTTGACGGGTGGCGGGGCGCCTTCGACTACTGGTGCCCGTGTGACTCCCGGGACATCTTCCCGGTGGGCTGGTGTTCGCTGACCAAGCACAGCCTACAGCCGCCCGGAAACTTCTGTGAGTACCCCCACGTCCCTTTGGTTAGTAAGCAGACACTTTACCCAAAGTGAATGGTTTGAGGTACAGGTCGTTAAGGACCAGGTGGGGGTTAGACAGTACAGAGACAGGTTGTTAAGGAGCAGGTAGGGGTTAGACAGTACAGAGACAGGTCGTTAAGGAGCAGGTAGGGGTTAGACAGTACAGAAACAGGTCATTAAGGAGCAGGTGGGGGTTATGCTGTACAGAGACAGGTCATTAAGGAGCAGGTAGGGGTTAGACAGTACAGAGACAGGTCATTAAGGAGCAGGTAGGGGTTAGACAGTACAGAGACAGGTCATTAAGGAGCAGGTGGGGGTTAGACAGTACAGAGACAGATCGTTAAGGAGCATGTAGGGGTTAGACAGTACAGAGACAGGTCATTAAGGAGCACGTAGGGGTAAGACAGTACAGAGACAGGTCATTAAGGAGCAGGTAGAGGTTAGACTGTACAGAGACAGGTCATTAAGGAGCAGGTAGGGGTTAGACTGTACAGAGACGGGTCATTAAGGAGCATGTAGGGGTAAGACAGTACAGAGACAGGTCATTAAGGAGCAGGTAGGGGTTAGACATTACAGAGACAGGTCATTAAGGAGCAGGTAGGGGTAAGACAGTACAGAGACAGGTCATTAAGGAGCAGGTAGGGGTTAGACTGTAAAGAGTCAGGTCATTAAGGAGCAGATTAGGGTTATACAGAGTTGTTTAAATCAATGAATAAATATGTGAGATATGATTTGCCTTTACAATGCTGAACATTTTTCATAACGGTGTGAACATCAAAAATCCCATGAGATCTGATCTTTTATATTCTGAATGGGAGACGTTGTTTTGTGGTCATAAATCAGATAAAGGCCGGATTTCCTGCAATGTGAACTAAGTATGAACGGTCACAAGGGAATAGATGCGAATGCTACGTCACTGTAAATAGACGTTATCAGAATTCTGCACTTGCGGAAGTCAAGTTCAGATTGAAATCTGATATTTACCACATTTAGAAAAATGCATCTGAACCAATTCTTTTTATCTGAGGAAGAAATCTGAATTGAGCAGTAAGGCTTGCAGTGTGATATATGTGTATAACTCATTATACATTTCCCTTCATAATTTCCACCAGCAGATGGCAGTGAAAACACATATTCCAAAAGCATCTGAATTGTCACTTTATGTTTGAGATGATTGCTATGTGTCAACCTTTCCATTAGACCTTCAAAGTCTAATTATAAAAGCTATTATAAAGCTGTCCACGGTTGATGGCGATAAAAAAAACTCAAGTTTACACCATTTGAGTTAATTATTGTATTATAGAGGTCAGTACAGGCTCAGTTTCCAATATAAACTTCCTCTTCAAATGCCATTGTTGAGCCGGTTTTCTCCACACATAACAGTTTGTTTACATTTATGAATGTGTGAATGTCATGAATGGTATATGAGTGTGGCGTTCAGCATATGGCAGTGATGGACAGTGGGAGGTTTATAGGGTTGACGGTCGGTTCAGTTGGTACTGGTTCGTTCAGTGAGCTGTGTCTGGCCTGGTCCGACCCTGTCTAGCTCCGCCCCCCTCAGATACTGACACTTCCTGCTCACAATCTGTTTCCATATCTCGGCCCTTCCCTGGGCTTCATTTCAACATCTTTATGTGTTGAAATCTACGTTCAAGTAGAAATTGTTTCTATAGCTAACGAATTTTTACTTTTTTTGTGTAAAAAAATGCAGTTTAGGCAAGAGAAGGTTAAAAAAGAAGGGGATTTTATATAAATGTAAATATTATATTATATATATAATAATATAAACGATTTTAAAGGGTGGTGTTTGTAGTCATAAATATATGGCCTGTTAAGCCTTTTGAGACTGTACGTATGGATAAGGGCTATACAAAATGTTTTGAATCGAATTGAAATTGAATTGAATTGAATCGTAGAAAAAATTAATAAATGCTGTTCTTGCTATATTAATGCTGTTCTTGCTGTAATGGTTGGTCGATTCATGCATTGGTTTTCTACATCCATGAAAAATGACTACAAATAGCAGTAGTGTTTAAGACATTTTAAGCAATTAGATTGAACCAGAGCTAGAGTAAATGTTTGGGTCTTTTACGTGTGGGTTAGTTTTAGTTGTTCCTTTTTAAGGGTTGTTATGTGAATGCATGAATTAAACATCAGCATTGTAAATTATACACAAGGTGAGGTTTTGATGTTTTCAAATGTCTTTAATTATAGAAACTGGCATGGTACCAGAAATGGTGCTTCAGTCTTGTGTATAGTCCAGTTCAGTTTTCCATTATTTAGTTGTTGAGAAAAAATCGTGTCTTTGTCAGCCTGTATTAAGATAGACAAATTAAACCTCGAGCCATTTTCTGAATTAATATTCTTCCCTTAATTAACTATCCTTAATTCTGAAAGTAATTTGTATCGACATTGAGGTCATTCGCACAAATGAACCCAAATCTAAAATAAAATGCTGCTTTGATCTAACTTTAAACATACCTTTATTCTGATTAACATATATTTAGAAAAATGTTTAAGAAATACAGAATTCCTTTTGGGGGATTTTTACGCTAAGATAAGCCATTGAAACAGCTCTTTTTACTGCTAAGTCTAGCTCAGGTTATAATGTTTTAATGAAGCTTATGTTAAACCTAATTACACAAATCATACGATAAGACTTTTACAATTTGAAACAGATATTAAATTATGAAAAGGCCTTGTGCTAATCATAATAGAGCGTTATTCAAACACGTGTTTCTATGAATAACTAGAATAACTATAAATTCCATTGGATTGACAGATTTGTGTGGCTAAACCCAGATAAGGGTTTAGTCACAATCGCTTCAGACGGGCAAACCCAACGACCACCTGATTAATGTTGTACAAACAACTGGTGACTGCCCATGCCAACTTCATAAGCCTCAGAATACATTTAGTTTCCTTCTTTGTTCATTTGGTGTTAAGTTGTCTACTTTCTACCTTAGCAATGCGTGTTTACATTCTGTAGATCGAGAGCATTTTCTTTGTGCGTTTGTGTGTGTGCTTGTGTGTGTGCGTGCGTGACTTTGTGTGTGCTGGGTTCAAAGGCTAATGAGAAGGTGATTAGGAGAAGGGAGAGGGAGAGAGAGAGAGAGAGATCTTTATGATAATTTCCTGATTGAACTTTGATCCTCATACTTTTATAAAATGTATATGTACGATTTTGAAAAACATTGAAATATTTGGGATTCAAACGTCTTAGATCCAGAAACCTATTTAAATAACATAAAAACAATCCATGAGCGTGACAACGAAAATAATGAAAACGATAAATATCACAAGACCTTTTCCGTTGCTCTGCATTGCATCTTAAGGTGATGTTAAACGGACAGCGTGTAGTTTGTAAGTCCTCTGACGGACACGGTGAGGCTGTTGTGACCGAGGGCTGCTGTTACAGATCCAACGCAGGCCAGAGTGGGGGTACACCCTGACCACCTCCAGAGCTGCTGGGCTCCGCTCCCTTGTGTATGTGTGTGCGTGCGAGTGTGTGTGTGTGTGTGTGTGTGTGTGTGTGTGTGTGCGTGTGTGTGTGTGTGCGCGTGTGCTGGGCTGCATTCTTACTCACTTCGCTCAATCATGGGTTCCCTGATCCATTTTAACCTTTACCTCCTCCTCCCTCACACACACACACACACACACACACACACACACACACACACACACACACACACACACACACACACACACACACACACACACACACACACACACTCCTCCCGCGAGAGCTCTGCTTGCCCGCTGAGCTCCGCCCCTTCTCGCCCCTCCCCCCTTGTTGAGAGGCAGGTGACTGGGGTGGCCTATCGATACGGCCAACTGATAGCATGAATAATAGGCACCGCCCCCCTTCACACCAGCCCTCCCCCTCCCCTCCTTTCGCCCAGAGCTATGCTAATCTTGCGGCTGCTCATTCACTAGAGAGCGGAGGGGAGGGGGGGGGGGGGAGTTTAGCAAGCAGGCATCAGTGCGGGGCTTTGTTGTGGACTGCTGCCGACAGAGAGACATAGACAGACAGGGGGAGAGAGAGAGAGAGAGAGAGAGAGAGAGAGAGAGAGAGAGAGAGAGAGAGAGAGAGAGAGAGAGAGAGAGAGGAGATTATATTAGAGTTAATGGGAATCAGACAGAGTGAGGAATATTAGAGAGAGAGAGAGAGGGGAGAGAGGGGGAGAGGGAGAGAGAGAGAGAGAGAGAGGGGAGGGGGAGAGAGAGAGAGAGAGAGAGAGAGGGGAGGGAGAGAGAGAGAGAGAGAGAGAGAGGGGAGGGGGAGGAAGGAAGCCAAGAGTTCATTCAACAGAACCAGGAAGCGGGCGTCTTAAGTTACCGTTGTTGTGGACGCTACTACCACTGCTGCTACTAATACCCCTACTACTACGATACTAGCACTGCTGCGAGGACTACTACTCCCACCGCTACAACTACTCGCTCTCTCGCTGTGTTTACGGAGCAGTGGTGGTCTGAGTGAAGTTTCCTGCCGTGCTTCCCCCCGGTGAGTTTGGTGTGTTTTGGTTCTCGTTTGCTTTGTCCCTTTTCTCTGGGGTTTCCTCTTTTTGCAGCACAATGGGAACTTGTTTGCTTGTGTTAAAAAACGTTAGTAGCAGAGAGGAGGCTTCCTCACGGCAGAGAGTTACATCTAAAGTGTTTAGACAGAGTATTTATTAGTTTTGCACATATTTTACAATGTGTAGGAAATTGTGCAACCAATGCAGGATAAAGCTTTTTTTTTTTTTTTACTAATTGTAGTTTGGTACACATTTCAAAGGTAAGAGCATTAAAGTTTTAAGTTATAATTTTGCTGCAATGATTAAAAGACATAGTTCAGCTTTTTTACTCACCTTTGAAATCAATGCTGCATTCCATTTCAGTCCCCGAGAGTAGCCCCGTCTCCTAATCTATTTAGGCTGATTTAGATGTTAAATCAACACATGGAGGTACTTGAAACAGTAATATGTTAACCATTATTAAACCTCAGGCAAAGGATGACATGTTTCCACTTCTCAATCTTTTCTCTCCTCAACGCTTGCAGAAGGGGTTTGAAGGTTTTGTTTTGTTGCAGCGTTACAAACTTAACAGGGTGTTCCTATCTGATTGTTCAGTGATGTTATCTGTCTGAGTTTCTGAGTGTGTGCCCATTGTTTCTAAATGAAGACTTAAAGAGTCAGTTGGACTTTATTCCAACCACAGCACAGTTTCAGTGTTGCTCATATGGAGTCTTTGATCACATTATACATCTCAGGCTGGAGGGGCGTGCGTGTTAGTGTGTGTGTGTGTGTGTGTGTGTGTGTGTGTGTGTGTGTGTGTGTGTGTGTGTGTGTGTGTGTGTGTGTGTGTGTGTGTGTGTTTGTGTGTGTGTGTGTGTGTGTGTGCTGAATCCGTTACATTATCTTTATAGTGGGGTCTTCACCTGGGAAACCCAGATTTAAATTCCTGCAACCGGTCACATGTGGCACACAATGTGTGTCCATTAACACACCAAAAAAACACACATACACAGACAAACACACACACATAAACATACACTACATACAATGCACACACTGCAGAGTTGACGCCATGTGCTGCTTTCTTCAAACAAAGTACATGTTGGCAGAGCAGGATGTGTGTGTGTGTGTGTGTGTGTGTGTGTGTGTGTGTGTGTGTGTGTGTGTCTGTTTGTGGATTAAGTGTGGATGTAATTAGATGAGGGCAAACTGCTCAATTCCCCACCCCCACCACGAGACAGCAGACACACACACTATGCACATGCCTATCCCAGGTCAACGGGGATGAGATGGGGTTACATGATCAGTACCATATGCGTTGGCCCTGCTAAACACACTAGCATGGGGTTGATGAGCATGTGTACCTATAGGTGGATGTGAAGGTCTACCGCGTGGGACCAAGGTCCAGTCTTACAGAAGCGTGTGTCCTCACTAGTCCTCCTCTATCTGCCCGTCCAACTGGACGGATCCTTTAAGGGTGTTAACATCGGTCTTGGTTGGACAACTGGCTTACTTTAAAACAGTGGTGCATCTGTGTCCCTCTCCTCTGTTCCCAGGGCTTCTCTCTCTCTCTCTCTCTCTCTCTCTCTCGCTCTCTCTCGCTCTCTCTCTGTCTTTCTCTCTGTGTCTCTCTCCCTCTCTCTGTCTTTCTCTCTCTCTCTCTCTCTCTGTCTTTCTCTCTGTGTCTCTCTCCCTCTCTCTGTCTTTCTCTCTCTCTCTCTCTCTCTCTCTGTCTCTCGCTCTCCCTGTCACTCTCTGTCTATGTCTCTCTCTCTTCCCTCTGTCTATGTCTCTCTGTCTGTCTGAGTGTGGCTGTACTCCAGCTCTCTCTCTCTCTCTCTCTCTCTCTCTCTCTCTCTCTCTCTCTCTCTCTTCTCCCCAATTAAGCAGCCGCTTCCTGGGCGTTGGGGGCCCCGCGGCCTGGTCCGTAGGGAATACCCTAAACCCTCCGTATTCCCTCCATATCTGCCCCGTTAGGGGACCGCCCTCAGACCCCTGGAGACCCTCTGTCCCTCTCTTTTCTCTCTCTCTCTCTCTCTCTCTCCCTCTGTCTCAAGCTAAGCTGAAGGTTGTATTGAAATCCGAGATGCTTATCGCTGCATTTCTCTCTCCTTCTCCCTCGCAACCCCCTTTTTCCTCTCTCGTTCATCTTTTAAAACACACAAACACACACACACAGACACACACACACACACACACACACATACACACACACACACACCTACACACACATTGTGGGGATTGTGTGATCTTATCACTCAACAGAGGCAGCTAATGGAAGCTGTGGTGGCGTTTGGGTTCCTTCATGACAATGCCCTTCCTCTTTCTCTCTCTCTCTCTCTCTCTCTCTCTCTCTCTCTCTCTCTCTCTGTCTCCTAACACCTTTCTTTGCTCCTGGAGATTGGTTGGCTCCAAGGGGAATTATATCTTTTTCGAAGTCTTTTATTTTCCAGGGGATTTAGAAATCGGTGGTACATAACGTGTGCGCCTGATTAGAACGTCATTCATATATAAAGTGAATCGTGCCGTGTTCAGCGTTAAGGATAATTCAGCATTATGGAAAAGAAAGAGAGCCAAAGCCGGGGTTCAGAAGGGGTTCCCCAGGCAGGACTCCAGGGGCAGGTGACTTCTGACCCTCAAGACAGTTAGCAGAGCGACCAAAGACAAAGCAGCTGCCACTCCATCTATCTCCTCGCTCCACTGCTCTATTATTCATTATTCTGCCTTTTCTTTGTCTTTCTCCCCAAACGTCTTCTTCTTCTTGGGGGGAAATTGGCCAATCACAAAAGCCCTACCCCAGGTTTTATTTTAATGTGTTTTCAACAAATGATGGAAGAGCGTAAAAAGCCTGCTGGGGGAATTTATGCTATTTTGGCGTAATCAAACATAATCAGGATGTGATGCGCTACACGCTGGCGTCAACAGTCAACAATCAGCTGTGACAAGTAGCGCGCTAAACATTATCAGTGCAAATTGACGCAGAAGGTGCTAAGTGTGACTGTAATTGTTAACTATTTGTTGCTTTTTGTTTGTGAGAATTTGCATTGGATAGGCCGATATTATGTTTGTTTAGTTGCTCTGGTTTTCTTTGCATGGAATGATAATTGTAATGATTTTATTATCCATGATGTTACATTTGACATTATTTATTCCCAGACCCAATAGACCTAACAGATTTTACTATTTCCACAATATGTGCAACATCTAGAAGCCCTAACTGGTTTGTTACCAAGGAAAGAGACTCAGACACTGGGACTCCTGCCTGACCTTGAAGTGAACAGTGGTGAGGTTAACAACACTGTGATAAACTACCTTGTTGACAAGACCGCCATGCACACATTCATCTTGTCTGGACTTATTTTGTTCAAGTTGTATACAGTCTAGACTTCATGGTCTAGACATGGAAACCAAGCTTGTTTTGTACATGTTTTCTCTCCATTCTTATAGAGATAGTGAAACAAAACTAACTTACATAAAAATAATACTTGCAATCAAACTAAATGCATTTTATCTATCTATCTACTAGTCAAAACCCTTTCAAATCTGAAGGAAAAAGGGTTCAAGACAATTAAAATGTTTTTCGTCAAACTGAACCACTGAAAAGAGTTGTGGGATTCTCTGCCTACCCAGTCATTTACGTGTAAAAACAATGTGGCGCCCTAATTAGATTTCATATAATTAAAAGAGTATCAGGTTAATTACATCCAGGCCCCTACCTTGATATAAAAAGAGGACTGTGTTTTGTCAGTTGTCAGTTACTCTCGCTGTCAGTCTTGGAGCGATTATTAACAATCTGTCTTTACTATTTAAAGCCTGTCATTCAACATCCAAACAAACATTATTCACAAATGCAGCGGTTTCCTGAGTGAAACCAGACTTGGGTTAAGAAGACCTTTAAGCATTGAGCAAGAATGTAGGCCTTCTTTATTCAAAAAGTTTGCTTTGTACAGAGCAGAATAAGTAAATAAAATCAAGACAAAAAACAACCCGAAACAAAATGTAATTTTACAATTACATTACAGTGAATTAGTTATTACAGTACTGCATGTTAAGTAAAAACAACACTATGTGTTCAGGGGAACATGCTCAGTAAAAACAACAGCATATGTGTTCAGAGGAACAGTATGTTCAGTAAAGTGTTCATTAAATGCGTGAAGAGTAACATGCTAAGTACAACAACACTATATGCTTCCAGACTAACATGTTCAGTCAAAACAACCCACTAGAGCAAAGACCCCCAGTACATTTCCACAGAGCCAAACCACCCCTCACACCTCCTCCCGCCTCCTCTTCGTCTCCTCCTGTGTTCCAGTCACCCTTCCCAGCGCGCTGCTGGCGCCCGTCTCCTCCTCCTCCTCCTGCTCCTCCTCGCTGGCCACCCGGCGCTCCTCCGCGACCAGCGGCTCCAGCTCCTCCATGCAGACCTCCTACCGGCTCCCCAACCCCCTGCCCCCGCTGCCCGTCCGCAAGGGCGTGCGCGGCCGGCGGCCCAAGCTGCAGACCATCGCCCTGCTGAAGGCGGCAGCCGAGGCGGCGGCGGCGGCGGCCGAGGCCCACGGCTCCGCCCACGGTGCGGGGCCCCCGCTGGCCCCCAGGATCCACAAGAAGAGGGGCCCCAAACCCGGCAGCAAGGTGAGGCCGCCCCCCCTCAGCGGTGCAGTGGGGGCGTTGTGGATTAAGAGTGTTACAAAAAAAAAAAAAAACAACAAAATAATTAAATAAATTACCAAGCCGAGACAAACGTGACAGATGGGCCTCAGATAGAGTCCTCGACAGGAAGAGAACTACTGCTACCCACAGATTAACAGGAAGTAGATCCTGCTGCCGCAGACTGCTGCATTAGTGACACATAGGTGTTGTGGCAACAGAGTACGTTTCCATCGAGGGGACAGCAGTGGTTCAGGGACATGACTTTACCTCAGGGTTGTCGTTGGGACACATTAGTACTGCTAGCAGTGCACTTGCTGTGGAGTTCAGCTCAGACGGACCACAACAAGCTAAATGGTAACATTTGACTGTAAGGATACTTTAATGAAGCATTAATTAGGTAATGCAGTAATAATAAGCATTGTGTGTTAACATTAGCATAGGGATTAGGGTAAGGGTTAAACCCATGGCAGGCATGCAAACGCTAAGTGCACTTAGACATAATTGGTACAAGGAATCCATTTCTATAGAATCATAACCTTTACATTTGAGCACATGCTCTCCACCTCACTAAAGGTTGGCTGCAGCCGACCGTAAACCAAACACAAACTCACCTGGAGGAGGGTTTGAGGTCTCCTCTCCTGTGAGTCTGCAGGCCTGCAGCAGAGAGCTAATGGCAGGGTGGGGTGGCTTTGTTTTGTCCCCCAGAGGAAACCCCGGGTGGTGCAGTCGCTGGGGGGGTCGACCGTCGCCACACCCACCCCGGAGACCCGCTTCGGCTCCAGCCACGCTTCAACAGACAGTAACCACAGCAACGGCTCAAACGTAGTCTGCACAGGTAAATCAGTAAACACGCAGCACCTCTCTCTGACGTTGATGTGTCCAACCCCAACGACTAACTAAGTGTTCTTTACGTTGACGTACACTAAATGTGTTTAGCACTATTGTTTGAGTCCAAACTTGCTGTATACAAGATCATAAACAATGCTGATGTCATGATAATGGATGTGATTGGTTGGCAAAGCAGCAGCCGAGCATAAAGGTAGCATTTACCATGGATTGTTGTCTTTTAAGTCTACTTTTAAAGGTTTGATTTGATCAGGGATACACCCACAACTTGAGACTCGTTGGGAGATATATATCTCTCATAACATATATCCAGTTATTCTTCTTCTCTATTTATGGATTATGTTTCAGAAGTGTTTCAGAATCGTGACAATCCTTGATGATTTACTACAAGTTCGTACTTGTTTGCTCTTTGGATCCATTCAATTCAAATCTAACTGGAATCTTAAAATACAACAACACCGAACTCCCATGAGGGCTTACCCCGGTGGAGAGACCCACTCGTATCTCTTATCGCCTGGGGCTTCTCTTCGCCCCCCTAGTGTGTGTGTACATAGACCTGTATCTCTTATGGCCTGGTTCTCCTCCTCTTGCCCCTAGTGTGTGTGTGTGTGTGTGTGTGTGTGTGTATGTAAATTAACCTATATCTCTTATTACAGGGCATCACTGGGCGTTATATGGCTCAGGAGGCAGAGTGGGTTGGCTGGTAACCGGAAGGTTGCTGGTTCGATCCCCGGCTCCTCCTAGCTGAGTGTCGAGGTGTCCCTGCAAAAGGCACCTCACCCTGACTGCCCCCTGACGAGCTGGCTGTCGCCTTGCATGACTGACTCCGCCGTCGGTGTGTGAATGTGTGCGTGAACGGGTGAATGTTAGGCAAGATCGTAACGCGCTTTGAGTGGCCGCTGGTTAGAAGAGCACTTTATAAATGCAGTCCGTTTACCATCGACCGTTTGATCACCTCGTTCTCCTCCTCTCCCCCCTAGTGTTTGTGGGTACATCAACCTGTATCTCTTATCCCCGGGTTCTCCACCTCTTCTGTCCCTAGTGTGTGTGTGTGTGTGTACATCAACCTGTATCTCTTATCCCCGGGTTCTCCACCTCTTCTCTCCCTAGTGTGTGTGTGTGTGTACATCTACCTGTATCTCTTATCCCCGGGTTCTCCACCTCTTCTCTCCCTAGTGTGTGTGTGTGTGTACATCTACCTGTATCTCTTATCCCCGGGTTCTCCACCTCTTCTCTCCCTAGTGTGTGTGTGTGTGTACATCAACCTGTATCTCTTATCCCCGGGTTCTCCACCTCTTCTCTCCCTAGTGTGTGTGTGTGTGTGTACATCTACCTGTATCTCTTATCCCCGGGTTCTCCACCTCTTCTGTCCCTAGTGTGTGTGTGTGTGTACATCAACCTGTATCTCTTATCCCCGGGTTCTCCACCTCTTCTGTCCCTAGTGTGTGTGTGTGTGTACATCTACCTGTATCTCTTATCCCCGGGTTCTCCACCTCTTCTGTCCGCAGTGTGTGTGTGTGTGTACATCTACCTGTATCTCTTATCCCCGGGTTCTCCACCTCTTCTCTCCCTAGTGTGTGTGTGTGTGTGTACATCAACCTGTATCTCTTATCCCCGGGTTCTCCACCTCTTCTGTCCCCAGTGTGTGTGTGTGTGTGTACATCAACCTGTATCTCTTATCCCCGGGTTCTCCACCTCTTCTCTCCCTAGTGTGTGTGTGTGTGTACATCAACCTGTATCTCTTATCCCCGGGTTCTCCACCTCTTCTGTCCCCAGTGTGTGTGTACATCAACAAGCACGGCGACTACGGCCCCCACCTGGACAGGAAGCTGGTGCAGCAGCTCCCCGACCACTTCGGGCCGGCGCCGGTCAACGCGGTGCTGCAGCAGTCGGTGCAGGCGTGCGTGGACTGCACCTACACCCCCGCCGTGCTGCTGCCCTTCCTGCAGAGCCAGGCCCACACGGGCGGGGAGGTCATCCGAGGTACGCCGGGGCGCAAGTCTGGTTGTGTGGGCAGCGGGACTGAAAAGGTTTGGGGTTGGAGAAGTGAGATGAGGGATTATTTATAGGATGGATCGAATGCTGGACGGGCGGCATCCCAAAGTTTTACATTTAGCAGACGCTTTTGTCCAAAACGACTTATAATAAGTACATTCGTCCGAAGAAAGAGAAACCATAATATGTAGCTGCCGGTACCGTAAGGATGTTCATAGAAACGAGTGCCAAGCACTAACAATTGTTAGGTTAACCCATTCCCTGTATGCAACAAAGATCGCTAGGAATACGATTTTCAGTGTAGACCGGTGGTTGTCACCTGACCCAGCCTCAGGTCCCTCATATGACCTTGGCTAGGGTTCTAGGTTCGAACCCCAAAGTTCACAGTCATTGGGGTTTTTGTTAAGCAAGATGCCCTAACCCCTGCCTGCTCTTAATGTATCTGCATGCGCTGTCAGGGACTCGTCTGCTAAGTAATATGTTGCTCCAGATAGCATCAGGTTTACTGTTAGCATGTGAGGAGTAGCATGGTGGCTACGGTGTTCTCTACTCCCAGATGACGGAAAGGGTTTGACGGCGTCTGAGGCAGGCTGCTTCTTCTGACCTTTTAATGTATTCCCGATTTAAAAGAAATGCAATATGGTGGAGAAAATTGGTTTATGCCCATAATCATGGAAGACATATGTGTCGCCTGGCCACTGTTTGTGTGTGTGTGTGTGTGTGTGTGTGTGTGTGTGTGTGTGTGTGTGTAAGAAGGAGAGGTGTGTGTGTGTGTGTGTGTGTGTGTGTGTGTGTGTGTGTGAGACCGAAAGAGAGGTGTGTGTGTGTGTGTGTGAGTGTATATGTTGAATAAAGAGACGGAGCCAGTAGCAGCTGATGTGAGGGGCGTGACGGTAATGAGAAGTGACATGTGTGCGTCTAACCTGGCGGGGCCCGGTCTGGGGGGGGGGGCTCCCTGGGGGGTCTGGTGTGTGGTCGGGCCGGGTGTTTGGGTTCAGACTGAGAGGGGGGGGGGGGGGGCACTAACAAAAGGCAGCGAGATCCATGGCCTTGGATCTGGGTCAGTTTGGGGTGAGGGTGCTTGGAGATTGAGAGAGAGGGGGGGGGGGGGCGGGGGACTTAGGAGTATCCTGGCTCACAGAGCGAGGGCATTGGCCCATAAACATCTGCTGTGTCTGGGGTGTGTGTAGTGTATGTATAGTGTGTGTGTGTGTGTGTGTGTGTGTGTGTGTGTAGTGTCTGTCAAGTGTGTGTACTGTGTGTACAGTGTGTGTATTTTGGCTCGCAGAGGGAGGGCATGAGCCCATAAACGTCTGCTGTGTCTGGGGTGTGTGTCGTGTGTGTAGTGCTTTTGTGTCGTGCGTGTACAGTGTCTCAAGTGTGTAGTGAATGTATAGTGTTTGTAGTATTTGTGTAGCGCATGTATAGTGTGTATAATGTCTGTATGGTGTGTCTAGTGTGTGTATAGGGAGTCTAGTGTGTGTGTGTGTGTGTGTGTGTGTGTGTGTGTGTGTGTGTGTGTGGATGAAGGGTTATTGGAAGTTGTAGGGTGGTCCGTTACCATATTGTTTATTTTTCTTCATCTATTTTAAGTCATGAAGGCAAGGCTGGACAGAAACCTTAAAATGACCCATGAATTGAATTGAATTGACTTGATGAAAAACCAGTTCATTGCGTGGTTGGAACCCTGGGTGCAGTCTGGGCAGATGTAATCTCCCGAGATGTCAGAGATCCGCTGGGTGTGTGTGGAGACGGCCAGTTCATCCTGTGTGCATTGATTGCTCAATGCCTCACAGGTGTGCAGCCTCTCCCAGCCCCGGAGTCCAATCAGATTGACTCGGGCCAGGTGAGGCTGTTTGAACCAGCCACACGCACGCATTCACACTCTCACACACACACACACACACACACACACACACACACAAACACACAGCTGGTTAAATAGATTGACAGATGACGTGATGTGCGGATGATGGATGGAGGTCATGCTACCAGTCTAACCATTATGTCTTTGCTCTGTGTGTGTGTGTGTGTGTGTTCTCCGTGTGTGTGTGTGTGTGTGTGTCCCCCAGTGCGCTCGGACCACGGCATCCGCTACGTGAAGCTGCCGTCGGCCTCCAGCACCTCGTCCGTGCTGCGCTTCCTGGAGACGCTGTGCCAGCACCTGCAGAGCGACTGCCTGTTCAGCTCCCAGCCCTTCAGCCAGCAGGGCAAGAGCCAGCTCTACGAGCGCACCAAGACCGGTGAGTCCCCGGGACCCCCCCGCATGGGTCCTACCGGGGGGGTGCATCTGGTGGGGTGAGGGCTGCGCCACACACTGCCAGGGTTAGGGGTTCCATTCCCGCTGGCGCTGGGCCTGCGATGTGTGTTTGCACTCGTGGTGTACTGTAAGATAGTTCAGATGATCGCGTTCACAAAATGGTATATAAACTGTATAGAGATCGATATTTTATATCTGTCTGATGAACCATAACTTATTTTCAGGACAGTTTGGAAAGCGAAGTATTTGATTCTATTTTAGAGCATGATCATGGGAAGATACTGGCAGTAAAACGACCAAGCGTACATTCACTGAGACAATAGCTGTGTTCGAAATCGTTCCCTATACACTCACTCACTATTCCCTATATAGTGTTCATGATGTAGTGCACTATATAGGGAACGAACAAACGAGAATTCGGACACAACGCTGAACATTTCTAAACGTCATTTGCGCCAGTGAATGCGCCAGTGAATGTACCGGGTATCTGTGTGACGCAGACAGATGCGCCCTCATCATGTAAACAAACTGGGCACTCACGAGCAAAGCTGGAGGTTGTATTGATGTTGAATGTTACATTTCCTTGTTCAAGGTTTTTTTAAATTAATTTTGAATGTTACATTTTCGATGTTGAATCCCAAATAAATTGTTGACATTTCTAAACAAAAGCCGGAGACTCCATCATTAAATGTATTTGTTTTTCGCGGTTATTCAGCTTCTTCTTCTCCTCCGGAAAAACACGACCGCATTGCATTGTGGTATACGGGAGTAACATGTAGGGAACATTGTATGTTCACTCAAATTTTGGTTATTTTAAGTCCACTATATAGTGCATGAAATTAACCACTGAGAATTCGAACACCAATACAAAATTGCGAGCACCCTATATAGTGCGCTATATCCGTGATAGGGAACGATTTCGAACACAGCTAATGGGTGTACATGATTCTTACAGGGAAGCTTTCCCTTCATAGGTAGTAAATACAATGGAAACAAAGGTGAGGGGGGAGGGACCATCTTGGAGAGTTTAGGGATGGCCATGGCTGACGTCAGTTGCATTGCAATACACTATGGATGACGTGGGCATGTCTAAGTCTGCAAGCAAGGCTGCAAGACAGTTAAAGGAATCTACACAACAAAGGGGTCAGTCAATTGTCATGGCCTTAGTATCAGACTTCGTGGCTACAGTGGCAATGCAAAAACACAACTTTCAATTAGAGAGAGGAAGGGAGGTATTTCTAGGTCCAAGAAGAATGTGTACAAATCCCTTTTCCTTTGAATAGTAATTATACAAACAAGGTATATATATATTGTAACCCATGTATTTGTATATTATAGTTACGATTAATATTTCCACGACACTATTTATGTATAATGTAGATATAGTAAATAGAGAGAGAGAGAGAATATTTATAAATAATGAGACGGAGTCGTTAGAAATAATGATTCTTACAGATTTATTTGCAATACTTTTAATGGTTACCCATTTCAGATTTGGAATGTGATTGTTCTTCATGAACGGAAATCCGTATACTACTGAGTCCGAATCCGCCAACATCGAGTCATTTACCCCACTGTTACCCCCCCCCCCCCCCCCCCCACAGAACCCCTCCACCACGGGGAGAACGGCCTCTCGGGAGAGGACTCCAAGACGGACATGGTGAGCGCCGCCAGCGGCCGCTCCCTCCGCACGCCGTCGGAGTACCGCTCTCCGCAGACGGAGCGACCCTTCTACACGGGGCACGCCCGCGCCACGCCCCCCCAGAGGACACTCAGCTCCAACCCCCCCGACCTGGGACCCCCGCACATCCACCGCCGCGTCGAGGGTAGGCCTCACGCCACAGCCGACGCCGACGCGTTGACAAGGCATTCCGTTTTTCCGTTCAAAAACATGACATTAACAGTACATTGACATTACATTTACCTTACACTTAAAGGGTGCCATGGTGGCTCAGTCCTCACTGCAGCGACCCGGGTTCGATCCCTGCCCGGGGTCCTTTGCTTTATGTCCTCCCCTCTCTCTCCCGTACCATCGTAAAGCATAGAAAAGCATAAATTAAACTTTAAAAAGATAACGTTACACTTATCACGGTGTTTTTGTCCACCAAGAAGGTTAGTTCTGGAACATGCTCTCTTTGAATACACTGATGGTAGTTTGGTTGTGGAAAGACGGGAGAGTAAACGTAACATATGATTTGAACGCGATCCACGTGGTGTAAACAAGGCGCATGAACAGAGCACACCTTTGACATGCAAATAGTGTTTCCTCATCGCTCAACCGACAGAGGTTCCACGGCCTGACCCACAGAGAGACGCTTTGCGTACACACTCCCTTTTGCAGACTGTAGTATGACTTGTTTTGTTTATTGTCACTAAGCAGCTAGCTCAACGACGGGTCCTGATCACATGACCCAGGACCGGGAGGGGGCGGGGCCCGCCGCGGCGTCCTGGTCGGTCGATGACGTCATCCGGTTCGTGCAGGAGGCGGACCCCCAGACGCTGGGGCCCCACGTCGAGCTGTTCAGGAAACACGTGAGTTGAGGGGGTCTCAGTTCCCACCGGCCTGGTCGCCCGCAGTCTGGTTGGGGTAGAAACGTGTGAGAAAACTGAACTGAAAAGAGAGGTGGTAGGGGCTCTTCCTGTCTGAAACCACAGCGGGGCTGCACAGCGCCATGAAGACACAGGCTTGGGTATTTGTAATAAAAAGTATTTTATTCAGCTCCATCCGGGGACTTTCTGGCCAACGCTCTGATAACGACAGATGATGGCCCTTGATTGTCAGCCGTCAGTTGAAACCCATTAACGCACTTCTTCATGTCTGCTTTGATCAAAGCGACACAACTGACTGGACCTGTTCTCCTTTCCTCTCCTTTCCTCACCTGTTTCTCTCTTCTTTCCTCCCCCCCCCCCCCCCCCCCCCCCCCCCCCCCCATCCTCTCTGCAGGAGATCGACGGCAAGGCGTTGATGCTGCTCCGCAGTGATGTCATCATGAAGTACATGGGCCTGAAGCTTGGCCCCGCCCTCAAACTCTGCCACCACATTGAGAAGCTGAAGCAGGCCAAACCTTAGAGGGCGACCTCACTTCCTGTGAGCGTGTGTTTTTCCGACCGGACACACCCACAAAACAACTATGCTCTATAACACAATCTCGGCGCAGCTCTGCCGCGCCCTGTCTCTCTCTCACACACTCCCTCACAACCACACACCGCGTCCCATGGGATGACAAAATGCTGGCATTGGACATTTTCTTCCGGAAAGAACTTCAGAAAGGATTCAGTGACCCCAGGAGGGAAAGGCCTGGTACCGCTGTGTTCAGACCGCTCTGTTGGTGGACACTAGACCATGTGCTGTAGGGTTTTAAATGCAATAACACAACACTTGACCGATGGCTTCCATACTCGACCGCAGGAACTGTTTTCAGCCGAGCAGGCGAAGATAGGACCACAAGGACGTGCAGATCCTGAATGAGATGACACACACCCCGCAGACGTCTTGACGCTAAGGAGACCACTCTTCTGAGCTTCATATTCTTTCCGTTTAAACACGTTAGTATGTGTAGATATCTTGTGATCTATTCTAGTACATCTAGTATCTGAAATATTTAAGTGTGCCTGTTCTCTTCCTGTAAGATATTCCAGGTCAGATGTTTCTCTTTCAGCGTGGACAGATAAAAACAAAGGTGGTTACAAAATGTAAAAGGATAGCTTATGAAACGGTTCAGAACGCCCCCGATATAATCCGAAAGAGAGAAACTGTTTTGTAAATAGATATGTTGAAAAGTTGTTTTTATACATTTTTTTTTTACTTCTGTATCAAGCGAGTGTAAATGTTTTTTTTGTTGTTGTTCTGCCTGCAATGGATTTGTGTGCAACCTCAGATATCTACAGGTTTATAAGATAACAGCGTACGTGTGCTAGTCTTGAAGTAGCCTATTTATCCGTTCATAATGGAGGAAGTGCTCGTTTTCGGAACATTTCAGAACCATGTTTTTGCTTGATTTTGATTGTTTTTTCCAGACAATCTGCTTTCTCTTGTAGCGTTTGTTGCGTTTCGACATCACTGTTGAGAAGTTACAATACTTGAAGCTGTCCTGCTTTAAGGTGAAACTCAGGTTTTGATAGGCCTCATTGTATAGAATTCATTTGATTTAAAACATTGCCAACATTTTGTGTTCATTGCCATACTGCATGCCCAGCAGTTATATATAAATATATTATTGTTATATTATTTTGCCTTAAAAACAATGGATACATATAATCATGTTTTATTGTTGAAAATGTGTTTCTTACGTTTTATATGCATCCACACGATTAAACATTTTACAAAATGTCAGTGTTTCAACAATTATTAATTATTCCTATTCTTTTATAATTAATCTATAATCATAAGCATTTTGTATGTGTGATGTCTAACATGTAGAGTTACTGGATCTGTTATATGTGACGATATTTTCTTAATAAGAAAATGTAGCGTATTTTTGTGTTCAACACGAAACTCAGAAGTTTCAATATTCATAATGACCACTTATTTCTAAATCTAGATGTATCTTTCGTAAATGGCGGTAACGGGATGGAAACTGTTGGTGTGGTGAATGATAGATAACAGAGGCAACATCGCCACCCAGAGGCCGTATAGTTCTACTACATGTACTTTGAAAATAAATGAACAGACGAGTGCATTTGAATTTCAACGCAATCACATTTATTGGCTTTTTCTATGCACAGTTACTAAGCCTGATGAGCTGTTCAAATTAATAAGATATAGAATAATGGACTCTTCACAATGTTGTACCCCCCAAAAAATAAATAATCCAAGACTAGGTGTTTCACAGCTCAAAAACATACAAAGGCTTGGAATTAGTCATGTAAACTTTGAAAAACTTTGTCTCTTTCTCTCTAGCTCACTCTTTTTTATTTAATTTTTTACAAAAGAAAGAATCTGCAACTTTTTTTTTCTTTAAAAATATATTTACAGGTTTATACAAAAATACAAAAGTGATTCAAATCTGTTTCAAATCTGATCTGGCTAGAGTTTTAAACATGGAGCATCTTGTTCTTTTTTTTAATGGACAGTTACACCGCCTTCACTTGTTAACTCTTCCCATGTCTGGCTGGCATTATTCCACACTGTACACCTTTGGATAAAAGTCGATTCTGCTCCTCTCACACCTTACCGGTTGGATTGTGTGTTTTCCGATGACTGGGGGAAACAATAGGGGCCTAGAACAGAGACAGATTGACAAGGCTGTTCATTGGTGGATCACATCCCCCTAGCCAAGTGTCGATGACGTAAAGAGGCGGGAAAAAGGGGACCTGATTCTGGTCTCCCTTTGATGGAAACCTTTTATGTCTTACGTTTTCACTTCGCGGTTCTCAGGTGCAGATAGGAAAACTAAAAATTGCTAAACAAATTCTCAATAGCCGTCAATGAGTGTTTAAATTTAAGGACTATGACATGTTTAACCAGCTCCATCTATGACGGCTACCCCCCTTGGACAGATTCAGCCTCTTACATGATTTCAGCTCTACTAAACCAATAGGGAAGAATTATCGTAGTACTTGTGTTATATTCACAATATTAGTAATTCAAGAGATTAGTCATATATTATCCAGGTTTAGTGTCGTTAGTTATTTCTTTAGTTCATAGCGCTCCCGTTTCCAGCGCTCCAGTGAGACTTGAACGCAGCACCATTGGTTCAGTACCAAGATCTCTCAAGACTTATTCTCTCCTTCCTCTTCTTCTTTTTCACACTCCCCCCCCCCCCCCCCCCCCCATGATTGTCCAATGGGTAAAGATATACAGTACAAGATAAACCCCTGTTTGTGAGCACAACTATACAGAACAGGATCCGCCAGGTTGTACAGAGACAGAACAAACCGTTGAACTGGGAACATTTAAAAACGCAAATGTACGATATCTTATATTCTCGTCGGCACAGAGACATCCTTCAGATCAGAAAATACCGGTGGTGTCCGTTGTGTTATTCTTCTGGTTATTCTTTATGTTTTACTTATTGCATGCAATAGAAAATACAACAGACAAACAGAAACGGTAAACGGGGATGAGAGTGCGTCAGCGACTTTCGTGATGATGGATTCTTGTTCATCGGTTCTTTTTTTCCCTCCTATCTTACACAGTGTCAGCTCTGCAGTCCGGATTCGCTGAGTATTAAACAATTGTGATTGGGGATCTATCTATTTACCTACCTATCTATCCTAGTATTCTATCTATACATTGCATCTACATGATTTGAAACAGTAATGTGTTGGAGGTATTCACAGAATACAGTGAGTCGTTTCCATTGAAGTTCAGTCTGTGAGTGTGAGTCTACATCGTGTGTGGGGTGGGGCCGCTGAGCGTCTGACTGGCTCCACACAACCGTTTCGAACAGGGTAGTTCCATCCTCCCCCCATACCCCCTTCATGACCAAACTGCTTTTTTTGAGTGAAGTCAGGAGGCTGTGTAAACAACAAAACACCTGCTGTAGGGCGTTCCGCTCTCACCTGTCTAATGCTACTGGGTCAGTGCAGGGAGAGAGAGAGAGACAAGCGCGAGAGGGGAGGGGCTACTGAGCACGAGCACTGGCATGTGATGTCATTGCGTGATGTCATAGTGTGACGTCATCGTCATCATCATCATCATCATCATCATCATCCATAGCTCTTCATCTTTGCTACTCTCTTGGGCTGATCCGCTCAAATAAAAATGATACCCGGCTCATCTTCATCGTCATCGTCGTCATGTGTCATCAGTATTACTTTACTACGTCAATACAAATATACATTTTTTTCTTAAATTCATAAGATATATTTTCTATTCAAGGAATATATTTTTTTCTTTTTAAGAACCATCATGAAGTGCAAAAAGGGAAGTTGGCTTTCGGAAATTTTATTTTTCCAAATTGACGTTCCAGGTGATTAGGGAACTCTTCTAAAGCATTCTGCCGGCCGGCGTTTTTATTCCTTCGGTTAGAACTACCAAAGAATATTTCACTAGGTTGTCAATTCCCTAAATGTGTAACGACGCGGCCGACAGGCAGTTTGGTTTTGCTATACTCGATCGCAACGCATGCGATCGGTGTCTCGCAAAGTATTCCTCACTTCCTGTTTCGAACATGGCCTGTGTCCGCAGGTTTTAAAGGACTGCTAATTAAGCTACTTGCTACCACCTGCAGTATAGAAAGGCCACCGTGCGATTGTCCTAAATTAGCCTTCGAGTGTCCGAGACCCGACCGGTCCGGAGACAAGTCCCTTGCTCTTTAGACTCACGGGTTACAATGAGAAAAACGGAAATCTGAACACTGACAACTTATTAAGGGAATCTCACAGAAACCTTTCACAGTGAAGGATTCATGGTTCCTAAAATCCCTAAAACGCGCCCCACAAAGCCACCAGAGAGTCCAAGATGTTTCCATCCCAAATCATGCGAGAGGAAAGACTTCACCGGGTTCTCTGGGCTGCCTCACAAAATCACATGCATCAGGACACCGCCTTAACTCTCAGCAAATATAGAATGAGCCTTTTGAAATATCTCTGTACGTTGATGCAGCGATGCAGATGGGATTCATGTAAGGTAAAGATGTGTTTTGTCTGTTAAAAATGTTCTGGTGTTGTTAAGAACATCCACTCCCACGGGTCAGTCAGGGTGGTCACTGCTTTGGGCACCAAAAGTTGAAACAGTATTAAACTTTTTCTTGTATATAATAAAGCAGTCACACACACACACACACACACACACACGTCCACGTATCCCCACACCAGCACATGAGATGAAATATTAGTTGGTGCTTTCGTTTGCACCTACATGCCAGATGTACATAAACCCCAAGAATTCTCTTTTTTGTCATAACTTAACAAAACGTTGACATAGAAAATGTTTTTTTGATCAAAATAGGTCAGCCTGGCTCTTAGTTAACACAGAGGGTTTTATTTTGAGCGTTTGGATAAAGTCCCTAGACTCGTTAGTATTTCCACACTTCAGATCCTAGAGAGTGCGGACTTCTAACTAGTGATAATCAGCAACAGTGAGACTGAGCCTCAGCCTCTACAACGTCCGTTTCCTTGGAAACATCGATTAGATTCAGGTCGGGGGGGGGGGGTGGGTGGGTGGGTGGTGTGTGTGTGTATCGGGGTGTGGGGTACGGATGAGACGATGGACGGGGGGACGTGGCGGTGGACAAAATGCAGCTTTATAAGGGCGGCGGCCATCCGATTGGTCGATCAGGAGGACCTGTCGTCGTGGGGGCTACCGTCTGAGTTCTCCGTGTCCCCCTCGGAGATGGCCTGCATGGGCGCCGTGTACAGCCGGCTGCGCGTGCTGTAGCGGCTGCTGTTGGCCACCGGGGGGGCGCGTGAGCGGCCCTGCCTGGACACCGCCGACAGGGGGAGGGTCTTGGGGGTGAAGCTCTCGGCGTTGGCCCTGGGGAAGAGCCCCGGGATCTGGATGGGCTCCGGGCCGGGGGGCCCCTCCTGCTGGTAGCCGCAGGGGGGCTCGTCGGCCGACGCCGGGCGGCCCCCCTCCAGGGGTTCCCCGGGGGTCTTGGGCGTGATGGGGCTCTTGAGGATCTCGGTGGCCGACATGCGGTAGCTGGAGTCGGAGCGGCTGCCCTTGCGGAGGAGGAGGAGCTTGAACTCCTCGTTGGAGGTGCTGGACTTCTTGGCGCTCCGGTAGATGGGGACGGGCACCCGCTGGGCGAGGCAGGGGGGCGGCAGGCACGGAGGGGGGAGGCAGGGCGGGGGCACGGGGGGGCAGAAGAGGGGGGCGGGGGGGAGGACGATGGAGGGGACCACGCAGGGCGGTGGCGGGGGAGGGGGACACAGGACGCGGGGCTTCAGGCTCATGTCCCCGGAGTCCTTACGGCCGAGCACCTTCCGCTTGGACCTGCAGGCGGAGAGCGTTCGGCGTGGAGTCAGTGCAGATGGACAGAGAGGGACGGACAGAAGAACAGACAGACAGACAGACAGACAGAAGGAGAGCTAGAGAGACAGACCTCCAGTGAGACAGAGTGATAGAGAGAGACAGAGAAACAGAGAGACTGACGGGGAGAGAAAGAGAGCGACAGACAGAGATAGAGAGGGGAAGACAGACAGACAGACAGAGAGGGACGGACAGACAGACAAACAGACAGAGAGAGACAGACAGACAGACAGACAGACAGATAGACAGAGAGAGACAGACAGACAGAGAGAGATACGGAGAGAGTGACAGACAGATGGAGATATGTAGACAGAGAGACTCAGAGACAGGCGGAGAGAGAAAGACAGAGACAGAGAGAGAGAGAGAGAGAGACCACACACACACACACACACACACACACACACACACACACACACACACACACACACACGCACACAGACAGGCAGGCAGGCCGAGTGACAGACAGAGAGAGTCAAACCTGTGTATCATTGCAAATAAGTCCTCCGTTGTCCGCATCTTGTTGGGCGATGTGAACATGATGTCGTCGTCCACTTTGGAGTCGTCCATCATTGGCGACAGGGAATTGTCACTGGGTGTGGAATCTGGAAAACACAACCACCCTATCACACACTATGGTGTGGTCTAGATCTAGAACACACAACCACTCTATCACACGCTGTCTGGTGTGGTCTAGAACACACAACAATCCTATAACACGCTGTCTGGTGTGGTCCAGAACACACAACAACCCTATCGCACGCCTTCTTGTTTGGTCTTCGACATACCAACCCTGCAACCCGCCAGGCTTTATCGATCATTGATTAAATAAACAAACATTGGACCCCTCAGAGTTTACCAGCAACGCAACTGTAGTGAGCAGCTCATTTCTCGTAGAGCAGCTCATTTCTGATATACAGTACAGTCATATAGTTAAAATAACACTGCCGTTGGAACATTAAAGTAATGCAGGCAGGATATATCTAAATATGAAGGTGTTCAAATTTAAACGAGTGTTCTCAGTGAGGGTTGGCTCTGTTGCACCATCGACCCGTTGGTGTACTTCATAGTGTCGGCCACCGTGCGGACTAGCGATGCTGGAACCGTACCTTTACTGAAGTAGTCCTCCGTGTCAGGGGTGGTGGAGTCGTCCCTGCCCTCAGACAGCGGATGCTGATGGGCACTTCGGGTAGCACCTGATGTCACTTCCTCCTCCTCCTCCTCGCGTTCCCGCCGTGCTTGTCGCACATCGCTGATTGGGTAAGGGTGCGATGTGTCCATGGAGCTACCAGGCACTTTGGCTGGACTGGACCAGGACCCTGAGTCTGAGTGGTACCCCGCGGCGTGGCAATACGCCGGGGGCGGAGGCTGGTCCGACCGTGGGCCGATCCTGCCGGAGCACACCGGAGCACACGTCCTCCGTGGCGGCGCGGGCTCCTCCTCTTCCTCCTCCTCTTCCTCCTCCTCCTCTTCGTCCTCATCCTCGTCCAAGGAGAACGTGCGCTCCCCCAGCACCCTGAACTCTGGGTGCTTCAGGGCCGAGGTGGGCGTCAGCCCCCTGAACTCCACGTGGGAGTTGATGTGTGTGTGGAGGTCCACCGGGGAGGGGTTGGGGGCGCGGGGCACCGGCCGATGCAAGGGGGAGTCCTCCAGGGGGATGCAGGCCAGCGGCTCCACCCGGGTTCTGAAGGCCGACATGGCCCAGAGTGTCCCGGGCCCGTAGCGATCCTGTCTGAGCCGCAAGCTCTCGTAGGGGGGCGGGCCGTCTGGGTGGCGTCCTGGGGGAGGCAGGGCGGGCGGGTGGGAGGGGGGATGGGCGTGGTCGGGGGAGGAGGTGTGGTCCTGAGCTGAGGGTCTTTGGGGAGGCGGTCGACGAGGCGGGAGGGGCCTGGTGTTGACCGGTGGCGGCGCCAGCGTCGTAGCACTGGGGGCGTACTTGGGCCTGGTGGCCGTCTCCAACCTGTGGACCACTGGCTTCTCCGCAGGTGCGGAGCCCTCCTCTCGGGGCTGGGCCACGGAGCGCAGCTGCACGGCGCGCAGGGCGGACGGCGTGATGGCCAGCAGGTTAGCACTGGGGATCAGCGGGATGGGGTTGGAGTTCAGCGGGTTGGAGTTCAGCTTCTCCGCCGTTGAGCTCCGAGCGCCCGCGACCACGGCGGTGATGATCCGGGGCTTGCTGTGGTGCAGCGTGTGCATGTGATGCGTCCGGTGGGCCAGCGTGTACCGGGCGTGTCCGCCGTGCAGGACGTGGAGGTCCAGCTGAGAGGGAGGAGGGGGGAAGTCAGGGTCTCTCTTGTAGGAAGAGCTCATGGGGATTCCTTCCCGGGGAAAGTGCTGCAGTGAGGAGAGAGAGGACTTCCTCTCCGGCACTTTGGGCTTCCTCTTCCCGCTCGTCGGAGAGAGCGGCCCGGGGAAGAACGCTGCGGAGGAAGAGGGGAAGGTCGACGTCGGCGTCTCCGATTGGCTGGAGTAGCCGCTGGAGGGGGAGGCCAGGCCGGCTAACTTCTCCGGCGAGCCCAGCTTGAAGTCTCCTTCAGTGGGGGGCAGAGGGGGGCTGGAGGCCCTGCACTCTATAGGTGGTGGGTTGGGGGCCGGGGTTTGGCTCTCGGTAGACGAGGTGGAGCTGTCCGGAGACTTGATGCACTCCATGACGGTGGTGCCGGTGGCCGTACTGGAGTTGGACATGGACGTGTATTCCCCGTTGCCGGACCGTAGCTCGTGGTTGTGGAGCCACAGGTCTGCATAGTCGGACTGCACGGCGCCGTCGTCTTTGAACGAGTGTGTGTCTGTGGATCCGAAGGACATGGGCTCCACGATGTCCACTGTTTCCCTCAACTCCATCCCCCAGGTCCCCAAGGGCTCGGCCACGAGGCAGGAGGTCTGGAGAGGCTCCGGAGGCGCCGCCAGCTCGAGCTCCAGGTCCAACTTCATATCTCTGGAAGACAAGGTGAGGTCTTGATCGCTAACTGTCTTTGGTTGCTCCTGTTCCAACTCCACAGCCACGGCTGTCCCCACGTCGACAGTAGTGACGGGGTCCTTCAGGGATGAACTCCGCTTGGGTGGCGGAGGCTTGGCCTTTGACTTCCTCAGTGGACGGCAGGTTCTCCCCAGGGTCATCGTGCCCAGTCTGTAGTCAGACTGGGGCTCGTTGTAAACTCCATGGGCTAGAGGGGCTACCACAGTGCTGGGTGGGCCACAGCCAGGCCCTGGGTCTGCATAGTTGTACATGGGTCCTCTGTAGCTCTGGTTGTATTCTCCAAAGTGCCCAGAGGAGTAAAATCCCTCTGTGTCCGACTGGTATAGAGAGTCAGGCTGTTTCTCCGGGTTGCTGGTCTTGTCGGTGAAGCAGGTTGGGTCCTCCAGCCCGGGCTTGAGGCTCCGGCCTTGGGAGTTCTCCGGGTCCTGGTCTGGATCTGCCTGGTCGTGGTCCTGCGGGTAGGTCCACTCCCCTTCGCTGGCCGTACTGACCCCGGCGTCGTCCAGCTGGTCCGTGGCCGAGGAGGTGAAGGAGCTGGAGCGGTGGCCCTGGCCCTGAGGTCTGAGGTCCGAGTGGTAGGAGGTGTCCAGGACGAAGCCTTCGTCGATGGCGTTGGGCACAGTGTTGAGTGACAGCTCGGAGTCACAGTGGGAGGAGCCCGTGAGGGGGGGCGAGGAAGGAGGTGGGATGGTTTCTGAGGTCTGGGAGGGACAGGTGGAGCTGGAACCGCTCCAGTTCCCGCTGGACGACTGGTGGTCCTCCTTGTGGTCCACGTGGCTGCCCAGGACCCCCGTGGTGGACGCCGAGTGGATGGGGCTGCTGAAGGTGTCCGAGCTGGACGAGATCTCGCAGCTGCCCATGTCGGCCTTGCGGGGCAGGCGGGAGCGACCCCTCTCCATCCAGCCGTGCTCGGGACTCCCTCCTCCGCCGCAGCTTCGGTCCCGCTCCCCGGAGCGCTGCATCCTCTTCAGGCTGCCCAGCTGCAGGGGCTCTGGGGCCGCCTGGTCGTCCGTGCTCTCCTCCTCGTCCTTCATGATCATCATCATCATCCGGGGGCTGGGCCCGCTGGGCAGGAAGTCCTCTGCCTCGTAGGGCGACAGCTCCTCGTCTTCGTCGTCGTCGTCGTAGTTGTCATCGTCGTCGTCGTCGTCGTCGCTGTCCATGAGACGGCCGCCTTCGCGGGGCAAACTGCGGGAGCGCAAGCGGATGCCGTTGGAAGTGGTGCTGGTGTAGGTGCCGTCGCACGGGTCGCCCAGGGACGAGATGTTCCCCGTGGAGTGGGACAGCGAGGCGGGGATGCCCTGGTGGCTGCGCTGGGCTCGGATTCGCCGCCTGGAGGGAGCTGCCGAGGCTGAAGAGAGAGGTTCAATAAATAGAAAACTACTAAACTAAAGTATTGTTAATAATGTACTGATAACGAACAAATGAACATGATCATACCATTAAAGCAGTAAAATAAGTCCATTAACTACCATTCAGTCTTCATTGGTCTTTTTAGGCCTCCACAGAAAGCCTGGACACCAACTACAAGTCTAAGGCCAGTGCTTTGGCAGCAGTATTCATCTAACATGTTTTTATTTTAATTCGGGATGAAACTGTTTCCCAGTGAAGCACAGCGGACAGATTCTAACCAACAAACTCCTTATAGGGTTTCCTTCAGAGGTACGTACAGGATATGAGGAAGTCGTCGGTTTGGCAGCCGGAGTCTCGTGTGTGATGGAGGCGTCCCGAGAGGCACAGCTCCTCCTGACAGAGGGCCAGCTGCTGGGCGTTTGCATGGAGCCCTACGGTCCTCTCTCTCGCTACTGGGGACTCATCCGAATCTGGGGAGGGGGGGGGGGGGGGGGCAAAAGAGACAGAGTGGGCTAAGAGTTTGAGAGAGAAACAAACACATAGTGATTTGCATGACATTTACATTTACGGAATTTAGCAGACGCTTTGATGGGGGGTGGGGGGTCAGGGAGGAGGCTATGCAGAGTCCAGGCCATAGTCATAGCCAGCAGTGCAGAATGAACCAAGGAGTACAGGGATGAAACATGTTCCTCAGGGTTTAAGTGTCGGCAAACATGTTTGATTCCCAGCAGGGATCTTCTAGAAAGTTCTCGATTTAACCGTGCACCCTTCGGCAATGGTGAGCAACCTGGACTTGGCTTCGGCCGCATCACCACTCCCCGTCGTACATTCTTATCAACGAAGGGACAGGCCGGTTGTGGTTTTTGTTCCTTACGTGACGTACCCATGTCCTGCTGGACTCTCTTGGGTATCCCCGTGATGGTCTTCCTCCTCCGCAGCTTCCTCCTCCTCTGCAGCACCGACTGGGAGTGGACCAGGGAGCAGCGCGCGTTGGCCTCCCTGTCGAAGCCCACGCCTGCAGGAACCACACCCAAGCATGGAGACACAGAGGGAAAGGTGAACACCAGCACTCCCGCACCGCGACCGCCACGGTGGCCATCCCTAAGCAACGCCCGGACGCTTTTGTGGCCATGAACCCTCAGGTCAGGGAATCCAACTCCTTCCGTATTGTGTGTGTCTGCTGCCCATACTGATATTGTGGCCATATCTAAATTGAAAAGGTTGATTTAGTCTTACTTGATATGTTAACTTATATGTTCATGGAAACAGACTAGTATTCCTTAGGACCGGCTGTCCTGCCCCTTCTGGCAGGACGGCCGGTGCTTTATAGCATCAGCTGACTCAACGTGCGTCACAGCTGACTCTTCTGAAGAAGACTGCAGGAAGTAGTCGAAACATGTACATGAACATTTACATGAACATATAAGTTAATATGGCCATATCTGCCCATGATATCAAGGTCCACGGCAAGACATTCGTAGACGTCTTCTTGTGGCTATTCCTTATGAGACGTCTGTTTGACATACAGGACCTTTACCGATCGATCGCTCTAATTGATCCATTATGGGGAAAGGCGTCTTCAATGGCTTTGGAAGATAATTCACGACGATAGATTGCTAGCGGAATTTTATGAGCGCGTCAGTTACTGCTGATACCTGTGACATTAATGGGGATGATGCAGGAGGAGATGGAGGTGGGTTCAGTCTGTTGGTCCGTGGTGGAGAGCGACTCCTTGGACCAGCTGGTCTGCTTGTCGGCAGTGGTGGGGCCCTTGGAGACCTGGCCCTGGGAGACCTGGCCCCTGGAGACCTGGCCCCTGGCTCGGTGGGCCCCCGGAGGTTCGCTGGCCTCATCTTCAGTTGTGGAGACAGGCTTAATAACAGACAGCGGGAAAAAGAATTTATGAGGTTTCTGAGTTGCTCATTTTAAAGGGGTGATATAATGCCACCAGGTTTGAGTGTAATTAGCCTAGGAGGACACTCCTACTTGTGATCTCACTAAAACACAGGAAAAGGCTTGTAATGGCTAATCACACTCACATATGGTGGCATAATATTACCCCTTTGATATAATAAAGATTATCGTTGATTGTCAGAAAATGTAAAAAAAAATAGTAGTTCTAAGATTTACAAATGCTCTATGTAAATGTCAGTTTAAGTGGAGGCGTCACACTTGGCTATTTTCAACACGCATGTGCTCTCCTATATGAGGAAAGATCTAAGAAGAACGTTTTCCCTTCGGTAACAGCTGTCACACTGCAGTTGGCTGTCTGACAAATTCTAGTATAATTCTAAAATGTCTGCTAAACATTTATGCACAGATTCAGAATCATTCTCACAATGCCACCATTTGATAGACTTAACGTGGACACACAATGTTGAAGGTACTAAAGAAACAGGAACATGGGACTGAATGAGACACGGAGACAACACAGACACTACAAGACTTCAGGAATTCGAACCAACATCACGTTGACATGCATGTATACCTTTCCACGCAGGGACATGAAGATGCAACATTTAGTCGGGATGAGTGTGGAAAAGCAGTCGGACTATGAAACAAGGATGCAAAACAAACATAAATGGTGGATTGATGCATGAATGAAGCAACAGTTGGACAAGAAGAAGTTATGAGGAATGGTTAAAAGAACAGGGGTTGGTCATGAAGAATGGCAATACAAACACATGACGTGGAATATCCCCTCAACTAAAACGTTTCAGGGATCATCATAATAAAACGTGGTCACTTTGTGTAACTTTAGTGAAATGTTTCTCTGACCGAAACAGTGAAATCAGACACATGTCATTAAGGAGAAAGTAACGGTAGCCATCCTGCATAGACAACCATCAAATTCCAGCTACTATCCTTCCCCTTCATGTAGGATTTGCTAGCGGATCAGACAACTGTTATTTTATGTTGTTAAACTGATATTGTAAGTTCCACACTTCTATAGATGACATTGATAAAAAA
>NC_136938.1:24772625-24785125 GCF_949987615.1 Pollachius pollachius | reverse complement strand
TTTATTAGCGTTAGCTCACGCCATTAGCCACATGTACTTCGTACATATTACTGAACTCCCGTGTCCTTGTCTTTTCAAAAGCGGAACCTGGACTGATCTGAGCGGTGTATTCTACCTTGTACCCGGAGTGTGTGTGTATGTGATGCTTGAGCCTCTGGTGAGTAACTTGATTGATGTTCGTCTGATGAACAGAGTTGTGTGCATCTGTTAACGTTAATGTGGATTAACGGGGCATTAATTTCATGTATGTTTTAAAAATGTTTTATATTACGTTGTTTTGTTTACATTACCCCCACTCTGTGTTTAATCTGAGTGAGCGGCGGTAGGAAAAGGAAAAGTATGTTAATGTTGAGAAATGTGTTTATTTACATTTAAAAGTATATTTTAATTATATGAATATTATAGTAACCTTCTTTTTGGCCTTTATAGGCTGGGTCTTTTGCTTTGATTGGATTGACACCTGGTTGACATCTGCATGAAGGTTCTTCTTCCGCTGGGATTTCTCCCATCTCTGTAGAGGTAGTGGGGAACCTCAGTGGTAGTGGCGAGCTGCCCGAACCAAAGACTTTTATTTTGTTACAAAGATTTTCTGATTTTCCCGTATGCTGGATGTATTGAGAAACTGTGGTTGATATCTCATGTTTTTTATTTATATTTTTATTTTATTTCTTTAAATCGACACAATATACCATATTTAAAACTTTACTTGTTGACTGTGTGAGTCCTTTCACTCTGTCACTCAATGCACATTGCAATACCCCTTTCTCCTATAGCGATCTAGATTCTTCTGATTTTTCTGGCCCACGAGTTAATGCACTGATAAATATATAACTATCTCCCAGTCCTACCATCGAAGGTTAGAGCTGATGATGGTTACACGTGTTTCATTTTTTTTCCTTCTAAGACCCTTCTTGACAGCAAAGCATTTATTTTCTGTGACAATACAGGAATTAACGCTTACATTTTTTGTCTGTACATCTCTGATCGTGGTTTATTTTCCAATAAATGTCAAACTTTACCATTTAACTACCAAATAGCTAGTGGTCTTCTTGGTGCCAAATGCTAGTTTGCACACACTCTCAGGCCTTCTGCTGTTGAACTACAGTATATTATTTTGACCACATTACCCAGAAGGACTCTGCATAATGTATGCTATCGTGCATGCTTCGCGTTCCATGTTCACCTCAATCCTCGTTTGATGCTTGATCGACAGGTGAACCAACCGAAAAGAGCCCTTAGCCTCTCCTGCCCAAACTAACTTTGCAACCACCCATGACGTAAACTGTATTATTGTCTTCAAACTTCTGTCTCTGGTTCAACTACTACCAAGAGGTCCATCCATTTTGAGTGAACACGTTATCCTGTTCTGCTCTTGGCTGGGTCGATGGGTGAAGATTGGGAGAAGACCCTTCAAGTGTAGCCCTTCATCACAATTCAAGTCTTCTCAGGCTTCCCATGTCCATAACAACTCACACGCACAAAAACAGTAACCCTAATCGGGAGCGAGAGACCTGACCGGTATATCAAAACAATTCATGGATACGCTACACTTAAGCACAAAACACTACAGGCTTTCTGAACAGACCCAACTTCCCAAAACCGTGTGGGATTTGAAGGAATCTTTTGGGAAGAGTACATAGCAGTCCTCCTCCCACAGGTGGAAAAATGGACTACAAGCGTGAGGTGGGTTGACCCGTTGACAAACTAGTGAAGGTTTTAGAAAAAGGAACATAAGGGGAAAAAACGCGAATGAATTGAAAAAATACAATTTAGTTAATGGAGGATGCAAGAAACCGGGTACCAGAAGTGGACCTGGGGAGGAACAGGCTAATGCTACTGGGACAGAGCGTAGATCTAGATACTGAACCTCTGGGACCCATTCTGGGACAGTCTAGTTTTAGCTCCAGACCCTAGTTATAGCGAAGCCCGCCGGCTACTCTGCCCCACCACGCCAGAACAGGATATTTTTTTATTCTACACAAAGAACGATTTTCTGTTTTTTGTGTGTAATCAAAAGCAGATCAAAGGAGAGTAACTCTAGTTTCAAACACGTGCACGTGCACGAATAAGAAGCCACCGCAGACAGACAGCGCATTTGTATATCTCCATCTCTACTAGTCTCTGTAGTGTGTGTATATCTGTCTTCCTCTTCTTTTTCTCAGAAAGGATCATTCCGGTATACCTTCCTGACCCTGAGCTTGCCTCCAACCTCAAATCGCTGTCCCAAACACCACGAAAATAGATTTCTCGAAACTGGGAGGAAAAAAAAAAATCCTTCTTTGTATAATCCATCATCCAGTTGTTTTTTTTTTCGCTGGAAAGGATCTCCCTTCGGCTGTAGTGGGCACTGCGACAGATGGAGACGAGCAGGCAAAACAAACCTCAGATGAAACGTTAGCGAGAGAGAGAGCATTACCAGACACCGAATCCAATCCAAAACACTGGACAACCCACTGGCTCAGCTCCCCATGCACTGCCTGACCTCCCGGCGCGTGTACCTGCAGTACAGACCCCCCTCTGGGCGGCGGGGGGCTCCCTGGGTCTCCTGGGCGCCCGGCAGCGGTGGTGCTTGTCGGGATAGTTTCCCATCGCTGGTCCAGGACCAGAACCAGAACCGGCCAGGGCACGGTAAAACCTGCATCACCTTGCCATCCCTTCCGACACAATCGCCCAGCCTACCGGCTGCTGCTGCTGACGCATTTACGACCGAAACAGACACACACACCTGCCAGTACACACACTTATTGGCAGAAATGTTCCTGACTATCTCCCTCTGCCTTGATCTCACTATCTTCCCCCCCCCCTGATTTCCCGCCTCTCAGCCAAGGTTTCTCTCCTTTCCACTATTCCTCTCTCTCTCTTTCTCTCTCTCCCACTCCCTTACTCTCTTTTCCTCTGTTCTTCCTCTCCGAAATTATGTCTCTCTCTCTCTCTCTTTCTCTCTCGCTCTCTCTCTCTCTCCCTCTCCCAATATGCCCCCTCTCGTCCATTTCTCTGCATTTCTCTATATTCCTCAGGCTCCGGATCCCTCTTGCCCGGGTGTGAATGTGCAGAGTCAGCAGCCTGCAGTGTCATCATCTGTACTTGGTAGCCAACAACAGAGCACAGCTGAACTATAGAGAACTACAGACTAGAACTACAGTCTGGAGAGCGACAGACTATCTAAAACAATACAGAGAACAACAGACTAGAGACTAGAGCATAACTATAGACTAGAGAAAAACAGATAGGAGACTATATAAACAATACAGACTAGAGAACTACAGACTATATCAACAGAATAGAGAACCACAGAGCTACTAGTACTACAATTTAGAGAACTACTGACTAAAGAACCTCACACTAGGGAAGAACTAAAGACTAGAGCAGAACTAGAGACCGAAACTACGGACTAGAGCAGAACTAAAGACTGAAACTAAAGACTAGAGCAGAACTTAATACTGAAACTAAAGACTAAACCTACAGACTGAAACTACAGACTAGAGCAGAACTAGTTAACTACAGACTGAAACTTACAGACTAGGTAAGAGCTACATAATAGAGAATTACATTCTTGAGCAGCACTAGATAACTACAGACTGAAACTACAGACGACACTAGAGCAGTACTACACACTAGATAACTGCAGACTAGAGCTGCAATACACCACTGTATCTAGTATCGAGCACAGCAGCATAGATTGAAGACCAGCATGCAGAACACACCAGAACAGATTCAACCAAAACACACAGCAATGAACAGACAAAAAGAGATTAAACCACAACACAGAGAAAATAATCGACCACAACGGACCAGAACAGAGCATGACAGAACAGCTCTTCATAGAGTCGACTGGAATGGACCAGAACAAAACATGACTGAACACAAATAAATAGATTCAGAAGTATTAAACATGTGCAATTTTTGGGGAAATGTTGGGGGAATCCTATGTGTTAATAATGTTCATTATGTTGAGTACGCGGCGCTGAATGATACATGCAGTTCGTATCATCTCACATCTGACACTTGAGATGGAAAAATACTGTTTGTTTACTGAGAAAAGATGGGATGAGGATAAGTGGGGAGAGGAGGAGAGGATGAGAAGAGGAGGGGGGAGAGGAGCGAGGAGAGAGGGGAAGGGAGGAAAGGAGGAGAGGACAGGAGGGGGGAGATCAAATCAGATGAGAGGAGAACAGTTGCAGAGAATGCCGGTATTAAGTTGTGTTTTCCTGTAAACAGTCGAAAGACAGTTGGAGTCCTAATCCACTCATAATGATTCGTCTGTACGAACACATGAAACACAGCTCAGAGCGGTCGTCCAGGAAGAGTCTTGCTGCAGTCGTCCTTCCAGAGATCCCTTTTTAGTTAAGCTCTGAAAAAAGCCCCACGCTTGCTGTGCTCCAGATGTGATGCGTTCAAGTCTTTAGTTGTACAGAACGTATTAGGGCTGGAAACTGGGTCAGGGCAGGGCGTGCTGCAGGTCTCGTCATAGTAGACAGATGTTATATAAGACAGGTCAGTACTGAAGAGTACTGTAGCCCCATGGACCCACGGTGGGACCACAATAACCACAGACACACTGCCTTACAACTGCAATAGACACACTGGGTGTCTACTGTACTACAATAACCAGAGGCACGTCTGAATCACTGGAGTCAAACTGCAGTCACACGCTGGACCTACAGTTAAACTAAGCTCACAGACACACTGCAGAAATGTTAGCAGAAAATAAATCTTATTTTACTCCAAGATAGTCTTTGTACAATATATTTTATTTTGTACATAATGTATATATTTTTTACAATATAATTTTTTAAGATTTGAATCAAGCCATCCCTCAAATATAGGGCACAGCGCACAAATTTACTATATCAAAATGTATGCATTGTGCACGCTTAATATATATGCTCACAGTGCACCATGTGTATCACATCTTCAAACTGAACTTCAATGAACCACAGTAAATAATTGACGCCTTTTCTCACCAAATTAATCAATACGTAAGTCTAGGAAGATGCAGAACATGAAACGACCCGCTGTTTAAACTGTCGTTCTGATCTGAAACTAGTCAACGTAAATCCTCCACATGTCCTCTTTCCATGAACAGATTCCTAAAGCGAACATGGAATGCGACCGGATTATACGACCACGGCATTACATAAGGGAAGACGCTCACCAGAACGATACGTACACAAGCGCGCACGAGGGCGTGAACATATGCAAAGTTACAGACACCAACACAGAGCACGAACAGGAAGGGGGAGGTCATGTGACATCGTACCTTTCGATCCAACGGGGACGCAGCCCAGACCTAAGCACGCCAAAGCCATGGTCAGCCCTTTCTGCTCCCCCTAGGTCTCTCGCCCTCTCCTTTCTCCTCTCTCTCTCTCTCTCCTCTGCAGCCCCCTTAGCACATCTCTGTAACCATGTGAACAGTGCCGTCGTGTCCTGCCTTTCAGTCACTGGCTGCTGCTACGCATCCCTGTACATCCTCTCAGCTAACGCATCACACACATCTGCACACACACACACACACACACACACACACACACTGACTACGAGGGATCAGGAACTTCGGTAAACACATGGCTCCTCCCCCTTACCCTCTCCCCCCCCCCGATGCTGTCCTGTCTCTCTCCCCCAGCGCCATGCATCGACACGGGCACCGGTTCATACGGAGACCCCCCTCTGATACGGAGGTTTTAGGGGGGAGCAAATTTATAAAACATGTATTAATCTGATTGCACTGCCCTCTATGCACGTATACAAGCATGCATGCACTGGATGCACACACGCACGCACACACACACACACACACACACACACACACACACACACATACACACACACACACACACACAATCCCTTGATAAGGAGAGTAATAAGGGCGAGGCTACTGCTGCTATGTGTGTGTGTGTGTGTGTGTGTGTGAAAGTATTAATGTGTTAATCCTGCCACATGCTGGCAATACACATCACATGTTCATCTATTTTCACAGTTCTCAAGGAATTATGTGTGTGTGTGGTCGGTGTGTGTGTGTGTGTGTGTGTGTGTGTGTGTCCGTGTGTGTCCGTGTGTGTCCGTGTGATGTTATGTGTCCTGGATAAGTTGATAATATGGCGTGCGTGTGTGGTCGTGATTCTGTCACCCCCAACGTGCCGCTGTTGGAGCATCAATCAACTACATGACTCTCAGAGACCATCAATAATATGGTACTCTGATAACCACCGAGAGGGAGGGGGGGGGGAGGGGAGGGATAGAGGGAGAGGGGGGGAGAGGGGAGGGAGGGAGGGAGAGAGAGAGGGAGAGAGAGGGAGAGAGGGAGGGAGAGAGGGAGGGATAGAGGGAGAGAGAGAGAGAGGGAGAGAGGGAGGGATAGAGGGAGAGAGAGGGAGAGGGAAGGGAGGGAGAGAGAGGTAGAGAGGGAGGGATAGAGGGAGGGAGAGGGAAGGGAGGGAGGGAGAGAGAGAGGGAGAGAGGGAGGGATAGAGGGGGGGGGGGGAGAGGGAAGGGAGGGAGAGAGAGAGAGGTAGAGACAGAGGGATTGAGAGAGGGAAGGGAGGGAGGGAGAGAGAGAGAGCAAGAGAGGGAGGGGAGGGAGGGAGTGAGAGGGAGAGAGGGAGGGATAAAGGGAGGGAGAGGGAGGGATATTGAAGGCAGCGAGAAAGTGAGAGAGGGTGGAAGAGAGAAAGAAAGGAAGAAATTGAAGAGGGAGCCAGAGAGAGAGAGAGAGAGGGGGGAAGCGGGAAGAAGAGAGAGTGAAAATGTTAGCATTTATTTGTATTAAAAATGTTTACTCTACTTTTACTTTTCTTTTCTTTTTTATAGTATTCAAGGTATGTATATATATAAAATAAGAGTATGTATAATTTTTATATTTCATATTTATCAACATAAAAATATAATAAATATAACAAATATTTTGACAGTGAAAGCGAGAAATGTATGTCTATATCTGTAAGCTAATTGACATTCCATAATATTTGCTTGAAATGTTGCAATGTTATCCAGCTATCATTATGCAATTATTAACTCTGGTATATCTTAACATTCCAATACATTCCAATGCCAACAACCCATTTGAATGAATTGAAACAGATAGAGAAAATGAGAGAGAGAGAGAGAGAGAGAGAGAGAGAGAGAGAGAGAGAGAGAGACACACACACACACACACACACACACAGACAGAGAGAGGGAGAGCGAAGAAGATAGAGAGAGAGAGAGAGAGAGAGAGAGAGAGAGAGACACACACACACACACAGAGACAGAGAGAGGGAGAGCGAAGAAGAGAGAGAGAGAGAGAGAGAGAGTGCAAGCTGTTTTATAATCTGCTGTAATCTGGACCTCTGTTTCGTTAGTTGACCTTGCAGTTGAGCTGTTAGAGCTACAGTGTGGCTGAAAATAATAATTTGTTACAGAATGGGTAAGCTACTGCGGCTAACATTAGCAAACACTGGTAACTGCTACAGTGGCTAATATTAGCACAATCCAACCATTAATCTTAAATTAAACAAGAATTCTTAACTCTTAAAGTCGCTAACACAAACTGTTCACCGGTGGAGTGGATACAATTAGCACTGTGTCGCTAACTGCTAAAGTGGTTAACCTCAGCAAAAAGTGTTGACTATCATAATAGCCTACTCTACTAATCCAAACCCTCACCCTTGCGCTAACGCTAACCCTAACACGAACCAATCAAAAGCCTACAACCAAGGGCGTAGGAACCGGGGGGGACGGAGGGGACGTGTCCCCCCCCAATGTTAAACTCATTCCTACGCCCCTGCCTACAACATAGCCTTGTGTTGAAGCTGTTTCTGTAGCGCTGTGGTTCAAAGAGTTCCTCCTGCCGGCCGCCTCTGAGCTGTGTTTCTACTGAAGACATTGATGTCTCGGTGTGTTCCTGAAAGAATGTCCAGGTGAACTGTTATATTCTCCCCCCTCCTCCCCCTCCATCTTCTCCCCAGGCTCCTCCCCTTCCTCCTCTTCTTCTTCCTCCTCCCGCCCTCCATCTTCTCCTCCTCCCTCCCTCCACCTCCTTCTCTCTCCTTTCCCCCCCCCTCCCCCCTCCTCCTCCCCCCCAGGTGGTTCGCTCCATCTTAACCAGGGAGCAACACACCTGCACTGCACATTGTTCCTCTGTCCCAAGACCCTCCCCCCCTCCACCATCACACACACACACACACACACACACACACACACACACACGCCCACAAACTCCTTCTGAACCTGATGACCTGCCCCCATTCATTGCATACTCTTTCAGGCTATGCCAGGTGTGTGTGTGCGTGTGTGTATGTGTGGTTGTGTGTGTGTGTTTGTGTGTGTTTGTGTGTGTGTGTGGTTGTGTGTGTGCATGTATGTATGGTTGTGCTTTTGTGACTATGTGTTTGTGTGTGCGTTTGTGGTTGTGGGTGTGTGTATGTGTGTGTATGTGTGGTTGTGCGCGTGTTGCTTTTTGTGTGTGTGTGTTTGGGTGCTGCATGCGTTGTAATATAAGTCAGTGTTCAAATGGACAGTGGTAAGGCTGTTTGACTCCAAGCCTGAAGGTTGAGGGTTCGATCCCCAGTGAAAAAGTCTACCTGTAAGCATCTTTGAGCAAGACACAGACTCCTACGTACCACTTATTGACGTATATCCAAAAATGTGTATGTGGATAGAGGAGTCTGTGTGTTTTTTGCCATACGATTGTGTGTGTTTTTCTGCTATCTGTATGTTTGTTGACCCAACATACCCTGCGGTATGGCGGGTCAACTGGAATACTATATCGGACGGATCAACCAACGGAAACTGGATCACTGCAGAAGAAACTTGAAAACTTGGAACTCTTCATTCCTTGAAACAATGTGTGTGTGTGTGTGTGTGTGTGTGTGTGTGTGTGTGTGTGTGTGTGTGTGTGTGTGTGTGTGTGTGCGTGTGTGTGTGTGTGTGTGTGTGTGTGCGTGCGTGCGTGCGTGCGTGCATGCGTGTGTGTGTGTGTGTGCAGTCTCAGTAGGATCTCTGGGGGGCTCTGCAGGGGGTGTTTTTCCACGATGACACATTCACACAGAGGAGCTGGGACTTGTATTAATAGTGTGTCCACGCGTGTCCACAAGCCCTGCAGAAGCAGTGAAAATAACACAATAACAACAAGCAGCCGTGGTCGTCCCCATGCCGCTGTGGTGGGGCTGACCTGGTGCGGGCTAACCCACCGCACGCCGTTTATCCCCGCTGGAGCCTGGGCTGACCGTGTGGTAGTACTGCCTCTCTGTGGTGGAGCTCCAATACTACAATATACTGTAGGCTGCAGCAGGCTAGCGGCTAGCATCAAAGCTACAGCGTGCTAGGTGTTAGCATCAATGCTGCCGCAGGCTGAGAGTTAGCATCGAAGCTAACAATGCTCATCTGGAGTTGACAGCATGGAGCCTGCTCTGCCCAGCGAGTCTTTGTAGCTCTAAGTTAAATGATGGCTTATTCTTTAGAGAATGTATATGAGCTATATCACCAATATTGGCCATATATTGGAGATAATATATCTGATCTTATTTCCTTTATGTTACAAACATCAGGAAAGCACGGTGTCATTACCTCCCCTATGTCACCAAAGCGTTTGGCTGTATGTCGAGCGAGAGAGAGGGATTTTCTTTGGGATAATCGTGCCTGATCCAAAAGAAATCCCAACCTTTTTTTTACGATTTATTCGTAAAAAGTTATCACTGAGAAAACGTTAACTGGAGATACATTTTTCCTGAGAAATTGTCAGGGTTCCTGTGTTTTTTTTACCTGCTCTACATTCATTTGACAACATACCTACATACCTTTCCTCTTCAATGGCGATAATAACAGACTGGAATATGACTTTATAGTAGAGTAGAATAACATAATACCTTTTTTGTGTGTGTGTGTATGGGGGGGGGGAGGAGGGGGCTGGGTGCTAACAGATGGAGTAATCTGGGGTCATATGATTGGTGAGGTCACACACAGCACACTTGCCTGCTGCTTGCGTAAGTGACTTAGAGAGGGATTCTGTCAGATCACCTCATGGCCATGTTTCACCCAGCGGCCATCTTGGTTCTCAATTGTAGAGCGGGAAACCGAAGGCGGAATTCCGCATTCATTCACATAAATCCTTATTTTTCTCTATCTACGCTTGTCACTACATGTACCTTTCTGTCTCTCTATTTCTGTCTCTCTCACTCGCTCTCTTTGTCAGCCTGTCTCTCTCTTTCTGCCCCCTCCTCTACGCTTGTCACTCCATGTACCTTTCTGTCTCTTTCTCTCTCTCTCTCTCTCTCTCTCTCTCGCTCTCTCTCTCTCTCTCTCTATCTTTACATTGCATTGAAACAGTTACACTACATGCTGTATTCATGTTTGTGTGTCGATGTGTAGGCCTGAGTTTGTATGTGTTTTTATTGTGTGCGTGTGTGTGGGCGTGTTTGTGTGTGTTTCCTCCGTAAACCGTGTGTGTGTGTGTGTGTGTGTGTGTGTGTGTGTGTGCACATTTGAGCCACGTTGACGGTGATGGCACAAGCCATCGCCCATGTTATTTTTATCTGCGTGTCACCATGGAAACCGGCGTGCAGCGAGGGGGTAGCCCCCGCTGAGCGTGTGCCGTGCGACGTTCACCGGTCACAGTGTGTCTGTGTCAACGTGCACGCACTCAACTTAACATCTGCATGGGTGTGTGTGTGTGTGTGCATACGTCCCCTTTGTGTGTGTGTTTTGTTCGACTGCATGTCTGTGTGTGTGCATGCAGGCGTGCATGGCTGCGTATGTGTGTGTGTGTGTGTGTGTGTGTGTGTGTCTCCTAGCCTAGACTAGCCCAGACATGTTCGGAAAGCACAAGGATGAGAGAGGGGTGATGGATTCACAGAAGGGACCTAGCATGGATTGTCCTCGCCACAGAACGTAGCATTGAACAGCTACACACACACACACACCTCACTTATATTGTCAATTGTTCATTTTTCGTTTTGATGGGATTTTTGATTGTGGATGGGGTTATGTGTCTAATATGGTCTTAAACATATTAACCCATGCCCTTATGTCACTGTTTCTTAATTTAGAGCCTAATTGCTATAATACATGCATAAAATCCAATGTTCTACTTGGTCTGAGCTCAAGTTGCGTATTTTTTTTGGTCATCATGTTCAGGAGTGTGTGTGCGTGTGTGTGTGTGTGTGTGTGTGTGTGTGTGTGTGGATGTGTGTGGCATCAGAGGGAGGGTGTCCGTCCCTCTGGGAGACACCCTGGCTATCTTCAGTTTTTTGGACCCTTCTGTCCATCACTTGACGGACAACCCTTGTTACAGCAGAACCTGTTGCCTCCAGCGCGGCAACAGATCCCATCGATCCCCTCCCGACGGCCAGAAAGCGCCGGTAACCGGATAGTGAATAGTATATTTATCAATCAATGAGCGGTTTGCGCTTTCAATTATTAACGCCGGCCTGTTATATAATCAATGGTTCCGCGGGGACGATGTCTTCCTCCGGAGAGGAGCGTGTTTCCTGCGGGCGCGGCGGTGGTGGCGGCGGCGGCGGCAGGCGTCTCTCTTTCAGAACGCGCCTCGCGCTCATCTGGAGCGAGGAGGGAACGCGGTTGTTTCTATGGAAACAACTTAAAGATTAAAGCGAGGAAGAGCAAGAGCCGCGCCACGGAGTGATTCCCACAATGCCTTGTGCCAGGGGATATCCGTGACACACGCACACATGAACGCGCGCGCGCGCGTGTGCGTGTGTGTGTGTGTGTGTGCGCGTGTGCGTGTGCGTGTGTATTAGCTTTAGACTTGCAACGCTACAAATCCTCTCACTATTTTGGCAGCTCCCATGACTAAAAGAACCAACTCAGCATCCGCACTCAAATGCTCTCTCTCTCTCTGTCGCTCTCTTTCTGGCTCGCTGGATATTTGTCTCTCTTTCTCTCTTGCTCTCTCAGACACACACACACACAGACACACACACACACACACACACACACACACACACACACACACACACACACACACACACACACATCATTGTCTCAAATGCTAGGTGGCATCAGAATCTTCCCCTTTACCAACTCTATGTCTTCTTCTCCCTCTTCCTCTCCCCGTCTTCCTCATCTTCTCACTCTCTTTCACACTCACAAACACACACACACACAGGCACACACTCTCTTTCTCTTAGTGTTTTCATCTTTCTTGGCTCCTCAGGATTTCATATATCTGTCTTCTCCTCCTCCCTTGTTCTCTCTCTCTCTTTCCCCCCATACCAACTCTCTCCCCTCCCCCTAGGTGATGCCAGTGTTGTTGTCAGACTGGAGCAGAGAGGGCAGCCAATCGGGTGGCTCGCTGCTGCAGAGCTCTGGGGTGATGTTAGGCAGTTTCACGCTTATAAACCAAGCCCTGCCAAATGTAGGTCATGCTTCGCCTAGCTCTCTCTCTCTCTCTCTCTCTCTCTCTCTCTCTCTCTCTCTCTCTCTCTCTCTCTGTCTCTCTCTCGTTCCGTCTCCAATGAACCCCCCCCCGACCCGCTCTCTCTCTCTCTCTCACACACACACACACA
>NC_136938.1:24762625-24767625 GCF_949987615.1 Pollachius pollachius | reverse complement strand
ACATCTAGGAGTTAGGGTCCAGCTGTAACCCTCTGATTCTGAGACGGGGGGACCACAATAAACTGGAAAAAGTATTACAAAATTAGTAATATTACTACTTCCTGCCTTTCTTCCTGCGTCTCTTTCTGCCTGCCTGGTGTCTGTCTGTCTGATTGCGTGGCTGTCTATCTGGCTGCGTGGCTGTCTTTCTGTCGGATTGTGTGTCTGTCTTTCTGCCTGTGGTTCTCTCAGTCTGAACAAGTCTCTCCATTAACATTTGACGTAAAAATCTATACGAAATGTCATGAGACATATTAACACCAATCCAACATCCCTTTCACACATGCAATACAGATTTTACAGTATTTCCGACATTTGACTGCACTTTCAAAATGCTGTCCATCCACTCTTACGCCCTATAAATCCATATTAGTCCCATGCCTTCTCATGCATTAACATGCACAGACCCCAGACCACTTCAGCCTACCAGATTGGATTCCTTTGATCACGTGACAATCACAATCACACATCCAAATTATTCAGATCCTTTTCAGAATTACATGTTCTCCCCGTCCACACGCTGCTTTAAACCACCTCCGTTTTTGGCAGTAGAAAAGCCAATAGAAGGCCAACACTGAGCAAACAAGATGTGCTGACATAATTCTGCAATGTTGCCATGGACACAGCCTAAAACCATGACATCCCTGAGTCAGGGCTGGCATGGAGATGGTCCTACGGTCAGGGGTGGTGCGATGAGTCACATGATCAATCAGGGAAAGAATCAACAGAATGACCCTGAGAGGATGAGAGGACTAAAAACAAACTGCATTTTAAGCCCTGACATGGATTTGAACATGCACCCAATCCCCCTCATCAGAGTGCAGCCCAAGTGCATGGGTGGGGTCTGTGTTTGTGTGTTTGTGTGTGTATGTGTGTGTTTGTGTGTGTGTTTATGTATCTGTGTGTGGGGGTTTGTGTGTGTGTGTGTGTGTGTGCACGTGTGTGTGTGTGTGTATACTTCTGCGTGCGTGTGTGTGTGTATGTGTGTATGCGAGTGCGTTAGTGTGTGTGTGTGTGTGTGTGTGTGTGTGTGTGTGTGTGTGTGTGTGTTTAAGTGATAATGTGTGTCGTCGTGTGTGTGGTTGGTGAAAGGTATAGAGTATTTTAAAGGGTGTGTTCCTGCCTCCAACTGGCAGTGGGTTCTGTGAAAGCCTTCTCAGAGCCAGACACAGCATTCAGCAGAACACTCCCACATTGTGGCCGAGCTCTACTTAGTATTCAGGAAGGCTGGGGATCGAGATGCAACTAACGCACACTAAACGAGCGAAGCTGTTTCCTACAGAAACCTGTCAGTGTCAAAGACACAATTTATTATATCTTTGCCAAGTTTTAAAGACCAAGAACATTTGGAGGATTTGAGCTCATCCCTAGCTCAGCTGGTTTTTAGAAAGAGTTATTTTTTCTCATCTATAACGTGATGTTATAATAACACAGGTTTCCTGTGCAGAACATTATGTTGAAATATTATTTAAAATATCATTATTTGTTGAAATACTATTTTACAGCTATTAAAGCTATTTTACATATTAAAACATACCACATAGTTCGATAGATTCACAGCGTTATACAAGTTTTGCATGTGAGGTACCTGGCTATCTCTTCTGAACATGTTACAGAATAGTACATGAATATAGTACAGAAGGGAAAAAGTAATTTTTTGGCAATCTTAAGATAGGAAAGGACACTTTCCTTCAATATCACACGTTTTGTTTTGAATATCCTAATTTAATCACAACCACTTTACATATCAACATATTCCATTAAAATATGGAAGGACAGTGGACATGACAGTTGACATAAACAACATAATAAATTAGATTGCTATAAAATTATATATAAATATTATATGATATCACAATAAATATATATAACTATATAACACAATAAATACAACATAAATATATTAAAATAATTATATAATGTGATGTGCATCATCCGAAAAAAACAACAACTCAGGTCTTACAAGTATTAATGACCAAACACAACCACCGTCCTCCATTACTACGGCCACTTTGCCCCCCCTAGCCCTCTCCAGTAAGTAAGCCTTTGTCCATGAGCACAGCACGATCTGCATTAACCGATGATAAATCCCCTGTTTTGCCTCCCAAAGAAGCTAAGCTAATGAGATCAGCGCCCGACAGAGTTAATCTAGCTGTTTACCTTTTACTGGGTCTGTCTGAGGCCCTCGAACCCCAACATCATCACAAATGTACACGCCTGTTCTCTGTCCACGTAACACTCAGTGTATCACTCAACCATAACTGAACACAGAGGATCTAGCGATTACAGATTTTAATGTTTACCTTTATTTTGTATTTTATTGTTTCACTTAAGCTGTTACTGTTTTTTTAATAAAGAACTCCATAGTGATAGTAAATCATAAATACTCAACCATAATAATGGTTTGATTTAGTCACATTTTGTCTCTCTATGTCTCTTGTCGGTTGAGCAGCCATTTTGGAGTAGACGACACAAATGCTGATGATAACTGACGATGTCCACTGATTTCCTCAATGCACTAGCCCTTGCCTCGGATTATAACTCCAAGACTGTATTCCATTGTGCGAATGAGTTGTGTTAATGGGTTGTGTTGTGACACCAAATGAGTTGTGTTATGACACAAAGGGAGAATATTACAGACAGAGTTAGGTGGGAGCAGTTATGAGTTAGGAGTTAGCAGTTAGGAGTTAGCAGTTAGGAGTAAGCAGTTAGAAGTTAGGAGTTAGAAGTTAGTAGTTAGCAATTAGGAATTAGCGGTTAGGAATTAGGGGTTAGCAGTATGGAGTTAGGAATTAGGAGTTAGAATTTAGCGGTTAGGAATTAGGGGTTAGCGGTCAGCAGTTAGGAGTTAGTATTTAGCAGTTAGGGGTTAGGAATTAGGAGTTAGCAGTTGGTAGTGAGGAGTCAGGAGAGGAGCCGGAGGATGCTCTGATCCATATATAACAGGGCTACGTAGCGAGCCTCCACCTCGTTATATGAGGCCTGGTTAAATCTGGAGCCGTAATGAGCTAGTAGGGAGAGAGAGGAAATGTTTAATGTATCGTCCTCCCTTTCATCCCCCACCAGAGAGTTTCTAAGGGACGGCCAAGCGGTGGTCATGAGCTGGGTGTATGTGTGTGTGCATGTGCATGCGTGTGTGCGCGTATTTGTGTGCATGCGTGTATCTGTGTTGGTGTGCGTGTTAGAGTTCAACAATGTGTGTGTGTGTGTGTGTGTGTGTGTGTGTGTGTGTGTGTGTGTTTGTGTTAGTCAGCGTGTATTTCTACATGTGTGTGTGTGTGTGTGTGTGTGTGTGTGTGTGGTAGTCTGTTTGTTTTTGTACATATGTGTGTGTGTGTGTGTGTGTGTGTGTGTTTGTGTGTGTGTGTGTGTGTGTGTGTGTGTGTGTGTGTGTTTGTGTGTGTGTGTGTGTATGTATGCAGGCTGTAGAATTCTATTTATATACATGGGTGTATTATGATGCTCGGGGCTACTTGTGATGGTGTGTGTATTTGCAAGCATGTGGCTTGTATGACATGTGCATGTGTGTCTTTAAGTACAGATAGTCTGTGTGAGCTATAATGGCATCATTGTGATTGTGTGTGTGTGTGTGTGTGTGTGTGTGTGTGTGTGTGTGTGTGTGTTACTAAGGAATGGTTGTTGTGATCGTCCATGTGTATGTGTGTGTGTGTAGGTGTATGTGTGTGTCTATTACTAGGGCACAGCTTTAATAGTGTGTCTATGTGTGTGTGTATGTGTGTAAGTGTGTGTGTGTTACTAGGGCATACTGTAACAGTATGTGTGTGTGTGTGTGCGTGTGTGTGTGTGTGTGTGTGTGTGTGTGTGTGTGTGTGTGAGTGTGTGTGTGTTACTAGGGCATACTGTAACAGTATGTGTGTGTGTGTGTGTGTGTGTGTGTGTGTGTGTGTGTGTGAGTGTGTGTGTGTGTTACTAGGGCATACTGTAACAGTGTGTGTGTGTGTGTGTGTGTGTGTGTGTGTGTGTGTGTGTGTGTGTGTTACTAGGGCATGGCTGTAATAGTGTGTATATATGTGTGTGTGTTAGTAGGGCAATGTTAATGTTAATATATTGGCTGCCCCCCTGCTGAGAGCTCATCTTGTGATGGAGGAAAGACTCAGAGGGCAGTGAACACCAGGACAGAGCACTCGTTCTTCAGAGCTGCTCCCCACACCACTGAATTTAATTCACTAAGTAATCATACACGCACGCTGACAGAATTTAGACTCTTAAAACACTACCCTCAGATATACTATGTATATATATATGATATAAGATGTATCATCTTTTGAATTGTATATATATGTATATACAATTCAAAATTGCATACATCTTATGATTATCAATCCTAAAATGTGGGATCCAATAAAGTAAATGGATACTAAATTAATTAATTAATTAATAATGACACAATGAAATTATAAAATACACAACAACAGGTGGGTTAACTGGTGCACCAGTGTAGAGTGAGGTGGTTTACTGGTACACCAGTGTAGAGAGAACTGGGTTAACTGGTACACCAGTGTAGAGTGAGCTGGGTTAACTGGTACACCAGTGTAGAGAGAGGTGGTTTACTGGTACACCAGTGTAGAGAGAACTGGGTTAACTGGTACACCAGTGCAGAGAGAGCTTGGTTAACTGGTACACCAGTGTAGAGAGAACTGGGTTAACTGGTACACCAGTGTAGAGAGAACTGGGTTAACTGGTACACCAGTGTAGAGAGAACTGGGTTAACTGGTACACCAGTATAGAGAGAACTGGGTTAACTGGTACACCAGTTTAGAGTGAGGTGGGTTAACTGGTACACCAGTGTAGAGAGAACTGGGTTAACTGGTACACCAGTGTAGAGAGAGCTGGGTTAACTGGTACACCAGTATAGATAGAGCTTGGTTAACTGGTACACCAGTGTAGAGAGAGCTTGGTTAACTGGTACACCAGTGCAGAGAGAGCTGGGTTAACTGGTA
>NC_136938.1:24685125-24760125 GCF_949987615.1 Pollachius pollachius | reverse complement strand
TCTCTCTCCCTCTCGCTCTCTCTCCCTCTCGCTCTCTCTCCCTCTCGCTCTCTCTCAGAACTCACACACATTACGCACGCCAAGACGCTATTGAACAAAGACACTTAAAGTAAACATAGATGCAGGCAAGGGGTGAATGAGTTTTGGAGCTCAAGTTCAAAGTCACCTTTGTTAACTCCCAGAGGACAGCTGCTGGTCAGACATCAGTTAACAAGTACAAGAGCGAGTAGGAGACAGGAGCAGACCAGACCGCCACAGACGCCTCACCCCCAACCTGGTCTTATGGTCTTAAAGAGTACAGCAGTACAGTAATTACAGTCGGAAGGGGGTTACCTCTAGTCCTATTAGAGCCCAGGTCAGCACCGCCTGCATTGCATGCAGGGCTACTTAGCATACTTAGCATACTTAGCTTGGCAATCTGTTTCCATGGAGCTGCTTAAGAACGGCTCAGTCCTTCAAACAAGCTAGCGAGCGGCTCTGCTAAGCCCCCGCTAAACCCATCTGTCTCTATCTTCTGCCCTTAAGTCCATGCTTGTACTTCCTTGCTTTTCTTCCTTATACCTTAACCTAAATCCTCAGCCAATAGCGATAATCTCTGCCCTCCATATTCCACCATACAGTCAACTGTCTCTCTCTCTCTCTCTCTGTCTGTGTCTGTGTCTCTCTCTCTCCCAGTTATTGACACAATCGACTCTTTATTCCATATCTGTCATCTGCTAGCGTGTGTGTGTTTGTGTGTGTGTGTACGTGTATGTCAATGTGTAAGTGTGTGTGTGTTTGCGTGGGTGTGGGTGTGTATATGTGTGTGTTAAACGTAGCGAATAAATAGGAGTTTGTTGAAACTATCTTTAGTTTGAAGCAACCCTGCAGCTGTAGTACCAAATAGCAAAGGTGCCGTCTATTACAGAGACAGGTTGAGTTTACCCAGGTTTGAGTAGGAACTGTTGATATTAACAAATGCTTTTAATACATGGGATAGGTTAAGAGAAAAAGCAACCAGTAAGGACAATATTATGATATATCATGATCTCTGCTATCATAATCCCTCTATTTTGATGTAGAGATCATAATAGATATATTTTGATATTAGAAATCATAATCGATATTTTAAAATAGTAGAGATCATAATCAATATATTACAAAAGTAGAGATAATAAGATACATATTATGAAAGTAGAGATCACAATAGCTCTATTTTGATAGTAGAGATCATAATAGATGTACTATGATCTCTATTATGATCACATCCAAGTCTAACTGGGTTAGTTGGTCATCTATTTAAGAACACACGATTGTAAATACACTTCTCTCACCCCTCCCCTCTCTCTCTCTTTTGCACTTCCTGTCCCTCTCCCTCTCTCTCTCTCTCTCTCTCTCTCTCTCTCTCTCTCTCTGTCTGTCTCCCTCAGCCTCCAGGAGAGGAGTTGATGCCTACAGGGAATCCCAGAAAAAATGAAGACATGAGGAAAGAGATGAAAGGAGACAGACAGACACAGAGAGATAGAGACAGACAGAGAGACAGAGACAGAGACAGATACAGAGACAGAGAGATATAGATAGAGACAGAGACAGCAACAGAGAGACAGAGACAGAGAGACAGATACAGAGACAGAGCGCTAGAGACAGAGACAGACAGAGAGCTAGAGACAGATACAGATACAGAGACAGAGACAGAGCGACAGATACAGAGACAGAGAGACAGAGACAGAGACAGAGACAGATACAGAGACAGGGACAGAGAGTGACAGATGAATGTCTGTTGTGCGGAATAGGGAGGTTAGAGCGAGATGGGGGGGGGGTGGTCCTTTTAGCACTACATTGGCTAAAATTCACAGTATTTGACACTGTGTTACCCGCTTGAGATTTACTGCAATGTTTCTTGATGAAGTGAATGGAATGAAAAATGGAGACTAGCGATGGAGACACTTGTTATATAAATAACAATATAAGAGGTCCAGAGTACGCCCGTGCAGCTCCAGAAATGAGGCGTCCAACCAACATCAGGGGTATTGCATTTCACCTGCCATGGGTCTTCCTTTGAGGCCAACTCCAGATACGGTGGATAGGGGTATCCCCCATCGGAGCTGTTGTTATGCTATGTGTGTATGTGTCATGTTCAGTGGGTGTGAGTGATTGGATGGGTGTGGTAGTACAGTTGCTGTACAGGTGTGGAATGTGGCCAGGTAGTCAGGTCCACACGACAGTCAGCTGGATAGGTTTGATGTTGTATCATGGTGTCTTTCATGTTGTGATCGATGCCGTGTTCAGTGTTGCTTCATGTTGTGTATGATCACGGTATCGTGGCGTGTTGGATGTTGTTTTATCATGTGATGGTGGTGTTTAATGTTGTCGTAGGATGTGATTCAAGTTGCTGTTTGATGATGTGATCCAAGTTCTTTGATGTTGTGTTTGAGGTCCTATCGTGACGTGTTTAAGATGTATGTTGTGTATGATGTTGTTTCCTGTTGTTATGTTGTTTCCTGTTTTGATGTTGTTTCCTGTCATGTGTTTCCTGTTGTTATGTTGTTTCCTGATGATGTTGTTTCCTGTTCTGTTGTTTCCTGTTGTTTCCTGATGTGGTGTTGCTGTGTGTGTCTGTCCTGGGACATGCCTTCAGAGTGTGTTGTGTTTCTAGGTCAGTGTGGAGGGTCCCTGGTGGGGGTGGGGGGGGGAGGAGTCTCAAGGGGTGACAGTATGGTTCACCGCTGCAAAAAATCGAAATGCACGCACATACACACACACACACACATATTCAAAGGTGCACACCCATACGCACATACACAATCACACACACACACACAAACACAAACACACAAACACACAGAAACACACACACACAGAAACACAAAAACATGTACATACAGACAAACTGACAGACGCACTGAAAGGTGCACACCCATACGCGCACACACACACACACACACACACACAAACACATACATACACATATACACAAATACACACAAACACACACTCACAAACATATTCAATTGCACGCATCCCCGAACACACACACACACACACACACATACACACACACACACACACACACACACACACACACACACACACACACACACACACACACACACACACACACACACACAAAAAAATCACACAATGCATGCAGCCAGGTGTTGAACAGGTGAGGTGCTTCCTTTGTCACGAGGTGGACAGGAATGCACAAAGACAGACAGGCCGCCTTGAAGCAGAATATCCAATAGCCAATTCACGCAAGACTCTGAATGGGTCGTGAAAGTTGTGCCTTTCCCATATTTGTGTCTGTCAAAGTTTAAATTGGAAGTTAAACTCTTATCCAGTTCTTGTGTGCGTTTGACACTAAAGTCCAAAGCCCACTGAAAGCAGACTTCAGTTGGTATTTGTATCGCTACCCAAAAAAACAAATCTTGTTGTTTCAAGGGGGCGAAGCTCACAGAGCAAAGGAACTAGCTTGCTGGTCCTTCTTCCTGTGTTGTATGATGCCTAATCCTAAAGCTATCACACCGACCAAGATTATTTCTTCCTGTTTTCCTTAGTTGCTGGCTGCAATTAGCCTAATAATGTGTTTACTCCTATCTTCCTCTCAACTGATCCAACATATTCCCATTCCATCTCTCATTTCTTTCCTCCTCTTGTTTTCTAACCCTGCTCCTCTTCCCTCTTTGACTTTGCCCTCTCCTCCGCTCCCTCCTACTCTCCTCTCCTTTCCTCTCTTGTCCTCTCCTCTCCTCTCTTGTCCTCTCCTCCCTCCCTCCCCTCCTCCATCCCGTATCCTCTACTGCTCTCTGCTCCCCCCCCCCCTCCTTCCTCGCCTCTCTGGCCTGCCAGTGTCTGGGTGTAAAATCAAAGTGCATTAAACATTAAATATGCTGTCAGGAGGCGAGGCGGCATCTCTGCACCCGCGATGAAGGAGAAAGTAGGGCAGCTAGGGAAGGGGTGGAGAGAGAAAGGGAGAGAGAGGCTGGGGAAGGGGTAGAGAGACAGAGAGACGGAGAGAAGAGAGCGAGAGATGGTGAGAGGCAGTGAAAACTGGGGAAGGGAGAGAGACGAGGAGAGCGGGAGCGAGAGAGAGACGGAGAGATAATGGTGAAGAGGTAGAGAGAGAGACGTAGAGAGAAGAGGGAGACAGAGAGAGAGAGAGAGAGAGAGAGAGAGAGAGAGAGAGAGAGAAAGACTGGCGATGGCAGGAAGAGACAGAGAGAAGATAAGGGGGGTTGGTGAGATGGGTGAGAGACAGTGAGAAAGGGAGCGGGTGAGATATAGAGAGATAAAGATATAATAGCACATGAGAGAGAGAGAGAGAGAGAGAGAGAGAGAGAGTGAGAGAGAGAGAGAGAGAGAGAGAGAGCGAGAGAGAGAGAGACGGACACAGTCCAAAGGAAGCAAAACATCACATCAACACAATCACGGTGTGTAATAGAAACAGGGAGACAGACCGACAGACCTAGGGCCAGACAGACGGTCCGAGAGTGGATATTGGTCTTCTACTACCAAGGCGGGTTTATTGTTAGCTCAGCTAAAAAGGCTATAGTAGGCATCGCTCTTTGTTACTATGCAGACTAAGTACGCAAAGCTGTCCTCTAATGCCATAGGCACTCTCTCTCTACGCTCCTCTCCTCCCCTCTCTCTGCCTTTCGTACTCTCTCCTCGCTCTCCTCTCTCTCCTCTCTCTACTCTCCTCTCTCCTCTCCTCTCCTCGCTCTCCTCTCTCTCCTCTCTCTCCTCTCCTCGCTCTCCTCTCTCTCCTCTCTCCTCTCCTCTCTCTTCCTCTCTCTCCTCTCATCTCTCCTCTCCTCTCCTCTCCTCGCTCTCCTCTCTCTCCTCTCCTCGCTCTCCTCTCTCTCCTCTCTCTACTCTCCTCTCTCCTCTCCTCTCCTCTCTCTCCTCTCTCTCCTCTCCTCTCTCCTCTCCTCTCCTCTCTCCTCTCTCCTCTCCTCTCCTCTCTCTCCTCTCCTCTCCTCTCTCTCCTCTTTCCTCCTCTCTCTCCTCTCTCCCCTCTCCTCTCCTCTCTCTCCTCTTTCCTCCTCTCTCCTCTCCTCTCTCGCCTCTCCTCTCTCTCCTTGTCTTTTTCTCCTTTCCTCCTCTCTCCTGTCCTGCTTTTCTGCTCACCTCCCTCCATCTCTAGTGAAATACTGAATGCAGTTGTGGTTTCTGATTGCCATCCAGTGATGTCACTCGACGTCAACCGCCACTTATTTCAGCGAATCACAGAAGGAGAGATGTATTATTTCCTAGTGTTGGTATTGGTTCCTGTGGTTGGGGGGTGAGCAGTCTTAACGCTCCCTGTTAGATAACGAACATGCTTTAGGAAAAGGCGTGTACACTATTGTAACATTGCAGCGATACCTTCTGATGACAAAAAAGCTGGTGACTTTAACCTGTTGGGTGCGTGCGTTTTACTGGACAACAATGCCGCTCTACAGCACAGATGATCCAAAACTTGAATAAGAATAACTGGCATTTTATTTTACTGGAATGGATTATACAGCCAAACACAGCTAAGGCGTTTACATTTAAGCTCACGCCCAACTTTACACCCGGCCTTTACACACCTACAACCTCACATTCACACACTGAGGACAGTGCCAACCAGATAAGATAAACATCCATGTGACAAGGAGCTAGCCGTAATTGAACCAAGCGGTTTCGGCATTGAACCAGCAACCCTGCAGTAGCATCACTGTATAATAGCTGCTCATTTTCTCCCACACTATGAGAAATGAAGATGCTCTTGGTGAATATAAGCACATGCTAGCCCTAAATATCCATGTAAAGCAAATATAATGTGCTAATGGTGTAAGTTTTGTAGGGTTATTTCGCTGGAGTGGGATAATTAGCAGTCCAATTATTAAGTTGTATCTTAAACCACGGAACAACTTTGAGTTTAGCCGCATGCTATCGAGTCTGGACACAAACTGGCGGAGACACACTGGTTGCCAGAGATTTCACCAACACACTGCCAACAGACAGTTTTTTTCTTCATAATTTAAGACTTTTGGATTATTTTCTATCGTGCTTCTGTAAATCAAATCAAATCTTTGATAAAAGAGGAACATGACTATTTTATTAAAAGTTGCCCTCTGCCCCCTGTACAACCATAAGAACTGGATGTTTTCATCATTCTACAACATATAAGATATACTTATCTATATATCTATCTATCGCTATTTATCTATATAAAATTACCTGGGACAGGTGTAGGGAAGCAAGGCATTTTTCATGGTCTTGAGTAAAATAATTGCAGAGCTTAGTTGAAACAACTAGTGACCACAGAGGTCTTTAACATAACCGAGAGACACACCAAGAAGAGACAACAGGTAGATGGCCGAAGGAGTGAAACCACATTCAGGTCAATATAAGAACATTTAGCTGTTTCCAAGCTAAACTTTCTCATCACAGTTCACTGTGTGTACGTGTGTGCGTGCGTGCGTGCGTGCGTGCGTGCGTGCGTGCGTGCGTGCGTGCGTGCGTGTGTGTGTGTGTGTGTTTTTGTAAATGTCTTGTTCTCCATCCAAGCCTGCATAGCCTTTTCAGAGACAATGGGGTTTGAATGGGAGTGAATCAGACAGTATTGCGTACAGCTGTGAGATGAGTTTGTTGTCAATTAGACCGCCTTTTTCAAGAGGCTGATTAAGAATGAGATATTTTCAAATTTGTCCACGCAAGAACCACATTTTATAATTCTAGTCATTGAGAATGCAACTGTCTCAATCTTCTGCTCTTCTCTATCTGTGTTTGGTTGTTTGTTAGATCGCTGATTACTGATTCCATTCACGTTTTCATTTACGTTCCCCGGTTTTGTATCCTTTGTTGTCGGTTTGTAGGGATTGTATTTTTGGACCATAGCCACCCAGCGCTCTGTGTGTTTGTCGTCTTGTGTAACTTTATATCTAGTCAATTCTTGGTAAAGTTCTGTTCACCTGCCTCGGGTCTAATATCACCTCTATGTTTGGGTTCCTCCGTGGACCATGATAGCAATAGCTAAATTCAAGTTTTACCTATTGTTTGTAAGTTTCATATATTTGTTATATGAACAATTAAATGTTGTATGCAGCCCCTACAATGCAATGTATTGACAGTTTATATTATATGTGAAATTGATAGAATTGTCAATTCTGATCATGTTGTAATTTTATTCCCAATTTTGGAATCATTGTCCCTTTAAGGACATTAATGTCCAGAGTTCATGTCATGTTCAGGCCAATGTTAAGTCTGTTACCACTGTTAAGTAAAGTAAATGGTAAACATGTTGCTGATAAAGGGACAACACTGTGTTATCTCACTGCTTTGAATCGATAGGATCCTTAGGAGATGTGATTCCATTCCGTCACCACAGCCGTGGAACCGCTGAAATCAATCCATAATGTATTACAATCACTGAAATCAGCTGTTATTGGTTTACAATCAATTCAATCAACAGTTTTTGATTTTCATTTGTGGCAGTTTGTCAACCATGGAGTGAATAATGGGATATCAGAAAGAGAATGAATGGACATCAGGTTGGTTCCCGACAACTCAATTGTACTGCACACTCTTTAAAAATATCTGTTGTGACACTTACTACTAATGACCAACTATTAATTAACTCTCTTTGTCTCTACCCCTCCTCCTTCCCCTCTCTCTCTCTCTCTCTCGCTCTCTCTCTCTCTCTCTCTCTCTCTCTCTCTCTCTCTCTCTCTCTCTCGCACTCTCGCTCTCCCTCTCTCTCGTTAATGTGGTGGTGATGGTGATGGTGGTGTTGATGTGAGTTCTGGTGGTGGTGATGGTAGTTCTGGTGGTGATGGTAGTTATAGTGGTGATTGTAGTTATGGTGGTAGTTATACTGGTGGTTGTAGTTATGATGGTAGATAAGCGGGCAGTTGTAGTTATGGTGGTAGTTAAAGTGCTTGTTGTCGTGGTGGTGGTGGTGGCGGTTGTTGTGGTGGTAGTTCTGGTGATGGTGGTAGTTATGCTGGTAGTTATTATGGTGGTTGTAGTTACGGTGGTTACAGTGCTTGTTGTTGTGGTGGCTGTGGTGGTGTTGGCAGTTCGGGTGGTGGTGGGGGTGGTTATAGTGGTCGTTGTAGTTATGGTGGTGGTGGAGGTAGTTAGGGTGGTGGTATGGCGGTGGTGTTGTGAGCGTGGTCCTGGGGCCAGTCGACCGTAGAGACTACCGAGTAGCATCACAGTACACACAGTCTGGAGGAGCTACGTGTGTGTCAGCGTTCCGTAGCACGAGGAGGGTGTCTCAGTGTCCCCGGCTCCTCCTCCATACCCGTCGTCTGGGGCGGCCGGGCCTCTGCCTGATCCCCGGCCAGCCGAGGTCAGAGGTCACAGAGCCAGGCGGGCCATCTGAGGACTTCATGTAATGCAGTAGACACATCTATGACGCTGGCAGGGGAATCAGATGCTGGCACAGACAACCGGAGGACCAGAGTGTGTGCGCGTGTGTGTGCGTGCGTGCGTGTGTGTGCGTGCGTGCGTGCGTGCGTGCGTGTGTGTGTGAGTGCGTGCGTGTGTGTGTCTTTGTGCGTGCGTGTGTGTGTGTATGTGCGTGTGTGTGTGTGTTTGTGTGATGCAAACCTATTTCGAAGCTTGGGTTGACGGTAAGCCTACTGTATACTGAGGACCTATAGCTCTATCATAACACTATAGATGACAGCAAGCTGAATATCCTAGCAACAAGATCCATGCAGTGCTAAAAGCATCACATCCACATACACGGTGATCAACTCTGTGCCGTATCCCAGCTGTGGACCATCCGGTTACACGGGATTGCATGTGATGTTTTTTTTTATTAATTATTTTTTTCCTAGGGACCAGTCAGTGTTTTTCTGTATGCATCTCCAGGCTTCCAGTCAACAACCGTAGACTATTAATGAAGGTCTACGGTCGTAGACTGTCTTTAAATGTTAAACGGGGTAGAGCGGGAACAGACGACGGCAGAATAATATTCCCGCTGCGAAAGGACCGCGAGCTTCATTTATTGATGCTGTGTCGGTGTCGCCAGGAAGGGAAGGGTGGGTTTGGCGCACAGCTCAGACCGGCCGTTGGAGCACCCATCCCGGAGCCCCCCTCGAACTCATTCGACATATAATCTCGTATTCATTCGAGATGAAACCACACACACACACACACACACACACACACACACGCACGCATTTGCGCACGCACTCACACACGCACGCAGAAACACACACAGAAACGCACGCGCACACACACACACACGCACACACACACACACACACACACACACACACACACACACACACACACAACACACACACACACACCGAGTAGGCGTGTGTTTTATTTCCTAACGCTGAGCAGCACCGACGTCGCTTCAGGTGTGCGTGCGGGTACATGCAGTAAACGCGACGCAGCGACCACCACACCAACACGCCCCTCCGTGTGATGTAGACTCCCCGACATTCACACATTCTCCCGCCGTCGATTAACCTGTTTGTGTTTTTTCATGAATCAAATAGATATTTTTTCGAAATCACCGAGAACAACGTGTACAGTGGGGGTGGCGCGGTCCATGATAATAACGGAGACGGTGAGCGAACACGGGGACGGTGAACGATCACGGGGGACGGTGAACGATCACGGGCGCTAATTGGCATGTGAGACATGAGCGCGTCAATTGGGGAGCGATGCGCGCGAGACGCGTCCGTGTGAATGAGTGGGCTTCCGGGGAGAAAAACACACGTATGGTGTATGGTAGGCGGTCATGTCCAAAAACCCAGCCGTCACGATTGAATGGTTCTAAAAAACACGAAATAAAAACCCATCTACGTCTGCTCCTGTTTAACGTCCAGTCGACCTCCCCTAAAGTGACGGCGGCGGCGGGCGGGGGTGCGGGAGTACTCACGCACTGCCTCCTTCTTAGGGTCCAGTCCGCCGGCGGTCTGCTGGATCTGGCCTATCTTGTTCTGCAGGACCCAAACCCGCTGGTTGGTGGTGATGATGTCGTTCTCCAGCTCCTGGAACAGCGAGCAGGCGTGCCGGGCCAGGTCGGAGAGCTGGCGCAGCGTCCGCGACAGGACCACGTTACTGATGGAGCACAGGTCCTCGAAGAGGAGACCCTCTTCGTGGGGGATCTCGTGTCTGCACATTAGCGGCGGCCCCACAATCCGCTTGGCGAACGGCATTTTAAAAAAAACACTTGAGGTTGAGGAGGAAGAAGAAGAACGCGAGGGTGGAAAAAAAATCAAGAAAATGTGTAAATTCCAGCTCACTCTACTGCGATGGAAACCACAGAGGATCCAGGATCCTATATCCACGATCAGAGCGGAGACTCGGGCCGCGCGGTGTCAATCCAAAGTTCCCAGCCTCCCCTTGACGGGATCCTCCATCCTGTTGGCTTTCTGCGACCACTCACTCATTCACTCACACACACATTACGCACGCACACACACGCACACACACACGCGGTAGACTCCCCGCTGCCGACGAGCCCGGGTCGGTGGCGTGAGGGTGCGTGTTGGGTCTGTGGTCGTTGGCTCCGTGGCCTCCTCCTCCTCCTCCTCCTCCTCCTCCTCCTCCTCCTCCACGCTGTAGTCGCGCCGCGGAACGGAGTACAGGTGGAGATGCTGGAGGGGAGGCGCGTAAAACACGGAGCTGGGATCCGGTGCACTGGATCGGGGTGGCGGAGGAATGAGAAAGGGGTAATGATGGACGGGGTGAGGATGGCAAAGAGGGGGGAAATGGGAGGCTGTGGCGGTGTGTCGTATGTTTGGTTGGATGAGGTGATGTTTTAGGTTTTTATTTGCATTTTTCATGAATTCATTATGCGAGTCAAGATACTGAAAACGGCTTACCAGGACAATACAGCAGTAGTGCTGTTCCCGTTTCAGGAGCACATAACAGAGACGGTATTACGTTATAGTACTTAAAACAAGACTTAGCAGTGAAGCTGCTAAGTCTAGAGGTCTGTGTAGACTAGTGTGTGTGTGTGTGTGTGTGTGTGTGTGTGTGTGTGTGTGTGTGTGTGTATGTGTGTGTGTGTGTGTGTGTGTGTGTGTGTGTGTGTGTGTGTGTGTGTGTGTGTGTGTGTGTGTGTGTGTGTGAGTGTGTGTTTGTGTGTGTCCCTGTATGCAAACTAGTGTATGTGTGTGTGTGTGTGTGAGTGTCTGTGTGTGTCCCTGTATGTAGACTAGTGTGTGTGTATGTGTGTGTGTGTGTGTGTGTGTGTGTCCCTGTATGTAGACTAGTGTGTCTATGTGTGTGTGTCTGTGTGTGTGTCCCTGTATGTAGAGTAGTGTTTGTTTGTGTGTGTGTGTCCCTGTATGTAGACTAGTATATGTGTGTGTGTGTTTGTGTCCCTGTATGTAGACTATGTGTGTGTGTTTGTGTGTGTGTGTCCCTGTATGTAGACTATGTGTGTGTGTGTGTGTCTGTATGTAAACTATATGTGTGTGTGTGTCCCTGTATGTAGACTAGTATATGTGTGTGTGTGTGTGTGTGTCCCTGTATGCAGACTATATGTGTGTGTTTGTGTGTTTGTGTCCCTGTATGTAGACTAGTATATGTGTGTGTGTGTGTGTGTGTGTGTGTGTGTGTGTGTGTGTGTGTGTGTGTGTGTGTGTGTGTGTGTGTGTGTGTGTTCCTGTATGTAGACTAGTGAGCAAACTACTGCTCAGGGGACTCATGCAGCCAAAGACTCCCAGCGGAGGGTTTATTTAAAGGCCCTCTGGTCTCCCACCTTAGTCCAGCTCTCGGCTCCATTTCTAAAGTATACTCATGATACTCTGTAATGTGTTTACATCGCTGATGACCGGGAGAGCGTTGTGGCGGGGTGCGGTGGATTGTTAAGCTATTGATGGACGAATATATTACAACCTTATTGATTTCGTATTACCATCTCAGATTTTTGGATATAAATGGAAAGGGTGGTAGGCTATCTGCATTGCCAGAACACCAAATCCGTCACTCAATGTTATGGAATAATAAAAATGTTATGAATAATAAATGTGTATTTTTTTTTATCAATTTATTGTGTACAAATCCTTGCAATTTGAGTCGGTATTTAGGCGAGTTGTGAGAACTGGTTAATATTAAATAACAACACTGTAATGCCAGTCTTGTCCTTTAGAGGTCGCCTTCTGACCAGAATGAGAGTACCAATGCACTTGGCAGTTCTACTATAATCATCTATGTGCCAAAGATCATATTTTCCTTTTGATAATAGGAGCTGTAATAGGGTTAAATTGGTTTAGTAGGATTCTATGCATTCTAATCAGTGATTAGTTTGCATAAGAGCAGGAGGCCCCGCCCACTGCACGTTCAGAGAGCAACAGCCTCTTTGGCACGAGGACGATTTAAAACCGGCATGCCCGGGGTCAAAGGATGATCGTATGAAGATAAGGATCAAAGCCAAGGAGAGGATACTTCTTGGGAGAATAGATGAATACTGTTTTTGTCTCCATACATACTACATGTGGCGCAATCAGTCTGTTGACGCTCATTAAATGAGTATCTCTTTAATTCAATGTGTGTATAAATTTTCCACCTGTTCATATGTGTTTACGGATAGAGAGTCATTATTTTGAGTTCAAATACAGTGTACAGTATTCATATTTGTTAATGTAATTGTGAAGGTGTACTACCCATAACTCGCCAGTAGGTGGCAAATGCGCTACAGTAGCAACAGAGTTTCTGGAAAGTAACAGGGTGAAAATCTCGCGTGATTACGTCAGACAATGAGATCTCCTGCGGATGAGTACAACTGAAGTAATGTGTAGTCATTGTCACTGACAAGTTCATTTTCTTGCATTTTGCAGGTAAGCTGGTGATATTAGGTTAGAACGGGGAGTGGAGAGACTGGTTGCACTGTATGATGATAACACTTATGTTATAAGGTGTTTATGAGTGGCTCACCGCATCACCGTCTTGATTAGCCAGTTAGCAGCTAATGTGGTGTTGCGGCCGCCATGTTAGGATAGTGGTACGGGCACGTGGCGGATGCCTTGACAATGAGCCCTTACGAGGGAGCCCGCTGCTCATGTTATGACTCTGGGAACTGTTTATGGCCGTTTATGAAGGTTCATTAAGAAACTGGTGTTTTACTGTTATAATATCTGTCAGTAAATACGAAGGGGTCTAAACTGCATTTCACCATTGTGTCCTATTGTATTGATTTTGTGGGCAATAGTATAATGTTATGGATTTAATTTTATGCATTGTTATTTTTGTTATTTTGATTACGTCAGACAATGAGATTCCCTGCAGATGAGTACAACTGAAGTACTGTGTAGTCATTGTCACTGACAAGTTCATTTTCTTGCATTTTGCAGAAACCCAAATAATAAATGTGTAGCACCAGACTGAGCCTTTGGGTTTGCATTCTGTGGCACGCTACATATTTTGGCGAGCTAGCCAGGAGGGTGATCCAGCCTGTGGTCCACCTGACTGAGACGAACCTGGATCAACAGTAGGAGGAGGGAACCATGGAACAGTTGCAGGACGAAGTAAGCAGAACACTACTGACGTTGGAGAAGTTGGAGCTCATCGCTGTGTGCGAACACCTAAAGTGTAGTGAGCCATCGCGAGGGTTTGACGGCACAGCTCGCCGTGCCCTTATCAGTTTGGCTGAGACTACCTTAGATGAAGTCGAGGATGACAAAGACTTGGAGTCCTTTCAGCAGTTTATGCAGAACCTTCTGTCCTTCGTGGGTTCCCTAAAGCAGTCAAGCCCAAGTACATCAGATATGATACATCAGGAGCCAAGTGAATTAGACACCCTGAAAGCCAAGTATAAGACACTACAACAGGAACAGAATGACACCGACAACTGTTGGAGGGGGAAATTGGGCTGTTGGAGGAAAGACTCAAAACAAAAACACTGTCAGCAGATGTCACGCCCACCACCCCAATACTAACCAAACCGCCAGAAGTGACCCTGAGGCGGGATTTTCGGATCCATGGACAGATTGGAGAGGCAGGTCAGAAGGACAAACTGTCCTATACAAGTCTTATCAACCAGATAGATGCTGGGCAGCGGAAACAACATTGTGAAGCAGAAATTATTGAGGCAGTCACCCGTGCAGTAAGTCCAGGCCTGCATCTGAGAGAGATGTAAATAAAATAGAAATAATAAAGAGAGGACTGACACTTCCCGCACTTAGGATCATCCTCAGAGGTCACTTTAAAGTGGACACCTCCTCAGATCAGCTGCATCGGCTGCTTAACGTATCACAAGACCCAAAAGAATCAGCCCAGACCTTCCTGTTCAGGGCCATTGAACTGAAAGAAAAATTATTGTGGAAATCAAGTGAGGAAGATGAAGGTGAGCAATTAAGCCCAGAGCTAATTCAAAGAAAATTCCTTCGCTCAGTAGATACAGGACTGTTGAGTGATGCAGTTAAGTTCCCATTGAAGCCTTACCTTAGTAGTCCTTCTGTAACAGATGAAGTGCTTATTGAGCGAGTGAGTGAAGCGGCGAACTTAGAGCAAGAAAGACAGCAAAAACTGAAGAAAGTAACCATGAGCAAGCCCCCACGACTCAGTGAAGTGCGGGCGGAGGTGAACCCACATGACTTCCAGCCACCCCACAGAGGACAAACTGAGCATTGGGATGACAGAGTTGAAACGGTAAACAACAGAGAGATGGTCAAAAAGGGGAAGAAAAATCAAAGTAAGAATGAAGAGCCAGAGACCGGCACAAGTCAACTCATAGAGGGTCTAAAGGCTGAAATGCGAGAAATCAAAAAGAACAACCAGCGCCCTTCCAGAAAGTCTCTCAAAAGTGAATCTGCAGATGTAAGAGTCTTACTGAGACAGTGGCAAAAACTGTGTGTTAATGATGGAATCCTTTACAGAAAGGCAGGAGACAAATGTCAGCTTGTCCTACCAAAAGAGCATCATCAAACAGTGTTTCATGAGTTACACAAAGAAATGGGACATCTGGGGGTTGAGAGGACTCTAAACCTGATATGTGACCGATTTTATTGGGCTAGGATGTACAGTGACACTGAACATTTTGTGACCCAAGTGTGTGAGTGCCTTAAAGCAAAGCGGCCGCACAAAGCCACCAGAGCCCCTATGACATCCATTGTCACCACCCGCCCCTTTGAACTCGTGTCCATCGACTTTTTGCATTTGGAGACCTGTAAGCAAGGATTTGAGTATATTCTTGTTGTAGTGGATCACTACACTCGTTTTGCCCATGCCTACGCCACTAAAAACAAATCTGCAAAAACTGTGGTTGAGAAACTGTTCAACGATTTTGCTCTTTGCTTTGGGTTCCCGGAGAAAATCCACCACGACATGGGCAGAGAGTTTGAAAATCACCTGATGGACCAGCTGCAAAAGTGTTGTGCTGTTCGAGGCTCTCACACCACCTGCTATCACCCACAAGGAAATGGGCAGGTGGAGCGCTTCAATAGGACTCTACTGTCAATGCTACGCACCCTCACACACACACAAAAGGCTGACTGGAAAAGCTCATTACCCAAGATGGTGCATGCTTACAACTGTACCCGTAGTGGCACCACTGGATTTTCCCCCTATTACCTGCTTTATGGCCGTTCTCCCCGTCTACCAATAGACCTGCTCTTCAACCTGCAGCCCACTGAGACAAAAGAAAGTTATGCAGAGTATGTTCGGAACTGGCAAACCAGAATGCAGCAAGCCTACGAAATCGCTTCAAAAACAGCGGCACAAGAAGCGGATCGAGGAAAAAGGGGGTATGATAAAAGAGTTCACGGATCTGACTTACAACCAGGTGGGCGAGTGCTTGTTCGTAACCTGTCAGAAAGAGGGGGGCCGGGAAAACTGAGAGCCTATTGGGAAAGTAAAGTCCATGTCATTGTGAAGAGAAGGAGCAGTGATAGTCCAGTCTATGAGGTGATACCAGAGGGAGGAGGCAAGAGTCGTGTGTTACATCGAAACCTCATACTCCCATGTGATAGTCTGCCTCTAGACAGACCTGAAACTGGCTCAAAACAGGACAAAAAGAGAAACCAGACACAAACAAGAACGAGGAAACATCACACAAGCAGGCAAGGGGAGAAGTCAGACAGTGGAAGCAGTGAAGACGGCGAGCTGGTATGCCGATTTCCATGCCACCAACAACCAATTCAGAGAACTGCAAGCATGAATCCACATTCAGAGCCATTCTTTCCAGACCCGGACATACAAGAGAGAGAACAAGAACAAGAGGCAAGAGAGGAAGACATAATGGACATCATTCCAGGAGCAGATGATGACAACGCGGTTGAGCCTGGAGAGAGCCTGCAAGAGTCATCGGAGGAAGCAGCATCCGAGGAAGCAGCATCAGAGGACGATGATCCGGATCCCCCGCCTGCAGTCAACTACCGGCAACGAGAGAGACGGCGACCAAAGAGGTTGACCTACGGAGTCCTGGGTGAACCAACGCTGGTGGAAGTTGTTGTCGAGAAGCTGCAAGTGAGTATGTCTCCAGCCTGCAGAAGACTGTGGCGGGCCTGGGACAGTGCCAGAGATTGAGGTAAAGAGTCGGCTACACTGAGTCGTTATACTGCATACAGACACTTGAAAGGAAATGTGAAATGGACATTGAGAAGTGAACTGATTTCTTTGAGAACAATGGTCTAAGGCAGCGGTTCCCAAACTTTTTTAGCCGTGCACCCCCTTCTATGTCGCAACCCGGTTGACGCACCCCCCCCGGGGGGTTCAATTTCTTAAAATATTTAGTATTAAGATTGCATGAAACTCTCCCATGTATTTGTTGTAAAAAATATCATTAACTTATTATAGAACTATTATCAACTTATTCAATTTATGTACAAACAATTCCAACTATGACACTTTCAAGATGAGGGCACTAGGCCTTGATCCAAAATATGCAGAAATATGGACATATATGAGACCCTTTCTAAGGGAAAAAATAATCAGAGGCAGAAAGCAGATAAGTTGTGAACATGTTATAATATTTTTGAGCCGCGTTGAACACAAATTGCAGCAAGTTTAAATGACCGTGGAGCTAACAGCCCCGTCATTATACAACAGGTTATGGAAATAACATTAGAACGCCAGTAATTTGAATGAAATTGCAATAAGTTACACACAACATAAATAACAAAGAGCATGGCTCAGGAACAGATTAAAAAATAAAAAATAAACCGGGATCCTGGGGATTTTTCAGTGCAGCGCAGCTGGCTCAGCCTGGAGAGAGAGAGAGAGAGAGAGAGAGAGAGAGAGAGAGAGAGAGAGAGAGAGAGAGAGAGAGAGAGAGAGAGAGAGAGAGAGAGAGAGAGAGAGAGAGAGAGAGAGAGAGAGAGAGAGAGAGAGAGAGAGAGAGAGAGAGAGAGAGAGAGAGAGAGAGAGAGAGAGAGAGAAACAGGGAGGGTGTGAGTATTTCCAGTATATTTGTAGCAATAATATTAATACCATTTGGCCAAATACTTACCCATATTAATGCGACGGGTGGGCCTGCATCTTGGCACAAAGCTCTGCGATGTTTGGCGCAATTGAAGACAGTTTAAGCCTCAAATCTTTCTCAACAGCATCCAGTCTTTGCCGATATTTAGTCTTAACTGCTGTCAGAGCAGAGAAGCCAGCCTCGCACAGATACGTTGTAGCGAAGGGCATCAACACTCTCAAGGCCTTCTTTGCCAGGACTGTGTACGATGGCATTGACTCAGTCCAAAAATCGACAAGTGGCTTTTTTTTGAACTGCAACTGCAGAGCCCCGTCAGATGACAGCTCGATCAGCTGTTCCTGCTCGTGAAATGACAGCTGGGGGACCGGGAGGGAAACTTCAAACGGGTTGCGAATCCACGCTTGAGATGTGTCCATAGGTGGGAAGTATTTCCGTAGCTGCTCGGCGAGTTGGTTGAGATGTTCAATGATGAGGCTTTTCACGTGCTCACCCAGGTGCACGTCATTTTCCCCCAAGAACTCGTGAAGCGTAGGGAAACACAAGAGTGTGTTCCCACTCACACAGCTCGCCCAGAAGCGTAGCTTCTTCATCGTAGCTTCGATCTTGTCTTGTGTGTTGAACACGGTTACACTGACTCCCTGCAGACTTAGGTTCAGTTCATTCAGAGCAGAAAATATGTCCGCCAGATAGGCGAGCCTCTTCAGGAAGTCTTCGTCATGCAGACTGGAAGCCAAATGAAATGGATTGTCCTCAAAAAACTGCTGAAGCTCGTGTCGCAGTTCAAAAAGCCTTGTCAACACTTTGCCGCGGGACAACCAACGCACTTCAGTATGCAGCAGCAGTGCTTTGTGTTCGCTGCCCATCTCGTTGCATAACAGCGTGAACAGTCTTGAATTTAGCGGGCGAGCTTTAATGAAGTTGACCAGTTTCACGGCATCATTCAGTACTGCAAGTAGATCAGCTGGCATGTTTTTGGCTGCCAAGGCCTCCCTGTGAACACTGCAGTGTAACCATTGAATGGATGGACACACTTTCCTGATATGAGCTATAAGCCCTGTGTGCTTCCAAGTCATCGATTTTGCCCCGTCAGTGCAAATGCCCACGCAGCCTGTCCAGTCGATGCCGTTGGTCCTCATAAACCCATCAATTAAATTGAAGATTTCCAATCCTGTTGTTCGGGTAGCAAGGGGCCGACAGAACAGAAAATCTTCTTGTACCGTGCCTTCAAAAAGGTAACGGACATACACCAGAAGATTGGCCAGATTTGCCACATCTGTAGACTCGTCTACTTGCAGAGAGTAAAACTCGCTCTCTTTCACACGGCTGACTAATGTAGCCAGGATGTCTTCAGACATTGCATTGATGCGGCGCGACACAGTGTTATTGGATACTGGAATCATGTCTAACTTTTTTGCTTCTTTCTCTCCAATCATGCATCCCACCATCTCTTTGGCAGCTGGCAAGCACACGTCTTCGGCAATTGTGTGAGGCAGCCCCTTTCTCGCAATTCTGTAGCTGAAAAGATATGAAGCCCGTAATGCGTCTTGTTTAGACCCAACATATGAATGAAACTGCAGTTGTTTTTGGCTGTTTTGCAACTCCTCCAATTTTGATTTAAAAAATGTAAGGGGCTTTTGAGTTAAATTAGCGTGCTTCGTGTGAAAGTGGCGACGTAGATAAGAAGGCTTCAGGCAGCTGTTTGCTAGCACTTCACTGCACACCACGCACTGCGGCTTAGGGCAGTCTGTATCACCAATCCAAGTGAAGCCAAGACCCAGATAGTTTTCATCATATTTCCTTCTTTTTTTCCCCGTCTGGTGTTCACCCTCTTCACCTCTTTTGCCTTGTTGCCATCGCCTTCCCTCCTTTGCGGTGTCCTCACGTTCATCATTTGGTGTCTCCGTCTCGTTTTCTTCTCCCGGATCCGCTCCAATTATCTCCTCTGTTTCCTCCGATGTTTCACTCTCTCTTGGTTCCTCTCCTCCTTCATCCCTAACTTTTACTTTAGATGTCTCGCCTGACAGTTTTCCTGACTTCAGCCAATTCAGCATATTTGCGATAATGAATGTAGGGGCCAAAAACTATGTGCGCATATTTGAAATTATACAGCAGTTGGTTCGACAGTTAAGTTGTTTACGCAGTTGCTTGGCAACGCGCTCCGCTCCAACTGCTGTTATAGGCTACTTCTAGGACCGAATCAAAGCGGCGCTGAAACAGAGCGACACAACATTGCTCATGTGATATTAGGCTACTTAAAAATAAATGAAGTTAATTTTTTTTATTAATTAAAATTACAGTTTTTCATTTAAATTTTACAAAGGAAATGTTTATTTACAGCCATTACATTTTTCATCTCGCGCACCCCCTAGCGGCAGCTCGCGCACCCCCAGGGGTGCGAGCACCACACTTTGGGAATCCCTGGTCTAAGGGATAGATAATCCCGTTACAACATATTGGACTTAAACGGTAAATCAAAGGGACTGGTAACAGACTAAAATAACTGTGGACGAAATTGGAGTTCTGTTACACTTGATTGTTAATCTGAATAGATTTGAGATTTACTGTAACTGGAAATGTGTGGTATAACCTAAGGGAAACGTACCCAGGGTAAAATTGGCACTATCATAATGGTATATATTAGATTACAACTGTAATTATGGTCTAAAATGAAGTGCTGAGTAAGGGTAATATCACGAAAATTCAGTAAAGAATAGTCAGTATGTGTGTGAAGTGAAACACTCTTAAGTGACGAAATGTTCAGAGACATTTAAAATTCAGGGGGAGAGTGTGGCGCAATCAGTCTGTTGACTTGGGAGAATAGATGAATACTGTTTTTGTCTCCATACATACTACATGTGGCGCAATCAGTCTGTTGACGCTCATTAAATGAGTATCTCTTTAATTCAATGTGTGTATAAATTTTCCACCTGTTCATATGTGTTTACGGATAGAGTCATTATTTTGAGTTCAAATACAGTGTACAGTATTCATATTTGTTAGTGTAATTGTGAAGGTGTACTACCCATAAATCGCCAGTAGGTGTCAAATGCGCTACAGTAGCAGCAGAGTTGCTGGAAAGTAACAGGGTGAAAATCTTGTGTGATTACGTCAGACAATGAGATTCCCTGCAGATGAGTACAACTGAAGTACTGTGTAGTCATTGACACTGACAAGTTCATTTTCTTGCATTTTGCAGGTAAGCTGGTGATATTAGGTTAGAACGGGGAGTGGAGAGAATGGTTGCACCTTATGATGATAACACTTATGTTATAAGGTGTTTATGAGTGGCTCATCGCATCACCGTCTTGATTAGCCAGTTAGCAGCTAATGTGGTGTTGCGGCCGCCATGTTAGGATAGTGGTACGGGCACGTGGCGGATGCCTTGACAATGAGCCCTTACGAGGGAGCCCGCTGCTCATGTTATGATTCTGGGAACTGTTTATGGCCGTTTATGGAGGTTCATTTAGAAACTGGTGTTTTACTGTTATAATATCTGTCTAAACTGCATTTCACCATTGTGTCCTACTGTATTGATTTTGTGGGCAATAGTATAATGTTATGGATTTATTTTTATGCATTGTTATTTTTGTTATTTTGATTACGTCAGACAATGAGATTCCCTGCAGATGAGTACAACTGAAGTACTGTGTAGTCATTGTCACTGACAAGTTCATTTTCGTGCATTTTGCAGAAACCCAAATAATAAATGTGTAGCACCAGACTGAGCCTTTGGGTTTGCATTCTGTGCCACGCTACATACACACCATACGTTCAGTCCTTCTGTTGGCCTTTCCCACCATCACAGATACAATTGTATTTCAATGTCAGTATAAAAGTACAAAACATACAGTTAGTGCAAAGCTCAGTATATGCAATTATACAATCCATCCAAAATCTCACCCTGTGTCCTCACTGTCGAAACTTGGTTAGATATTAGAAAGTTGCTTCGATCGATATTAAATGGAAGCAATTTAGAACAGGGTAGGCAGAGACATTCAACCCACTGGTTGAGCACCAACGGAAACGTGTCCAGTCTGTTGGTGTCACCACCCTGTGGATGGATCAGGTATTGATTGCTGGATGAAACGTGTGCTCGAGGGAGACTTCGATAAAGTTGAAGCCTTATCGCCCATCATGACTTGCATTTGCCGTCAACCTTTCCGGTTGTCTGATAAGATGCGCCGTGTCTTTAAGTTGCTCCTGCACCCATTGCAACATGTGTGTTGAGCTATTGCAACATGAGATATAAAACATAAAAAACCGTGGTTAGCATTCAAACATGTGATATAAGCCATTCAAAGGTGTTACTAGCTTTCAGACATGTGATATGAGCCATTCAAACATGAACTAGGTCTCCCAAACACGTGTTATTAGCCATTCAAACATTTGATTTGCCATTCAAAATGTGATATCAGCTGTTCAAACATGTGACTAGCATTCAAACATGTGATATAAGCCATTCAAACAGGTGCTTAGACAACGTGTGATGCTTGACATTCAAGCATGTGTGTTCAGCCATTTAAACATGTAATATTAGCCACTGGGCTGAAACGAGTTGATCAGTTAGCAGGAAAGCAGAATATTACAAGTACAAATACCAAACAATTTGCTGCCTAATGTTTCACTTATTTGAGTCTTGGATCATTTTTAGATAAAGATTTTTTCTTGGCTGCTTGTCAGGTAACACAAGCACATGCAAGAGATCCCTTTGGACTCTGGTAACTTATGATGGGCATTTGCGATTTTTTATGACATTTTATAGGCTCAATGATGAGTCGATTAATCGTCCGACTTTGTGTAGAGTGCTCTTCTGGCCATTGAGACTCAGAGCTTGTGGTTTGATAATGTAGTGTTTATGGTTTTATGGCTGCTGTGTTTATGTACAGCGGGATATGGGTTCAAGGCCCCTTGCTACTACAGCAAGAACACACAAGAATGCACAGTGCACGCACACACACATGCACAAGCACACACCCACACACACACCGACACACACACACCCACCCACACACACACACACACCGACACACACACACCAACACCCACACACACACACACGTACATGCACACACACACACACACACACACACACGCACACACACACAGATAGATAGATAAACATGTACAGTGCACACACTTAAACACGTTTTGAAAATCAAAACTTCATGGTGAAAGGCATGATTTTAATGTTGGATGACACAGCTAGTAGTACTAGACATCAACACAGAGTCGCTCAAAGCTTTTAAACACACACACGGTCCTCTCACACCATCAGGCCGCTCCTTCTCCAGCGACGACTTACAGCATTTCCTTAACAACATCCTCAGTGCGTGTGGTTACGACTCCGATCAAAGGCCAAGGCAGCACCGTGAACAATAATAATAAAAAACCTGCGGCTGTATAACAGCGTGCAGCGACGCCCCGGCCATCTCCACTCTGAGCGTGAGAGTGGATGGAAACGCACCTTGAACATCATTATCACCACCTCACCTACTGTGGCTATCGCTCCTCCTCTGGCAAGTAGCAAACTAGTCTAAGTTACCTCTCCACCAAGAGGCCCCGAAGGTTTTGGGGGAAAGCCAGAGAGTGCTCAGGTTTGTGTGTTTCGTCTCCTGAACTTCCCCGCTGAGATGTCGACAGCAGGACGGGTTATGGCGGGAGCGGCGGCCATGTTGCTGCTGGTGGTGGCGCTGTTCACCCCGGGCCTGAGGGCCCAGGGGGACACGGAGACCCGGGCCAAAGCGTTCCTGGAGGAGTTCAGCACCAACGCCTCGGCCATCATGTATGACTACTCTCTGGCGTCGTGGGCGTACAACACAGACATCACCGAAGAGAACTCAAACAAATTGGTACGTGGTTGGCTCAGATCGAAGCCTCTTACTTTTCCCCCGCTCCGCTTAAGATGCAGTTGGAACTGATGCAGGATGTCTGACGATGTCATCGCTAGTTGCAGCTCTTTCTTCTTGTGTCCCAGGTTCAATGTATATACTAGTGTGTCCTATGTGGTGTTGCAATTTGTTAACGGCGTGTTTTACTGTGTTTCATGCTGCTGCTGTGTAGGCCAGGTGTCTTTTGTAAAAGAGATGTTTCACCTGACTGAGACTAAGCTTGACGAATGAAGGTTAAATCAAATTAATACTCTTGTTTTCCCTGGTTTAGATTAAAAAGTTTTCTTCTTTTAAGTAGCTTCTTCCAATTCGGATTGTATCTTAGATTGCTCTCCTCGTCACTAGTAAATTGCTTTAGATAAAACACGTGAAGCTGAATGACAGAATGATTCAATCTCCATGTTTGGCCAGTGATTATGACCCTTGTGACAATGGTTGTTGTGTGCAGTCGGCGAAGGGCGCAGTCTGGGCAGAATTCTACGGCCGCATGTCGAATGAGTCCCTGGCCTTCCCACTCCACGAGGTGAAAGACCCGGTGGTCAAACTGCAGCTCATCTCCCTGCAGGACAAAGGCTCTGGGGCCCTGTCCCCGGACAAGTCTGCTCACGTAAGACCGCCGCACGCCTGCAGCCATCACTTTAACTCTGGGGCTGCATGTGGTTCAGGAGGTAGAGCGGGTTGGCTGGTAACCAGAAGGTTGGTAGTTCGATCCCCGGCTCCTTCTAACTGGGTGTCGAGGTTTCCCTGAGCAAGACACCTCACCCTAACTGCTCCCGACGAGCTGGCTGTCTTCCTTGCATGGTTGACACAGCCGTCGGTGTGTGAATGTGTGCATGAATGGGTCAATGTCAGGCAATATTGTAAAGCGCTTTGATTGGCCACTGGTTTGAAAAGCGACATATCAATGCAGTTCATTTACATTAAGCTTGTCAGAAGATAAATATGGTAAATGGACTGCACTAGTATTATTATTATTATTATTAATAATAATCATGTCGTTTTTATTATATTATTATTATGATAATTGTTGTTCTTCCTCTTTATCTTTTTTTTAATATTAGTATTGTTATTATAATGAATGTTAATATTATTGATTCTTTACTCATTTATTTTTACTACGGTCTCCATATTTTGTATACATCTCAAAACGACCAAAGAAACCTAGCGGTGTGTCATGTTGTTCTCAGTTGGGGAGGGTGATGAGTGAGATGAGCACCATCTACAGTACAGCCGAGGTGTGTCTGAAGAACAAGCCCACGGACTGCCAGACTTTGGAACCAGGTAGGCCTGCGCTCAGCACCACATAACATACCTGAGCTTATCAGTAATACCCCACTGGATGAATAATCCCCCATTCAATACCTGAGCTTATCGTTACTGTACTACCCTGCTAGAAAAAATAGTCACCTGTCAATACCTGAGTGACTACTTGTATTGGATACCAAACACATCAAATCAATCTGATTGACAAAATGTTCTGATTCAACTTAAAATAGTATAGCCATTGTGTAAAGCGTGTATTGATATTTCACTTTGAGTCATGAGTTGAGAGAAGAGAGAGAGAGAGAGAGAGAGAGAGAGAGAGAGAGAGAGAGAGAGGGAGAGGGAGAGAGAGAGAAAGAGGGAGAGAGAAAGAGAGAGAGAGGGAGAGAGAGAGAAAGAGGGAGAGAGAAAGAGGGAGAGAGAGAGAGAGAGAGGAGAGAAAAAGACAGAGAGAAAGAGAGAGACTGAAAAAGACAGAAAGACAGAGAAAGAAAGACAGAACGTTGAGGACGTCCAGTCCGTCGTCTCCCCCTGACCCCCAGGTTTGGAGGCGGTGATGGCCGACAGCAAGGACTACAATGAGCGCCTGCACGTGTGGGAGGGCTGGAGGAGGGAGACGGGGAGGAAGATGAGGCCTCTGTACGAGGACTACGTGGACCTGAAGAACGAAGCGGCCAGGCTCAACGGTGAGCCTCCCCCACACTGGATATGAGACCCTCTACACACACTGTTGGTGTTGTTATGTGTTGGAAACTTTCCGTAGAAGAAGTTTCAAGATTCAAGATGGTTTATTTGTCATGTGCACAACAATTACAGACGCAGTCGCTGGCGATGAAAATGTTTGTGAATGCACATAGCCAGCCATTGTGACGCAGGCAGGGGTGATTCGAAATTAGCCAAATACTCGAGAAAGGACCAATATTCAAAATTTCGGTGTTAACCACTCTATTTCATCCTAGACAAACCCGAAAGGGGGCTCAATGTTCAAAATACCGGAATTGTCCTTTAAGTCTCAAGCTCCTTCAACAGTGCAATATAAAAGAAAAGTAAAAGTATTAAAGAAACACAAGGAACACACACATGAGGTAGAAAGAGAACAGTGAACAGCACATAAGTACGGTATTTTCCTTAATGTGTAAAGATAAGCAGGGTCAACCTTTGGTCAGGTGTGAGGAGACGAAGGCAACATGAAGCGTGACGTCTCATTCTGTCTGCCTGGAAGTGTTTATTGTGAACTGTCATCCTTGCTTTTTATCCTTTATCCACATTTTACCGCATTCATTGCATATCATATCAGTTTTTTCTGCATTTCCTGTTCACTTAACTTCCTTCCGAAGTATTTCACAACATTACACTGAGGAAGGAACGTTATAACGACGTGTTCCGTCATTATAAAATCTTTCTCACACTCTCCTCCACTGCACATGCACACACACACACACACACACACACACACACACACACACACACACACACACACACACACACACACACACACACACACACATAAACTCACAGGTTTTGAGGACTACGGAGCGTATTGGCGCAGCAACTACGAGACCGTAGGGGAGGTCCCGCCCTACAGCTACACCCGAGATGAGCTGATGGGCGACGTCCGCTCCATATACCAGGAGGTCAGTGTCCCCACACTGTGTGTGTGTGTGTGTGTGTGTGTGTGTGCTTGTGGTTAGGTATGTGTGTGTGTGTGTGGGGATAAACTTCTACTGATGGACGATCAGCTGACGGAGGTCTCTCTCCCCTCTCCAGATCATGCCGTTGTACAAGGAGCTCCACGCGTACGTGAGATCCAAGCTGATTAAGACCTACCCCGGGGGCCACATCCACCCTGAGGGCCCCCTGCCCGCCCACCTGCTGGGTGCGTAGCCGCCCCTCCGTTAGCAGACACTCAAAGTATCCATAGCGACTGACGGCAACGGAAGACAGTCAGAGCTCAGATCCTTTCAGCTGGGAGTATAATAACGCCATCTCCTCCGCGATAACGCATTTTATTTAAAAATAATTTTTAGTTCCTGTAAAAAGTTTCTGGGTTGACCCTATGTATACCATCTGTGTGAGTGTTTCGGGGTCAGTGAGGACAGCCATTAAAGGGGCGGTTCTGTTGTCTCTACAGGGGATATGTGGGGTCGGTTCTGGACCAGCCTGTACCCACTCTCTACGCCTTACCCCCTAAAGCCGGACATCGATGTCAGCTCTGCTATGGTCGAGCAGGTACCCCCAAACACACACACACACACACTCACACACACACACACACACACACACAAACACACACACATGTACCTACACACACATACACACATACAAAAACACACACCAACACACACACACTATAACACACACACACACACACTCACACACACACACTCTCTCTCTCTCTCTCTCTCTCACTCACTCACTCACTCACTCACTCACTCACTCACTCACTCACTCACTCACTCACTCACTCACTCACTCACTCACTCACTCACTCACTCACTCACTCACTCACTCACTCACTCACTCACTCACTCACTCTCACACACACACACACACACACAGATACCCATTCAAGGTTCTTAGAGAACAGTTTAAAGACTTGGTGTTATGTGGACTCAAGTCAAACCAAAGCTCCTTGGATTTTTCCAGAAATGGGAGCCGGAGCGTCTCTTCAGAGAGGCAGAGAAGTTCTTTGTGTCCGTGGGTCTCTACAAGATGGAGCCCGACTTCTGGAAAAACTCTATGCTGGAGAAGCCAACCGACGGCCGCAAGGTGGTCTGTCACCCCACCGCCTGGGACATGGGGAACGGGAAAGACTACAGGTACACACTCACACACACACACACACACACGCAAAGGCCAACATGAACACACACACAGACTCACACACATGCAGGCACACACACACAAACACAAACATGAAGCGCTGGTGGGAGATGAAGTAGGTGGAAACACGCACACGCACACACACACACGCACATGCAAACACAAACAGACATATAGGCAAAGCAACACAGACATATATACAGACACACCGACATAGATACACACACACGCTGGATTAATATCCATTCGAAGAAGGATTCCTAGCATCCCATGCTACTAAACGTTTGAATATCACGTCCTGTTTTTAATTGAACCTTTGCAATAAGAGAATAATCAACTGCCAGGAGAGAACTGATTTACAGAAAAAGCTGTGTTTTCTCTTATATTGAGCTGAGTTGTGAGTTTCTTGGCGGGGTTGGTGTCTGTGAAGATCAGTGAGTCAGTGCTCTAAATGCCCACTTCATGGGTTATGATACTGATACTGTTTCCATGTGCCTCTTGGTAGTAAAATAATTATTATAGAACACTGACAAATAGATTAGGATTAGATACTCGATAAGGGGAACGTATTTCAATAAGGGTACAAAGTTAATAAGTAATGGTATTATTATACAGCATCAGCATAGGGGTATTACATTAGGGTAAGTGTCAGGGCAAGTGGGTTAAATAATCTATAAATTAGTATTAGTAGTAATCAGTAGATTAGACTATTAATTAGCTATTATAGTTCTTATTACTGCATTACCTAATGGTTAATTAATGTACACTTATTATAAGCTGTTATTCACGCAAGGAATCTGCTTTAGTCATTCGGATATGTGTAGGATAGGACAGTGGCGCAAAAAGTAGGTATGCCCTATATGCGGTGCATAGGGGCGCCACACCAGAGGGGGCGCCAAGGCGATGGAAGTAAAATTATTTGAGTCGGCATTTTCTGTATTTAACAGCGTTTGTGTAAATGATATGATGATCAATAACAGAGGGCCGTCACTGATAAGGCGCCCTCCCGCTCCTTCGCCTCCCTCCCCCCCTCCTACCCACACGGCGCTCCAGTGGGCGCCCCCTCGAGCACGACCTAGAGGCGAGCGCCAGAGTGTTTTCATTTGAACCGTATTGTCACCTGATGACACGTACCTCAATATGGAGAGGCAGAGAAAAAAGCTCTCGGGGTCAAAACATAGAAAAAGAAGATTGGGAAGGAGAAGGAGTGCGCAGGGATGAAGATGTAAGCTTTTCAAAGTGGTTGAAAGACAGTAGTTTTCAGTGAATCAAGAGGAGGCTTGTAAATATTCAGGTTAGCTAAATCTACTACTAGTAAAACAACAGGTTACTGTTGTCTTGCAACTGTACTGATCAGAATGGAGCCTTCAATATAACAGATCATGACAAGAAAAATAAAGGAACTTGTTTGTGGTTATTTTGTTTTGCTTCAATCTCTATGCAAATCTTTGTTTTACGTGAATAGACCCAGTAAAAACGGAGTTATAAAGTTGATACAAAAAATCGATTCAGATAAGTTAATCAAAAAAAAAAAGTCTGAATCGAGACTGAATCGTTCTTCACAGTATCGCGATGCATCAAAGAATCAATTATTTTTCCCACCCCTATTGGTTACTGTACTCCAAAGGTTCTAACAGAGTCTTTTGTTTTGCATGTAAGCTTTTTGGTAAAGCTAGAGTTGCTGACACGCGCCTTGTGGTGGGGTATAAAAACTGGCAGTGTCTTTCAAAAATATTGAAGCACCATGAAACAAGTGGTTATCACATAAATGCTTATCTGATGTGAAAAGAATTGGCATCCCGCTTACGCCTAGGTAAAACTATTGATAGCGAATTGCAGAGCAAAAAAAACCACAGAGCCTGTTGACTTGAGTGATCGACTGCATACTCTTCCTTGCAGAAAGAAACCTGCCACTGAGGGGGAAAAATGCAGTTAGGAAATCCTAGAAATGGAAATTTTCTGGGTATCCTTGATCTCATAGCACGGTAGGATGTTACACTGGCAGAGCATCTTAGAAAGTCTGCCTCTAAAAAAAACACCGGATATCTGTCCTGGTGCACTCAAAATTATTTTTTTGATTCAATATCAGAGTGTGTTTTAGGTGGGTTTTTTTTGGGGGGGGGGCACTGCTATGTGTCTGCATACCCCCCAAAAAGTAGGCAGTTGCGCCCCTGGGATAGGATGTATACGATGTGCAGAAAATGTGATGCTAAGATATAAATAGTGGATTCGTTAAGACATCACCTTGAGGATAGTTACATTTAGGTGTAGAGTGTTGGTGTAGGTAAGGGTTTGTTTGAAGTCAATCCACGGTCCACCTCCCACCAAACAATATCACCGTCTAACAAGGCGATATGATCATATCGTGGGATGTTTACTATGTAGGAATGCCTATCGTGAGCCTCATAGCATAATTGCGTAAGTCATATTTTAAGGTTCATCTTGTATTTAGGGTCAAAAATGCCTAAGTCAAATAGCTGACTTAGGCTACGTTTACATGATGACGGTCTGAACAGAAGACGCAAAAGTGGCGTCGCGCCTTCACTTTTTATTCCGCGTTTAGACGAGCGTTTTCGGGAGGAAATCTGCGTGCATACGGTGACGCAAAAGTTTGTGGAATTCGATTGGGTATGCATGTCAGGCGGCTAGGTGGTGCTGTGATGCACCATCACACAACACCACCATGCCTGAGCGCATGTGTAGAATCTTCCTTCTTCTCTTATCTGCGCCGCGAAAACCAAAACAGAATTACAGATCCTTCTCTGTTCAGTAATACTATCTGTACATATCCTGTACATTTCGTGGAAAGACTCCTGTAAGTTTATTAGAGCTACCAGAGCAGCTTGACGGTCCGACGCATGGAAATATTCCAACATGTTTGTTTATTTCCCTGTACTGGCGCTGTATGTGACGTAAACGCGTACGCGACGTGAGCAGATCTGAGTAGAGTTTTTGCGTCTTGGCAGTGTAGACGGAAACGCTACGGCGGAGCGTATTCAAGTTTTCCACTCTGGAGGGTGGTTTCAGATTTCTGCGTTTTAAAGCCCCAAAAACGCCGTCACCGTCTAAACGAAAGGCGCTTCCGATCAAATATTTTGTCGTTTTTACCCGCTAGCGTCCTCGTGTAAACGGGGCCTTAGGCAGATAGTGATTAGGGAATTTTAAAAGTACTCTTATTGGATTAGGATACATCCAATGAGGCCCAGTGAATCAGCAGCGTAAAGAGAGTAGAGTTAGGTTAGATATCACAATTTGGCCAAAATATACTATAATAAAATAAGATAAAAATATCAAAAATATTTGGCCGGAATTTAAAAAGCACTCTGATTGATATATCAATCAGAGAAAGTATATATATATATATATATATATATATATATAGCCAATGGGGCACATTGAATCAGCAGTGTTAGGAGAGTAGAGCTAGGTTAGACATCACAATTTGTCTAATCATTAACCTCCTAAACCCCAGCCTATTTTTAATTGTCTAAGTTGTCTAATTAATAGGCTAACTGTTTGAGTCCTGTTTGGTGTGTGTAAAAATGACTTATATGGGCTTGTAGCGGAGTTTCTCATGTTTAATTTGATATGACTATTTCTACATACCGTATTTTCCGCACTATAAGGCGCGCTTAAAAGCCGGTAATTTTCTCAAAAAACGACAGTGCGCCTTATAATCCGGAGCGCTTTATATATGGATCAATTGGTTAATTGGTTGATCCATACTGGTTGTAAACGGCGCTCTGTCAAAATGTTTCAGTATGAAAAACCAATAAAAACAATTTAATAATAATAATAAAATGTTTCACTACGACTACGATAAAGCCACGCTGCTTGCAGCATTACGGCTATCGTAGTCAGTGCACACAGCATTTTACTGCGCTTACTCACGGAAGGTCACACTATACGATCACAGAGCCAGGAAATCAGGCGGAAGACTGGCCACACTACAAGATTCGAGGGTGTGATGCTCTACTTTGTATCATTCACGTTTGCAAGATATTTAAAAAATCGAAGGTTTGGAACTGCGTAATTGTGCTTTACTTTTTTGTCATAAAGGTTCCAGTTTTATATCTGCTAAATGCAGCAACTCGTCCTCACAGTTGCGTTGCGCGTGACGAGCTATACAATTAGCACAGCTCCATCTAGTGGATGCATAACGCATCCCCAGTCAAACGTTTGACTGCAGTATCTTCTATGCTATTCGCCTTATAATCCGGTGCGCCCTATTTATGAAAAAAGTTCTAAAATAGGTCAGTCATTGAAGGTGCGCCTTATAATCCGGTGCGCGTTATAGTGCGGGAAATACGGTAATAAGGGCAGTGTTGTACGCCTTTTGCTGCGAGAGTGATCACGGTCTTCCCAAATCTGGGGAACCTCGAGTTTAAGAGGTTAATTATCTCATTATGCTATGAGGCTAACTATCACACTGTTCCCCAGGATCAAGATGTGCACCCAGGTGAACATGGACCACTTCCTGACAGCGCACCACGAGATGGGCCACAACCAGTACCAGACGGCCTACCAGAACCTGTCCTACCTGCTCCGGGACGGGGCCAACGAGGGCTTCCACGAGGCCGTGGGCGAGATCATGTCCCTGTCTGCGGCCACGCCCGACCACCTCAAGTCCCTAGGGCTCCTGCCCGCCGGCTTCACCGCCGACAAAGGTACGAGTTTCTCCTTAATGACATGCATCTGACATGTCTCTTATCCTCAAGGTCTTTGTTGTTGTGTCTTTGTCAACGGGGAACGGGTAGTGATTGTTAGAGCTTTGCACTTGGTTCTATGAACATCCTTACTGCATCGACAGCGATATATTGGTATTTCTCCTTCTTCCGACAAATGTACTTGTTGTGCTAAATGCCCTAAATATTAATGTAAATGTACCTAAAATACCATGAGTTCCTTACCATGCATTGTATTGTAAGCCTCATATCATAATAGCCTAAGTCATATTTTGGCCAAATTGTAGCTAGCTGTACTTTCCTAACGCTGTCGATTCAATGTGCCCCATTGGCTATATCCTAAGCCAATCAGAGCGCTTTTTACATTCCATAATCACTATCTGCCTCATCTATTTTTGACGCTACATACAAGATTAACCTTAAATTAGGACTTTTAAATATGACCTTTAACGCAAGTATGCTACGAGGCTAACAGAATAGGTTGGGTTTTATGACATTGTTTTCTGTACTGTCCATGAGAACGGTTGTGGGTTCCACAGGGAGTTTAGATTAGAGCCATGGCTCTACAAGGAACAGACAAGTAAAACTAAAAAACAAAATGAAAGCATCCAGTCGATAAGGCATGAGCCTCGGCGGGTCCAGGGGTGGCTGTTCCCAGAGCGAAGTCTTATCCCAGGGTGGATCATGGCGATAAAGAAGGCAGATATCAAATCTTTGGTTTATATGCTTTAGTGGCTTCTTGGGAATGTCGCACATCGGCCTATCGTTATGTTGTTCCTAGGTCAGCATTTACTCTGCCGTGTGTAAAAAAATTAAAATAAATAGCTTGCCTTAGTCATGGTTTCGATTTTTTGACTGCCAGGGCGTGCCACATACAATAAGTGTGTTTAACAACATTTAATTTTGTTAACTCATTTGTGAACAAATTCATTGGAACTTTGTCTCTTTGTTGTTGCGGTCCAGAGACGGAGATCAACTTCCTGATGAAGCAAGCCCTGACCATCGTGGCCACGCTTCCCTTCACCTACATGCTGGAGGAGTGGCGCTGGCAGGTCTTCAACGAGAGCATCCCCAAGAACCAGTGGATGAAGCGCTGGTGGGAGATGAAGTAGGTGGACACACGCACACACACACACACACACACACACACACACACACACACACACACACACACACACACACACACACACACACACACACACACACACAGTAATGCACTGATACTATGCCTATAAATAGCCAACGATAAGGCCTACTATTTGATTCATTCGTTCATTCATTTACATTTACATTTAGGGCCTTTATCAGACGCTTAGAAGCGACTCACATTAAGTTCACACATAAAAATTATTAAATTATTAAAAATAATAAATTAATATAAATGACCATAAAGTCATCCAGTCCTCATGTATCCTGTCTTATAAAATATGTCAACCTTTAAAATATAATCAATGGTAATGTTAATATTTGAGACGTCTGAACTCGAATAAAGACGCAGACATTCCAGTAAGCTGCCACTAGGCGTCAGTGTTGAAGTATTTAATTATCTCTTTATCCAACCAGGCGCGAGCTGGTCGGCGTGGTGGAGCCGGTACCACGGGATGAGACGTACTGCGATCCCCCGGCTCTGTTCCACGTATCAGGAGACTACTCCTTTATCAGGTACCTCCTTCTGACCCCTAATTATTCCTGTGTGTGTGTGTGTGTGTGTGTTTGTGTGTGTGTGTGTGTGTGTGTGTGTGTGTGTGTAGTAGTCATGCATTGATATATATGTGTTCATATTCTAATGTGTGTGTGTGTGTGTGTGTGTGTGTATCTCTGCATGTGTTTGTATATCTGCTTGTGTGTTTGTGTGTGTATCTCTGCATATGTGTGTGTGTGTGTGTGTGTGTGTGTGTGCGTGTGTGTTTCTCTATGTGCTTGTGGGAAACAGGTACTTCACCAGGACTATCTACCAGTTCCAGTTCCAGAAGGCTCTGTGTGCAGAAGCAGGCCACACAGGTGAGCTGTTCACCTGCGACATCACCAACTCCACTGCCGCCGGGACCAAACTCAGGTACGGACCAGCTTCAGTAGTACTATTTGTAGTAGTAGCCATACTAGTTGTAGTCCTAGCATCTTAAATGCTCTGGGACTTCTGGTGGTGTTGTTAGTTATATTTGTATTATCTTTAGTAGTAGTAGTAGTAGTCGTAGTATTATTATTATTGTTATTATTAGAAGTAGTAGTAGTATTAGTAGTAATATAAGTAGTACTATTATTATTATTTTTAGTAGAAGTAGTATTATTAGTAGTAGCAGCAGTACTAGTTGTAGCATGTAGCATCTTATATGCTGTGGGACTTATAGTGGTGCTGTTAGTTGCATTAGCATTATTATTAGTAGTAGTAGTAGTTGTATTATTATTATTATTAGTAGTAGTAGTAGTAGTAGTAGTAGTAGTAGTAGTAGTAGTAGTAGTAGTAGTAGTAGTAGAAGCATTAGTAGTAGTAGTAGTAGTAGTAGTAGTAGTAGCAGTAGTAGTAGTAGTGTTACGTATTTTAAGCACATAAGCTGCCCCCACATAGCCACAAGGAAGCAGAATCGAACATATAAGCTGTAATTACTTTGCATAGGCCACGCCTACTTCACATAGGCCACGCCTACTTGATACAAACGGGGAGTGGGAGTCAGATGAGGTCGGAGACATATGGCAGACCCGTTGAGAACCCCGGGGAAAGCCCCCCGGGGCTGTAAGATAGCTCTGCGGTATCTCTCTCCACGCGTGTTAAATACAATCCCTCCTTTTGCTTCATAGTTTCCATACCGAAATACTTTAACAAATAAAGTGAGTTAAAAGCGACCCGGATTGAACCACTTTCTTCAAGAACACGACAGTAGTAGTAGTAGTAGCACTATTATTATTATTATTATTAGTAGTAGTAGCAGTAGTAGTAGTAGCAGCAGTAGTAGTAGTAGTAGCACTATTATTATTATTATTATTAGTAGTAGCAGTAGTAGTAGCAGTAGCAGTAGCAGTAGTAGTAGTAGTAGTAGTAGTAGTAGTAGTAGTAGTGTTACGTATTTTAAGCACATAAGCTGCCCCCACATAGCCACAAGGAAGCAGAATCGAACATATAAGCTGTAATTACTTTGCATAGGCCACTCCTACTTCACATAGGCCACGCCTACTTGATACAAACGGGGAGCGGAAGTCAGATGAGGTCGGAGACATATGGCAGACCCGTTGAGAACCCCGGGGAAAGCCCCCCGGGGCTGTAAGATAGCTCTGCGGTATCTCTCTCCACGCGTGTTAAATACAATCCCTCCTTTTGCTTCATAGTTTCCATACCGAAATACTTTAACAAATAAAGTGAGTTAAAAGCGACCCGGATTGAACCACTTTCTTCAAGAACACGACAGTAGTAATAGTAGTAGCACTATTATTATTATTATTATTATTAGTAGTAGTAGTAGCAGTAGTAGTAGTAGCAGCAGTAGTAGTAGTAGTAGCACTATTATTATTATTATTATTAGTAGTAGTAGCAGTAGTAGCAGTAGCAGTATTATTATTAGTAGTAGTAGTAGTAGCAGTATTATTAGTAGTAGCAGTATTATTATTATTATTATTATTAGTAGTAGTAGTAGTAGTAGTAGCAGTATTATTATTATTAGTAGTAGCAGTAGCAGTAGTAGTAGTAGCAGTATTATTATTATTATTAGTAGTAGTAGTAGTAGTAGTAGCAGTATTATTATTATTAGTAGTAGCAGTAGCAGTAGTAGTAGTAGCAGTATTATTATTATTATTAGTAGTAGTAGTAGTAGTAGTAGCAGTATTATTATTATTATTATTAGTAGTAGTAGTAGTAGTAGTAGTAGTAGTCCTACTATAACAATTCCCTTCTCCTTGTAGGACCATGCTGACGCAGGGCAGGTCGACGTCATGGACTAAAGCTCTGAAAATGATCTCAGGGGAAGTCAAGATGGACGCCAAACCACTACTGGATTACTTCAAAACCCTCTATGATTGGCTGGTGGTCGAGAACAAGAAGAACAACCAAAGAGTGGGCTGGGAGAAGAACATTGACCCCTGTGAGTTCATCTCTAACTCACCTAAAATGGACTCCACTGCTATTTTTGCATTGGTTGAACATGTGCTTTGTTTTTGACATTGCTGTCATCCAGATTCTCCGATTCAGATCCTCGACTTCTTTTACTAAAACCAACCACATGCCATGCCACGCTGTTAACACCAGAAGCTGACATTACAAGTGTTAAACCAATAAGTGGAAGGTTATCAGCAAACGTTTGAGAAGCATTCAACAACTGAATCTTGTGGCCTGAATTCTTAGATTAATAGATGCACTAAGCAGTGTTAAAAGCACACTTATAATGGTTTATTCATTTTGTTTGGTGAATTATAATTAGGCTGCAATAGTTAGACTATGGAAGTTCCAAATATCTCACCGCTATATCTTTGTGTTCATCACATACCTTGGTCAAAACAGGTAACAGGAACGACATTTGATGTGTCAAGTGTATTTACGACTGTCCCATGCATTGTGTTGTAGACTCAGCAAATGGCATCAAAGTGCGGATTAGTTTGAAAGCTGCCTTGGGTGCGGATGCTGTAAGTATCCATCGCTGTATTCACTGTCTAATCTTAACCTGCTCATTAATGACCTGTCTCTGTACTATCTAACCCCTACCTGATCCTTAATGACCTGTCTTTTTACTGTCTAACCCCTACCTGCTCCTTAATGACCTGTCTCTGTACTGTCTAACCCCTGTCTCTGTACAGTCCAACCCCTACATGCTCCTTAATGACCTGTCTCTGTACTGTCTAACTTCCATTGTTCGTTAATGACCTGTCTCTGTACAGTCTAACCCCCACCTTCTCCTTAATAGCTTGTCTCTTTACTGTCTAACCCCCACCTGGTCCTTAAAGACCGGTCTCTGTTCTGTCTTACCTCTACCTACTCCTTAATGAATGGTTGATCTACTGTCTAACCTCTACCTCCTCCTTATTGACCTGTCTCTTTACAGTCTAACTCTTATCGGCTCCTTAATGACCCGTCTGTGTACTTACCTGTATGTCTGTAGTACCAGTGGAATGACAATGAGCTGTACCTGTTCAAGACCAACATCGCGTACGCCATGAGACAGTACTACACCAGCCAGACGAACAAAACTCCCGCCTTCACGTCAGTATTATATATATATATATATATAATATTTATCACAAGCAACTAACTCTCACTTTAAGATACCCGCGTTCCTGGTTCCTGTACTAACTGTTTGGGGTCTGTTTCAGAGCGGAGGACGTTTGGACCTATGGTGAAACACCCAGAATCTCCTTCTTCATCCAGGTGGCCGACCCGTCCAGCCCGTCTCTGTTCATCAGGAGGGATGAGGTGGAGGCGGCCATACGGTAAGGTCCAAGCTGTTCTTATCGTCGCTGCCCATACAGATGTATGACCGCATTATCTGGGAGACAGACTTAGGTCTGGATGACGCTAAACTTTAAATTGGTGGTCAGATTTCGGGCCAATGCTACACCATGATTGAAATAGCCGTTATGAAGTTAGCTACAGCTGAATGGGTAGTAGACTCATCTTAAGTCAGTTTACGTAAAGTCAGATCACGTGAAGTCAGTTTACGTGAAGCCAGTTTATGAAAAGTCAGCTTACGTTAATAGTCAGAGTTCGGAAAATCAGTTTACGTAAAGTCAGTTTACGCAAAGTCATTTTACGTAAAGTCAGCTTACGTTAAGTCATTTGGCGCAAAAGTCATCTTATGTTAAGACAGCTTACATATCGTCAGTTTACGTTAGTTGCGGCCAGTGTGTTTTGTGTGGTGCGTGACGTTTTTATGGGTTTTTTTACCGATATGTGCAAGGAATCGCAAAAGGGTTTACATTTTTTGCAATGCAAAATACTTTTAAATTGACTTGTCCCAGTAGTAGCGCTGTAACGTGACAAGTTTCTTTTCAATTGCAGTAATCTTGCAATGTAACAAGTATTTTTTTTTTAAGTAACGCTACCCAACATTGCTTATGGCTAGTTCATTAGAATTAAATTACATATTGATAAAAAACGTAAAAAAAAAAACATGACTATGTATGGTATTTGACTGAGTTTTAAGGCTTGTTTTGTTTGTATTGAACCGGTTGACTGTTTCAACGCTGAATCCAGGTTATCCAGAGGCCGGATCAACGACGCCTTCATGCTGGACGACAAGACTCTGGAGTTCCAAGGTATTCCGGCAACGCTGGCGCCCCCTGTGGAGCAACCGGTCACCGTGTGGCTGGTGGTGTACGGGGTGGTCATGGGAATTGTAGTTCTGGTGGGAGCATACCTCGTCATCTCTGGTATCAGGTCGAGGAAGAAGTGAGTCTTATACAACACACACACACACACACAAACATGTTTACACGCGCACTCACACAAATACACAGGCACACTCACACACATACACATACGCACGCACACACACAAACACATCAAGCTTTCAAACACACTAACATACAAAGCATCTAATAACACACACTAACATGCACAGAAGAAGCATCCAAACACGCACAGACACACACACACGCACACACACAAAAAACATCCAAATAAATGCACATATACACACAAAAACACACACACACAGGCGCACCCACACACACAACAGACAAAGCATCCAGACATACACACAAAGCATCAAAACACACACACACAAACACACACATACACACACACATATACACACAAAGCATCCACATACATCCACATACAGACACACACATCAAGCTTCCAAACACAGACATATACCAAGAATTGAATAGCACACGCCCACTTGCACAGGAAAAGCATCCAATCACATGGACGTATACAAACAAAAACACACACACACTCACACCCAAACAAACAAACACAAAAAGCATCAATACACACACACACACACACACACACACACCAACACACACACAGGCACAGGCACCTCTAGCAGTAAGGTAATATCATAGGTGTTCTTGTTCTCAGCAAACAGCCGGAGAGCAAGGTGGAAAACCCCTATACACCACAAGCTACGGGCCTAACCAACCTATCCTATCAGAACGACGAGGCAGAGAACACTGGTCTCTGAGGTCACCGCCACAGTCTCCAAACAACATGAAGATAACATCATCTTCTGGCGTGGGTTAGAAGCCGCCGGCTTCTGTCCTCTCAGAGTGTTTATATGTATAAAGATGGCAGTGTGTTTTAATACGTGATGAGTGGGAGCTGAATAATTCCATGCAGAAAGACCTGATTTTTCTATTGAAACGGTCTGATTTGAACTCATTTGTGATGTGAATGCAATTTTGTTTTGTTTGTGTGTGACCTTCAACAGTGTTTTATTCTCTGCCTTATTTTTTAAGTATTTTCTTACTAATATTATAGTGCCGCATTGAGCAAAAATAAAAAGGCAAAAATATTGAATATAAGTATATAAATATATATGGCAGGTAATAAACTCTTAAAGGTACAATATATCACATTGACACAGAGTGTTTGAAATTAATACTACATGGGTTGCCAGGTTGACGGAACTGAAGTAACCCCAGCGCAGTACAAAAAGAGTGCATCATTATAGTTTGAGACGGGCAAAATTATTATATTATGAGGAAAAAAACAAGAACAAGTCCAACACTGTTAGTTGATCAGCTATTGTAAAGGTTTGCAATTTATTCATTGTTTGCAAATTATAAACTGTCTTGAAATCAATTTGAGCACCTATTATCCACATTTTTCCAATGCAGCTCTAGAGCTTTTTCGGAAGCAAGCAATGCCTTCAAAGTTGGGGGACTCTAGCTTCTCAGTTGATCCAGTAAGTTTGTGTGCTTGCCTCCATTGCTGCAGCATGCTGTGTTTGTGTGCCTTTTCTTTCATATCTTGCAACCCAAGGTACTTTGGTAATTGTCACTCATAATACACATAACAAAAACAAACAATTTGACCCCCAACGGAAATTTGAAACGAGAACTGGCTGTAGCATTGTAATCGTGGTCATTTTATGAGCTCCTTGTGTTCTCTGATAAGATTGTGCTATCTGAACTGTTATCGTCGAGTATACTTAGTTAAAGCATGACCCGTTGTTTATGATAAATAAAAACCTCCCAACATTTCACGCAGACAAAGAAGTCATTGATGTGAATTCTACCTTTTCCAGATCCCCTTTTTATTACACACTACTGCATTTTTGTGGTCAGTGTGTGTGTGTCTTGCCACGTGTCTATGACTTTCTGCGTGTGTTTTTACGCGTGTGAGTGTGTGCTTAAAATCGTAGGTATGTGTATGAGTCGATGTGTGTACGTGTGTTACGTGTGCAGACTTATCCATTGGTGACTCTTAAGAAAAAACAAATTTGGTCACAAGGAAGCATGCAATGTGGCTACACACGCATCAGTTTCCTAAGCCATACCATAGGTCAATTGCTATAACTATGAATGTTAAAGTGGAACGACGGGTCTACCTCCATGGCCAGCCGAGCGGCCGGCTGGTGGGTAACCTGCACGGTTTCCTGGTTTACTACCTGGATGAACCAGCCCTCGCACAGCGCAGACTCGAAATGTTGCTGTCCGCTCATCGTTCCCTTCATGTAGAAGAGGAAGGCGAGGGCTGACTCGTCCTGCTTGCTGATCAGCCTCAGCCGCTGCTTGTCACAGACCTGCAGGGGAGGATACTGGAAAATAAACACCAACCACATGCACTGGTGTGTTTGCTTCATGTAGCATGTTGTCCTAGCATCGTCGTAATGCAAGTTAGGAACTACAGCGTGACAAGCTACATCATGCTTGTCTGTAACTACTCATAACCATGTGAAGGTCATTACTGAATGCATTCTTCACTCAATCACTCGTACATTCACTCTCTCATAACTTACTCACACGTTCACTCACTCTCACACGGGAGCACAGACACATACCCATCCGCTCTCTCAAGGAACCGTACCTCCACTCGTAGGATCGCCCCCTTGTCCTGTCTGCTGCATTTGAGGAAACTCTGCGAGTCGGTGAAGTTGAGGACCACCGGTATGCCTCTGAAGTTCCTGTCGGTCTGGTTGGCCTTGTAGATGTGTATGGTCATTCTCTCTAGCGTGACACACAAACACAGAGAGCCATGTGACCATGTGGGAGCCACAAGATGGACCGCTGCATCGGCCCTCCACTGCAAACCAAAGATAACTGCAATTCAAGCCAGGGGCTTCACAGCAGCTTCCATATTAGGACCAACCTGGATTGGGAGAAGCGAAGGGCATGTTCTCCTTGCTGAGGCTCCGGAGGTATCGCTGGGAATCAACGGTCTCAAGAGAAATGTTTTGTTTCTCTTTGACCATCGTGAATCTGCCCTCGCTGTCTGGTTTTGCAAATCTTAACATACTCATCACGCTGGTCACAAACTCATAAATATCTACAAAATGAAGATGAAATTAATGAGGACCAAAACTCTGTGTAACCTTCTCACAGGGATGTGTCCAGAATGTGATCCCTCGTATATTTATTTGCTAGTTATTTTTTTTGTTTATGACACCGCCCGCTTTTAAACAGGATAGAGCACCAAAAAACGTCACTCACTTCCTCCATGGCTGATGCAATATCTATAAACCTTGAGGTGCCTTACATTACATGTGAGTCAACCAACTTGCACTCCACAGAATGCTGGATCTGGCACAGCAAACACCTTTCGTGTACTGCTGGAGTTAGCTGAGAGACAGGTACTTGTGGTAACTTATGATGCACTTTTATGTCTTGCAACTTAAAATCTACTGTTTTGTGTTGCAGTAACTTATAGTGTACTGTTATTTATTGTAGTAACTAATTATATACTTTTATGTGCTGTAGCTATCTGAACTGTTATAGTCGAGTATACTTAGTTAAAGCATGACCCGTTGTTTATGATCAATAAAAACCTCCCAACATTTCACGCAGGCAAAGAAGTCATTGATGTGGATTCTTCCTTTTCCAGATCCCCTTTTTATTACACACTACTGCATTTTTGTAGTCAGTGTGTGTGTGTGTCTTGCCACGTGGCTATGACTTTCTGTGCGTGTGTTTTTACGCGTGTGAGTGTGTGTGCTTAAAATCGTAGGTATGTGTATGAGTCGATGTGTGTACGTCGTGGCAACCCAGTTCCTAAGTGTCTGGTCTCACGGCAAGTACCACGCTCGGAATTCAAGGGTAAGACAAAGTCGGCGTTTATTTACAGTCAGTAGATCAAGGCAAGAACAACAATACTGAGCTAGGGTCTCCGTGAGCCTCGTAGTCTCTGGGGCCTCCGTGGTCGCCTCCTTGTCGGTCTTACTCCCTCTATCCCGGAGTCCGTCCTCCGCTCTCTTTTGAGGGGTCTCCCCGCACGTGTCCTCCCTCCGGCCAGGTGTCCCTCATCTGGCTGATGGGGGTGAGGGGTGTGTTGCTCTCTGCCGCCGGCTGGTGGATGGCGGTGGTACACGCCCTCCACCACAAACCCCCGGACCCCCTGGTGGGGAGCGGGTTGCCACACTCCTTCACCGCTTGATGAAGCCTCCGGTTGACTGGGTTCCAACCCAGGCATGCATCCCGACGTGACAGGGCGTCGGCGTTGGCGTGCTCTTTGCCCGGTCGGTGGTCCACCTTGAAGTGGAAGTCCTGGAGGGCCAGGAACCACCTCGTCACCCGGGCATTGGTGTCCTTGGCGCTGGCCATCCACTTCAGTGGAGCATGGTCGGTGACCAGGGTAAACTCCCGACCTACGAGGTTGTATTGGAGCTTACCCAAGGTCCACTTGATGGCCAGGGCCTCTTTCTCCACTGTGGAGTAATTCCTCTCATTGGGCAGGAGTTTCCGGCTGATGTAGGTGATTGGGTGCTCCTCTCCGGCCCGGATCTGGGACAGCACTCCCCCCAGCCCTACTTCCGAAGCATCTGTGTGCACAATGAGGGGTAGAGTAAAGTCAGGGGTTATGAGCACGGGCTCCGAGCATAAGGCTCCCCGGAGTGTCCCGAAGGCCTTCTCGGCTGCCTCGGACCACCTGATCCGATCAGGCAGGGCCTTCCGGGTCAGGTCATTGAGGGGGCTGGCCAGCGTGGCAAAGCCGGGTATGAACCGCTGGTAGTATCCTACCAACCCTAAAAACAACTTCACCTGTTTCTTTGAGGTGGGGCGGGGCCAGTCCCGGATGGCGGCCACCTTGCTCTCCTGCGGCCAGACGTTCCCCCGCCCTACCTGGTACCCCAGGTAGGCCGTCTCCTCCAGCCCGAGGCGGCACTTGGCCGGGTTGGCAGTGAGGCCCGCCTTCCGTAGCTCCCCCAGCACGGCCCGCAGCTGCCGGAGGTGGACGTCCCAGCTGTCGCTGTGGATGATTATATCGTCGATGTAGGCTGCGGCGTAGGCCCGGTGAGGCCGTAGGAGCTGGTCCATCATCCTCTGGAACGTGGCCGGGGCTCCATGGACGCCGAAGGGGAGGACGGTGTACTGATACAGGCCCCCCGGGGTCGCGAACGCCGTCTTCTCCCGGGCGGTCCAGGTCAACGGCACCTGCCAGATCCCCTTGGTCAGGTCCAGGGTGGTGAGGTACCTGGCTGGTCCGAGTCGCTCGATCAGCTCGTCTACCCTGGGCATGGGATAGGCGTCGAACTCCGAGGCCTCGTTCAGCCTCCGGAAGTCGTTACAGAACCTGAACGTCCCGTCAGGTTTGGGCACGAGGACGACTGGGCTGGACCAGGCGCTGCATGATTCCTCGATGACCCGGAGCCTGAGCATTCGTCCTACCTCCTCCTTGATGGCCTCCCGCCGAGCTTCCGGGACCCTGTACGGGGGGACTCTCACCGTTACCCCTGGCGCCGTCCGGATATCGTGGTGGGCGACCGATGTTCTCCCCGGGATCTCCGAGAACACGTCCTGGTGTTGCAGCACGACCTCGGAGGTCCTGCTTCTGGGCCGGGCTGAGGTCCTCCCCTACCGGGACCACAGGGATTTGGCGTTGGGCCGCCAATGCCAGGGGTGCCGGGTCTGGAGGGTCCACTCCCCCCCTCCACTGCTTCAGGATATTGATGTGATATAACTGGGTGGGCTTACGTCTCCCGGAAACCTGCACGGTTTCCTTTTATGTCTTGCAACTTAAAATCTACTGTTTTGTGTGAATTATTATAATGAATTATAATGACATTCTCAATAACATTTTTAATCGTTTTTAACTAAATTATTATTAATAAAATAGGTCCTCATTGGCTCTTACAACTAAGCCAATTACATGTAAATTGTGACAGCACAGATATCTTCCCTCAACCAAATGAACACTAGTACATATATTTATTTTGTGTTTCACTTTTTAATGTTTATTAACAATGACTGCATCACCAAGGCCTCGTGACAACCCCATTGCATCAAGGTGAATTACAAGATTTATTATTATTATTATTATTATTATTATTTAAGTTTAGGCATTTATACAGTCTATGTTTGAAAGAGGGCGAAGTAAATATAAAAGTTTTTGAACAGGCTCCTATTTCTGTTTTCTAATAACAATTTTGTATGAGAACAGGAAAAATAAGGAAAATAACAAGAACACTTCAAAGTGAGGGATTTCAATAAAAGCCTCAAAAGTGATTGAAAAGAACAATTGGAAAGCGTTTTTTGTTTTCTGACCTGTATATCAGTGAGAGGATCAATTGTATTTTATCAGGGATCAAACAGCATACATGTACATCTGTGTGTGAGTTTATGTGTGTGTGTAGGTACGTGTCTACAGGTGCTGTGGCGTACAAGCTGAACACTGATCCATCGGTTACTCACAGAGCAATCCTATTTGGCCACAAGTAAGCGTGTGATGTTGCAAGCGGGCAGCGGTGGTACTCATTCCTGATGAATCCCCAACCCGTTGGGTTTGCTTCTCTACTTCTCAATGACAAAGTAGAAAGACGGTTCACTGGTGGGCACTGGCGGATTGGCCACCAGCACTTTCTCCTTGTCCAGGACTTGGATGAACCAGCCCTCGCACAGCGCAGACTCGAACTGGTGCTGTCCGCTCATCGTCCCCTTCATGTAGAAGAGGAAGGCGAGGGAAGACTCGTCCTGCTTGTAGATCAGCCTCAGCTGCTCCTTGTCACAGACCTGCAGGGGAGGATACTGGAAAATAAACACCAACCACATGCACTGGTGTGTTTGCTTCATGTAGCGTGTTGTCCTTGCATCGTTGTAATGCAAGTTAGGAACCAACAACCTACATTTAGCTTGTCTATAACTGCTCATACCTCCTATTTGAAGGTCATTACTGAGTGCATTAATCTGTCGCTCACTAGATCCCTCGCTCACCCACTCCCACATTCCCTGACTCACGCACCAACACATTCACGTTCAGTCTCTCGTTCACTTTCACTCCCACTCACTCATCTCCTCAGCCATACCTCCACTCGTAGGATCGCCCCATTGTCCTTTTTGATGCATTTGAGGAAGCTCTCGGATTTTGTGAATTTCAGAACCACCGGCACGCCTCTGAAGGTCTCGTTTGTGACGGTGGACTTGTAGGAGTATATCGTCATTTCCGCTGTCATGACACACAAACACAGAGACCCATGTGACCATGTGGTGGCCAACAAAGTTGACAGCCAGTATTTCCCCACCAGAATATTGCTGTAACTGCATCCCATTCGAATTGCCGTTCGTCAACGGAGGAAAATTCTGATCCTCTATTAGAACTGTTTTTTCCTCCCCTGCTGGCCATTTACGGTTCTTGTAAACAAACATTATACCGTAGTCTAAATTAAGGCTTTTCTTCGAAAGATGAACCAAAAATCATGCAATGTGTAAGATGGATGCCTGTAAGGCTAATATTATGCTATATTTTATGAATGGAGATTGCAAAGAACTAATGGGGGAATGAGTCGAGAGCAGCTAAATGCACCTTTATAGACCAGAAGGTGCTGCAGTCACCCGAGCATACATACCTTAAAGCAGCAGGCTGCTGTTCCTTGTAAACCAAGCCGTTAGAAAGTAAACATGTGTGGGATGGCTCTACATATAAGAGTAATGGAGCTTCTATAAGCTTGACGATGACCCACTTGGATTTTCAGACGCATAGAGCATGTTGTCCTCGCAGAGGTCCCGGAGGTAGGTGTTGGAATGGATATTCTCAAGATTGATATTTTGCTGCACTTTGTCCTGCATGAACATGGCCGTGTTGCATGGAACTACAACACAAAAATATATTCAAAATGCTTATTACAAACGCATAAACATCTACGGAATGTAGACAATGAAATGTAAATGCATATCACTGTGAAGTATTACTGACGCCAGTGCCACTAGCAATGGAATAAACATTTAAAATCTCCCGATGGTTTAGAAACAGACAAACTGGCTTATGTCATACAATGGCACACCAATGGCTATTGACCAACTAATGGAAGTGCCCTTAAACCCGATGAAATATAGCCCTTATTGAGCTAGCAGCCATACTAATAAGCATGGTGGGGAAACCTTATAGAATATGTGAAGACCTATACAACTCACTATTTTTAGTTCTGCACAGGGGCGTTTCTATCATCCGGGGCTTAGCCCAACGGGAAAATGAGAATGCCAAAAAAAATTGTATGCTTTATTGTGCACGCAAATTCCTTCATAATGCTTAACCTAAATAAACAAAATATGCCATTTATTATAACTTTAAATAGCTACCTGGCTGCTGTGCTGCTTATCCCAAAACATCTAAAGTTCCATTCAATGAATTTCAGAGTAAAATAAATACAAGTGAGACAGACCTTACATATATATGTATATATATATATATATTTATATATATATATAAATGGATCTGACTCGGGATAGGTTAATTCACTTGAGGTGGTAAACTTTATTTTGAGATGTCCCTGGAATCCCCATGTTTCATTTTAAATAACTAACTACCATTAGCGACTAGAATTATTTCATTACTTAAAGACTGAATTGAATTAATGCATTCCATAGTTAACAGTAAATATACCAATACATTTTTTTAACCCAAAAATTATATTTTGGGCTAATTAAATAATATCTGAATAAAACAGCCTAGTGACGCCATTGGTTCTGCATTCCGTTTCCCCACCCAGGTCCCGTTTAGAACGCATTTTGACTGACTTGTCAATGTTCCCCCCCCCCCCCCCCCCCCCCCCAACTAATCAAAATGGGTGATTTAGTCTTTAGCAGCTCAATACACTTTTATAGAGCAGAAGGTTTTTCTGATCAGGTCCTGTAAGAATGGTCTAAAGAACACTCAGACCAGACTGAATGTTTTAGGAGCCAGAAGAGAGGACCGATAGACATTCTGACTCGGCATGCGGTACTTTCACGGTAACGGTAAGGTGACTACCATCCCATAGTGAGATATTTCAAAATAAATACTGTGCAAGCGGATCATATTCACCCTGGGACATCGTGCTTGAGTTCGCCACCAGGACCACCTCGTTGAACGTGCATCCTGTGCCCTGGCACTCGAGGGTAGGGCAACCCGCAGCACAGCCACGCCCTTTCACCACAGAGACGCTCGCGTTGGTCATCTTCACCACCAGCATGCCACACCCTTCTCCCTCCCCTTCCCCGTTCGCCTCCTCCGCTGGGCCCTCCCGGGCCTCACCCTGCCCTCCCTTTTCAGCCTCCGCCGCGCACGCCCCCCCGCCAAAGTCGCATTCTCCCTTCCCCAGGTCTTCCTCTCTCCTCATCTCCATGGAGAAGCAGAGCACACCAGACTCCTTCTTGAAGGGACGGAGGGCATCCTTTTCCAGGTGGCAGGGATCAGAAGGCTCCTTCATCCAGGTGGCCTTGTGCACAGTCTGGAGAGACCGAAGAGGAGCACAACACAATCTCTGTTCACATATCTCAAACCAACTGCACGATTAAAAACCGAATCGGACAAGCCGGTTGTGATTGTCTCCAGATTATGAGCTCACCAACTTGGAGGTTCCGTCGGTCAGCAGGTGTGCCAGCTCGTCAGGGGCGATGTCCGCCAGGCTGGTACCGTTGATGCAGGTCAGCGTATCTCCCTTCCTGTCACGACCACAACACTACATTCACACTCACTGATACAAGAGTGATACCACAGCAGAACGATTACTGAACTTATAGTAAATATTTGACCTGTTAAGCCCTTTGAGACTGTAATGGTGATTAAGGGCTATACAAATAAAATTGAATTGAATTGAATAGTACTTCTATAACTACTAATACGTAATAGTGTAATGCTATTACTTATAACTTCAAAAGTAGTAGCAATATCACTAATAATAATCATATGAATACAATTAATTTAGGCACAAGGCATCACGTTTTTGTCATAATATAATAGGCCCAGTAACAGGGTTAGTGAACCGTTGAAAGCAGAATGGAGGCCAGCGAAAATGTTACGTTGGGTACTGGTTATTCTTTGTTTGAATCAGTTTTCTTATTCTTCAGAGATAAACAGTATTTGCAGTCAAACTAAAATCTTGTTGTGTTGCACTTCTTTCGAAAAAGCGACTGTTCTGAATGCATTGGAAATCTTTGGATGGTAAACAAAGTGTATTCCCTTCAAATGAACAGGAGCTTGACTAAAGCCTAGGGTTGCCACCTTTCAGAAATGAAAATAAGGGACGCCCACCACGGGCCCGACTCCTGTGGGGTGGGGCACCCGTAGCAGTGGTATGTTTTATTTTGTGCTGGTGTTTTAAGTAAAGGGGTGATCAAGAAAGCAATTAGTCATACTTAAAGCTTGAAATGCTTTATTACCAATTAACATTCTCTTATAAAGTGCATGAATGGATGAAATCTTTGTGTGGCGTGTGCAACAATGAAATTTTAAAATGTAAACTAAATAAACTGAGAACTTCATGTAACTTTTTAAGTGCATAACTATAGGGACTCTCTTTGAACATTTTTACGAAAAAAAAAACAGTACAAAAAAACCACAAAAACACTACTCCTTCCCTGAACATTACTCCTTCCCTCAAAACTGTTACTTATTGTTCCAGGTGTACTTCTTGTTACTCCTTGCAGCACTGAGTAACTCTTTGTCTTTCAAAGAACTGTTGTAAAACTCTGAACAGGACTGCTCAAAGTTCAGTGTGATCAGAAGCTCACTTCTCATGAGCTCTGTGGATCACCTGCTCCTGCAGTCACTCCATTTGTTGGCCATTCTGGAGAAGATCCTTTCCACATATCCAGTGGATGCTGGGATGCTCAGGATGTGGCTAGTGATAGACAGCATGTTAGGCAGGTCAGCTACTTGAAAGAGAGTCACCCACCTGGCAGCCACACCTTTGGACTTCCATTCATCTTCAGCATCTTCTTTGAGCCTCTTCAGAATGGGTTTTGCTGTGGAGCATTCATCATAAAGTTCATCCATGTTGACTTTATGGATGAGGTTGAGCTTGGTGGTCACCCTCTCAATGTCACTAAAGGTCATGGTGCCATGGTGCAGAGAGAGAGGTTGCAGTGAGAACAACCAGTTGTCTTCAGAAAAGTTGAACCATTTCTCAACATAGGAGAGTGCTGTGTTGAGAAATGCAATAAAATCTGCCCTTGCCATGTCTGCATCACGTGGACGGAGACGCTGAAGCTTCACTTTAGTTAAGAAGCCATAGAACTGGTCATCTCGTCTCTGTGTGAGCTTTTGCTTGAAGTTATCCATAATGGAATATAACTCAACACAGGTGGTTTCATCACTCTCCAGCTTCTTTACAACTTCCTCAAAGAGAGAGAGGATATTATTGCAGAAAAGAAGGTAAACCTCCACAATGTCTCCATCTTCCTCAGTTGAGCCCTCACTGAGCTTTAACAATGCTCGAAGTTGTTTGGGACACTCCTCCCCCAGGATGATGAAGTATGATTTCAGTGCAATCCAGGTTTGCATTAGTCGGGTGATGGCTGGATTAAGGGAGAGCCACCTGGTTGTGACATGTCGCAGAATTTCCTGGAACTCAACATCACAAAACCTACAAAACTCTTTGAGTGATTCTCTTCATTTGGCAGATGTGGAAAAGAAGGCATAGACCTTCAGCACAACATTTTCCACATCTACAGTGAGCTGGTCAAGAGCATGCTTCACTGTGTTGTGCACAATATGGGCATGGCAGTTTCCTTGCAGCAGATCTTTTTGTTTCTTCTTCAAGTTGGTGAAGACAGAGTTGTGAATTCCGTAATTCACATTTGTATTGTCTGCACTAAATGCTGTCACTTGATCAAACGATAAGCCACATTTGTCAAGCGACTGCTCTATGAGAGCTACAATCCCAGCAGCGGACTCATCTGCATTTTCAATGAAATCCAGCATTTTGTTGGTGACCCCGCATTCTGGACTGAAGTATTGAACAGCAAGGGGGAATATCTTCCTGTTGCCTTTATTTGATGCATCTGGCTGAATGGAAAATGGAAGGGGTTTATCTGATGTTAGGGCCTTGAGAACATCAGCCACTGCCTTTAGAGCAAGGACATCTTTAACCACTGCCTCTGCCTTTGTTCTCCCGATAGTCTTTTTTTTTTTTTGTTACAATTTTTGAATCCGGGAGAATCTTTTGATTCAGTTTATGTGCACAGTCAGCACTGTTGTAGCTGAGGTTGTGTCTGACTGTGTGGTACACCTGTGTCACCTCAGCTGCGGTAACCTAGAGGGGAGGAGTGGGATGACATATTGTTAATTAAATTGAACAGTATTTGTCTGCTGCCTGTCTTATGACTTGAAAGGAAGTCAGGTCATCCTAACAGTTAAACCACACTAATAATATAATTTATGTAATGATCACTGAACAAAAATATAAACATTTTGACACAGAATACACAGAAAGCTCAACAAACATTTTTAATCTAGTAAATGTATATATATTAAAGAATAAACGTTTTCTTTTAACAAATGTATTTATTTATTTATTTATTAACATTTAATCCATTAGTATGATTTGTTCTTTAAATGGCCATATATAATATTTAAATTGGCTAATACTACTGTATATTAAATAAATTATCGTTCATTCGACTTTAAGAACTCAACATCCTAAACAATTAATCAAACCACAACAGTTTACTAAAATAGGCTCTGCCCATGCACTGCCATCTTCTGTCAAAAGCACAACCAGATAGGAAATCAATCACAACATAATGTCCCATACCGTATCAATCTCAGGAGATGGTTGGGGTATGAAGAACTGTGACGCTGACGCTTGGGTCTTCTGTGATCTTTCGTGTCTGCAGTGTTGCTCTCCTGTTGCATGCTGTCTGATGTCAGACAGCCCACCGTGCGCCACGGAAAACACTCGCCGACGTATTTTACAATTTGCCTTGTAAACATATCCACGGACGCTGTCCAGCCAAGGATGTGCCTCCCGCCGCAACAATTTTGCTGGCCTTGGTATTCCCTGTGTTTTGTTTTTATCATTGTTGTTAGATTTAGTGTTTGTGTGTGTGACAGACATGTGTATTGGACATTTATGGAAATACAGAACAAATCGCGTCCCGTATTGGTTCAATACGGGACGCAACATTTAATTGTCAAATAAAGGACGATTCCGTATTTTACGGGACGGGTGGCAACCCTACTAAAGCCACTCTGCAAGTCAATGGCGGCGGCTATTGGAAAGCAAACGCTAACAAATACCACCAGCAGTAGTAACAGGATGCTGTGGTCAGTGTTGGGAAAGTTCACTTTCTTCGTGAACTAGTTCAAAGTTCAGTTCACAAATTTTAAAATGAACTAGTTTAGTTAAACGTTCATAATTCAAAATTTTGAACTAAGTTCACAGTTCCAAGAAATGAACTAGTTCATAGTTCTTTTTTTCAATATGTTGCTGTGAGCTTTTCATTTTTTCCGGTATTTTGAACATTGAGCCCCCTTTGTGGTTTGTCTAGGATGATATAGAGTGGTTGAATCAAGTATCGTAGCGAAATACAGTTTCTATCGTGTTTTATTGCACATTTAGCGCATTTTGTAAATCCCATTGATTTCTGTTGGAAGACTCATTGCTCGTTGGCGGAAACGGAAAGGGGGGGTGTTCACGTTTGATTGTAGTCTTTTCGCTCGGTTCTAGCCCTACTGATGAGACGGAGAACCGAGCGAAAAGACTACAACCAAACATGAACAGCCCCCCTTTCCGTTTCCGGCCAACAAACAATGATTCTAGGAGGTATTCTACTCCGCTGAGCTATGAGCCAGAGAGCTAACGTTATGGATTGTACATATTTATAATTCGAAATTCGTCTGAGCCTTTATACCACAAATACTCTAGGGTCTATAGCATATAACCGCCTTGTCTGATTACAGTTTAATTCATTTTCCACAATTGAACAGCTCTCGTTTTGAAGAATAATCACCGCGCCATTCGTTTCAATGGGAATCGCGCTGGTCTATACTTTCAAAATAAAGTGTACATATTTATAATATGAAATTCATCCCAGCCTTTATATGACAGATACTATAGGGTCTATAGCATATAACCACCTTTTCTGATTACAGTTTAATGTAACAGTAAGCTGGCAACACCTCAACTGCAAATGAACCGCACGGAGATTACCATGGCAACCGGTCAAACAACACGGCAATCTGCGCGCGCATCCGCCGTGTTGATAGAGAAATAACCCCCCCATTGAACGAAGTTAAACCGAGTGAGCGTGCCGTTCACAGACACCAGAATGAACGAGTTCACAGTAACGTTCATCAGGCAGTAATACAGTACGTTCAGTTCACGTTCGCCCAAAATATGAACGAGTTCATGAACTTTCGTTCAGTGAACGCGTTCAGGCACAACACTGGCTGTGGTTGTTCCACGTCTCATACGATGTTCACTGCGTTTCGTGTGAACAAACACAATCACCACCACCGCCACAGCGGAGGCAAAACAGGAAGTCCTCTTGAAGTCTGGCTTCTCAGGCGACAAGTAGACCTACCTGGCGAACGCTGGCCCCCGCCCGCTTTGTGTACGGACCCCCTTCACCGTGTAGCGGTGCTCCCCATCCAGGAACGCGTGGCTGACCTTCACCCCCCCCTCGACGAAAGGTCCCTGGGCACGCAGGGAAACACAGCAAACACATCAAAGAGATGCAGGTTACTAAGCAGATCAGATATGCCATCAATGTGTTTGATTAATTATGTTGAGTGAATAACATGTTCATATCCCTGACATTACATGCTGTTCTTGACCTCAGGAATGAAGGAATATGATTTGGAATATGATTTTTTCCTTTTTTTTTGTTTTCGTTTTTTTCAGATAAAACAGTCCTTTTATGTATACTATAGACTATAATTCTATAATGTTATGCAGGCCTACCACCTCCATCAATGTAAACTACAATCTGAAGAAGGGCCATAACACACTGGATGTTATCTGAGAGACAATGAAAGTAACAAATATATATATTTATTTTACATAAAGCTGTACCTCAAGATTAAATACAACTGTATCACAACACACTCACACATAGTCAACATTGGCCTAAACTGGTCAGTGCCAACTACAAACCTTTATATAATAGGTCCTGTTGAAAATTCAGTAAGAAATTGTGATTATTTGTTGCCTTCTCCCTGACTGGCATCCCTTCATCAATGCTTACCTGGTTCCACCCATTTACAGATGACACGCAATATTTAACAATTATTTGCCAAAGGCGAAGTGAAAAGTGGGGAACAGCCCCCACTATTCACGGAGCCTGAGGCAAATAATTAATTATTTAATTATTAATTGATTAATTTCTTCTTTTCGTTTATTTGTTTTTATTAGCGTGACGAGACAGACACTTTGCGATGAAAACAATATCCCGAGATTGAGATCTCAATTGCCACCTTAGGAGGTTCACCTCTAGCATATACTAACAATGTTTATTCATTCACTTTTCCCTGGCAACATGACATTGATGTGATAAAACATGGTCATAACAAAAAGGTTAGCGATCGGTAGACACAGTCACCTACCTTCCATGGCTCCATGACTTTGGTGCAGTGAGCTGAGATGATGTGCGTGTGATGAAGGTGAGTGTCGTTGCGATTGTGGTTCGCTCTCTTTATGTGCCCACTTTACAGATGGACAGGCAGCGAATGAGGAAGCAGAAATGTCTGACTTTGAACACTGCTTGGATTGATAGTAAGGGAAGTCATTTTCGGAAGGGGGGAAGTGAGTAAAACAGTTCATACAAAAGTGAAAAGAACCACTTAACATTTTGTTTCTTTGTTCATAGGCAGAGCATAAGGTTTGGGAGGACAAGCCTCTGTCCAAATCAACGGACCTCTGAGTGATCACTTCCTCTGAGATCCACCTCACAATGCCACACAATATTGGTTTTGTTGCCAACACAGGTTGGCAACAAAACTAATCCTGTGGAACACATTGACAATTCAAATCTGAGAACTGGTGAAAATAAGGCACAAATACAAACAGAAACCTACACATACACACACCAGTCCTGTGTACAACACACACACACACACACACACACACACACACACACGCACACACACACAGGGGTGCTGGTTCTATTTCCAGCTTTCCCTGGTGTGTGTGTCTGTAATGTCTATAAACGTCGGGCTGTCTTAAATTACATGAACGCGACCTACTGTTGCATGTTTGAGACTCTGCAGCTCAACAGAATGCTGGACCTGGCACAGCAAACACCTTTACTATCGTGTGCTGCTGGAGTTAGCCGACAACCAGGTACTTTCATGTGTTGTGGTTACTTATAATGCACTTTGATGTCTTGCAACTTCATATCTACTGGTATGTGTTGAAGTTACGTTGAATGTACTGTTATATAGTGTAGTTACTAATAATGTACTTTTGTGTGTTTTCGTAACTTATAATAAACTGTTATGTGTTGTAACTTTTATGTGTTGTGGTTGCAGTAATTTATAATGTACGGTTCGGTCTTGCAGAACGTTAAAATGTACTGTTATGTCTTGTAGTAAATTATAATATACTGGAATGTGATTTTGTAACTGTTAGAATGTAATGTTCTATCCAGTTTTGGATATTGAAGTGTCATGCACAATAATGCATGTGCATGCATTATTTTTCTGGGTAAGCGCATGTGTGGTTTGTTTGTATATATACATAATGAAAAAAAAAAATGAAAAAAAAAAGCAGTGAGTTTTGACTTGAGGCATACTTTTGTACTATGCACACTGAAAGTGTGGGGGTGGTGGGATACTGTTTGATGCACATCACAACAAGTCAGAGACATAAGAAGTGCCAGCGATTGCTGAGTGACTGACTGATCAGAGTTCCCAAACGGCCAAGCCTTCAGGTGCGCATCTTAGAAAACAGAGAAAAGAGGAGGAGGAAATTAAAGCCCAATATATTTTATTAGTATGTGCTCTTATGTTAACATGACAATGCTGTTTAGGTGTAATGTTAGACGTTTGATTCTGCAGCAGCAGCGACACATTTTTGCTTGTAATAGGCTCACGTTTTCTACTCCGTAACTGTCAAGATGCACTCAGGAAATAGTTAATTATACCTCTCATACAAACAACGGTAATAGAACAATATCACAAAGTTGCCGTGCGTCACATCCCCCCTTCTTCCTGTAAATGTCAGCCACAAAAACCTTTTTTTTTCACCTTTCCCTTGCAAGATTTTTTTCTAGAACTGCTTTTATCTAAATATTCAAACAGACCTCAACTCAGACACATGGTCACACTCAGCCACCTCTCTCACTCTTGACCTTTCTCTCCATTTTTTTTCTTTTCATGATCCCTGTCATCATGAATGACAGGGATCATGAAAAGAAAAAAATAATTATGATAAAATTTAAAAATTAAAAGAATATTATATATTGGTATTTGTCTACTGATCTGTGGTCTAAATGTAATTAATGTACGATTCCAATAATTTAAATCATTTTTATAATCAAAATCACTGAATTTGCCTTTTTCCTGAGGGGAAATACGCGAGCTGAGGCCGGCTGAGGCAGCGAGAAGTGCTGCCTTACCGAGAATTGCGCAATCCCTCACAATCTGGGTAGAGCGCATGCGTGAGATTGAGAGAGAGAGAGAGACAGAGAGAGAGGCACTGAGAGAGAGAGGCACTGAGAGAGAGGCACTGAGAGAGAGAGAGAGAAAGAGAGAGAGAGAGTGTCTGTCTCTCTAAGTGCCTCTCTGTCTCTCAGTACCTCTCTCCCCTCCCCTCCTCCCTTCCCTCTCTCCCTCTCTTTTTCTGTCTCTTTCTCTCTCTCTCTCTCTCTCTTTCTCTTTCTCTCTCTATCTGTCTTGTTGCTACTCCTGTAATCTACCACGCAGAAATGACACATTATACCTTCATTAAAAAACACACATAGAAAATTATTTCCTAAGATGTCGGGCATGAACCACATTCATAGCCTATAGGGACCACTTGCCACTGATATATATATATCTATATATATATATGTGTGTGTGTGTGTGTGTGTGTGTTGCAGGTGAGGATGATCGATGTATTAATAATAGGGGGAGGTCCCCACGCCTTGACCTTGGCCAGCCTGCTATCAACTCCGCCCCCTGACCCCCAGCCTGCAGATGACTCCACACCCGCCCAGCAGGACCTTTTGCTCCAGGGCCTCGAACCCAGGCAACGCCGTCCCAGGGGTCAGACTCAGTCCAGAGGCAGGAGGGACAGGAGGAAAGCCCCCGCTAGTATGGCTGCTCTGATGAATTTGTTATAAAAAAAAAAGTACACCCATGACGATTCATTCATAAGAAAAGCACCTGACGCATGAATTCAACTTCCTTCTTGATGACTTTCAACATAATGGCACAACAACTACAAAGGCAGTGAACCCAAAATATTTGTCGCAGTAATATTTGTTCTATGATCGTCAGCCCGGCCATCTACGCCATTCTGTCACTTTCTAAAAAAAAGATTTAGAACTATACTTAGTTAGTAAGTATACTTACTTTAGAACTTAGATTTGTCAACTATACTTATTCTAGTTGCATAAACAACTCTAATTGGCCTCATTCGCGTGTATGATTGAGTTTAAATAATGGAATTTTGGGGAGAATGCTAAATAGCTTAATGCTCGCAAAGTTTGCGGTTCACGCAAGCAACTTCTCGCGGGTAACGCGAGTATAATGTGCTTCGCTTTTGTCGTCAACTTAGTCTAAGAGGTTCCAAACTAATACACATCTGTAACTGTACGTCTGAAGAGGTAAGGCTAGGTAAGTTAAGTGAAATGCTATAAATGAGCATCTCCAAATCTTAACATCATTTTTGTCAATCAGATGTAATTTAAAGAAGGGACTGTAGTTTAATTAAAGATAATGCCAGTCATATCCTGTTTTTAGAGTTCATAAATAGGGGACAACAAAATTAAAACTTAGTTAGCCCAATGTCTAGCTATATTTACCGTCAGGCGCTATCTTCAGTTGTGTAGGACCAGTGACTATTTTACTATTTTACTGTTTTACTATTTTATTTACTCATACATGCTCGTCACTTTTTCTATACTGCTCTGTCTGTCTTGTCCTTGTTTTTTTTTTTTAATGTTTTGTATGTTTTTTTAATGCTATACAGCAGGCTGTATAACAATGGAGCGTATAATGGTGGACCACATGAATTTCCTACTTGGATAATAAAGGTTACCTTGACCTTGACCTTGACCCTTGACCCTTGGTTCTGTGTTGCTTGCAGAGCAGAGAGTTGAAGAGTGGACGCTACCAGCGGAGGGGGGTACCCCCGCCGCCCTGGACCTCAGGGTGGTAGACTCCTATGGAACGTGGGCGTCTCTGTGGGAGAGTCAGTTCGCTGCTCTGAACATCCCTCACCTGCGCTCACACACCCTCGTCCACACAGACCCCTTTAACAAGGTACACACACGCACACACACACACACACACGCACGCACGCACACACACGCACGCACACACACACACACACACACACACACAAACACAAGCTCACACAGCCTTCTCCATTACGCCCACTTCACCAAAGTACACACACACAGACACATACATGCACACACACACACACACACACACACACACACACACACACACACACACACACACACACACACACACACACACACACCCAAACTTGACCTCCAGCTAAAGTTGAAAGGGTGAATGTGAGTGAGAGAATTTGGGTCAAGTCAATTGTATTTGTACCCGTAACCAGTTCGTCCCTTAAAACTGTAGTGGGTAGTATGTGTGTGTAGTGTGTTGGCTTGTGTATAGTGTGTTGGCTGGTGTGTAGTGTTTGTGTGCATGTTTTGGCTGGTGTGTACTGTGTGTGTGTGAGTAGTGTGTTGGCTGGTGTATAATGTGTTGGCTGGTGTGTAGTGTTTGTGTGTCTCTGGTGTGCTGGCTTGTGTGTAGCGTGTGTGTGTGTTTGTGTGTGTAGTGTGTTGGCTGGTGTGTAGTGTGTGTATGTGTGTGTGTGTGTGTGTGTAGTGTGTTGGCTGGTGTGAAGTGTGTTGGCCGGTCTGCACTGTGTTGGCCGGTGTGTAGTGTATGTGTGTGAAGTGTGTTGGCTGGTGATTTCCCAGAAGGCCCTGCAGGACTTCACGGTGCGTCAGGGGCGGACAGCGGAGCTCCAGAGTCTCCCCGACCTGGGCTTCATCCTGGACGAGAACGCCTACTTCAGTGACTCTCGGCTGGGCAGGAAGGAGCAGAGGCGCCTGCACATGTCCAGCAGCCTGAAGAGGAACCTGTCCGTCTGCCTGCCAGGGACAGGACTCTCTGTGGACTTCTTCAAGGAGCAGGTCGGAGCCATGGGGTTGTGGGTGTGCCTGTGTGTATAGCATTTGTGTGTATATGCATGCATGTGTGTGTGTGTGTGTGTGTGTGGGGGGGGGGGGGGGGGGGGGGGGGGGGGGTGAGGGGGTTGTTTGTGCGTTTGTGTGTGTCTGGTGTGTGTGTTTGTGTGTCGGGGGAGGGGGATGGGGGGAGGCGGGGTGAGGGGGTGTTTGTGTGTTTGTGTGTGTGAGTGTGCATTTTTATGAGTGTGCATGTGTGTCTGTGTCAATCATTTACAATATGTGTGTGTCGTACGTCATGGAGCGTAAAATATGAGAAATAGCTAGCCAGCGAAGCTATTTACGGTCTATAGGCTCTCCTGTGTTTCTATCAACCGCTCAGCACTGACTGTATGAGTGTTATGAACATAAATCCTCACTAAAGCATGGAACCCTGAGTGCCTGTCATTGTTTCCTCTGCAGTGACACACACACACACACACACGCACACATGCACACGCACTCATACACACACACACACACACACACACAAACCATCGCCTAATGTTAGAGAAAAATCACAATCAAAGGGTCTGATGTTTGCTTCTTCCCGAGAAAATTTCAGAAGTTGTACCCTACCAAACCAACTAACTAAAAACAAATAAATAATACAACCAAAATAAACAATTAACTGACCAGCTTACCAAATAATGATAATGGTTATATTAATATATTTTAAACACTCAGTGTTAATTTTATTGATAATATCTTTAATATATGTATAATATATTAAAGTCTAATTAAAATACTAACTCTTAAAATAATCATAATTGAATGAATCCTCAAAGTGGTAAACATACGGCGGTGGATCACAAAGAGCAGCGTTATGAAGCGTTCGCTCGCTCTGTGTGACGAGTGCTTCCGTACATACAGGTGGAGAGATACAGGCTGGACAGGGTGCTGCTGGAGGGAACCGTGGACTCCATCACCCCTGTGATGATGGAGCAGGAAGAGGAGGAGAAAGACCTGCATGGTCATGATGCATCAGAGGAGGTGGAGGAGGAAGAGGTGGAGGAAAAGGAGGGGGAGGAGGAAGAGGTGGTGGAGGAGGAGGAGGTGGAGGAGGAGAAGGAGGGGGAGGAGGAGAAGGAGAAGGAGGTGGAGGAGAAGGAGGTGGAGGAGGAGAAGGAGGTAGGGGCGGGAGGGGCGAGGGACAGTGAGCGAGACGGCGAGGGTGTCAGGACGAGGAGGGTGAAGTTCTTCCGGGTGCTTCTCCAAGGGGGGGTCACGATGGAGGCCCGGCAGGTGGTGCTGGCGACGGGGCCGACTCGGGCCCAGATGGCCAACATCCCCGGTTGGGTGGAGGGCATCTCGGAGGACTACCCGGAGGAGCGTCTGCAACACAGCGTCAGCCTCATGCATCACCTGGCCAGCGCCCGGCACGCAGGTGAGGGGAGTTGAAGCTCATCAAAGGAGACCAACCCCTTCCTTACACCACTAGTAGATTGGTTTGCATTCGATGACTCCGTCTAGAGGTCAAACCCATGCCGTTGCAGGTATAACCTGGTATTAGCTGGTTACCCGTGTTAGGGTCAACAAAGTGAATTGGAGGACTGTGAACAGGGGTTCTGTGATAGCCCTGTGGCCTGTGAATCAGTGACACCTGAAAGTATTTTGTAAAGTTGGAGTCCGGGGGTTTGGCTCACCTTAACCTGCTGCAGGACTTCATTTTAAAAAACTTAATATTAACAGCAAATACAAATACAAACACAAATACAAATACAAACACAAATGCTTCCTATCACAGCCGTGTGGGCTGGCCTCTGCAGGAATATGCTTTTTTTTTGCTTTGATTTCAGAAAGGGGATCTGAAGCCAATGAGTTCTCAGTACTTCTCCGTTCCAAAACAGGGAACAAGGCATAACTCCAGCCCTTTGACTTTTTGGTTTTCTGCCCGTGCGCTCTGCGGTTACCCCCCCCCCCAAGGTCCGCTATAGCACAGTAGGACTGCTGGATCCCAGAGTATACACAAGCCAACACAAACCTGAGCTAGGACAACCGTGAATAACACAGTGTGCTTGTGTGGGTCCCCAGGGCTGAGCGCAGACGTGGGCCGGGTGTGTGAGGCGGGCCAGAGGCTGATGGTGGTGGGAGGGGGTCTGACCAGCGCCCATATCGTGTCCATCGCCCTGGAGCAAGGAGCCAGTCATGTGACCTGGGTGATGAGGAAACACCTTCAGGTAGGCACAGAGATTAGCCCGACCACGCATCGATGTGCTATATCCTCTGGTTCTAAAAGAAACATTAAAGTGATGGACAGGATCTAAAAACATCAAATAACCAGGGAATATCCCTGACGATCTTCTGTGATGCAAATCAGGAAAGAACCACGGGAAAATGATGCTTCAGCTGTTACAGCAACAAACGACCAGATGACTCAGCCCCACCACGGGACCGCAATGACGACATGATGCTGCTCCGCTTCAAGATTCAAGATGGTTTTATTGTCCTATCGCCAAACTAATCTTGTCGCTTCTCCTGCCGCAGTTGAAGCAGTTTGACGTGGGCGACGTGGAGGGCCTGGTAGGGCGGTACTCACACGTGGAGCACGGCATCAAGCTGGACGGACGCGCCCACCTCAGCCAGTTCTACGGGGAGAAGAGCCTGCACCGCCGGCTGGCCATGATCCGGCAGGCCAGGAAGGGCGGAGCGGTGAGCCCCGAGGCCTACGTCCAGCTGAAGCCCTACATACAGAGCGGGCGGGTGGACCTTAAGACCTACTGCCAGGTAGGAGTGGCAGCCCAAGAGGTTCAAAAACAGTTCTCCCTTATGACTGCCACCGACGGTGTCCATAAAGCGAATGCAGTCATAGTTGAACAACACAGTCAAGTTGAACAACACTTCTGCTAATATAGAGAGGTGCGTGTGACACAGGTGAATTTATTTGCTCTGAGCGAGAATCAAGGGAGCCCAGGTTCAACCAATTATGCAGTTCCGTGCCCCATACACTGCACGACTACGGACTGCCTTTATTAACGACCAACCACAAACACGGAAACCAGTGCACCCAGTAAACAAACACGTCACTCTCGGTGACGGTGGCGGCAACGATGCACACAACATGTCAACGCTCAACAACACACAACTAATTACCTACCCCAACCCATTAACCCCACTCAACCCAACAACCACACTGTTCCCGAAAGGTTCCAACCCCCCAGGATAAATGAACCCCCCAGAATCCCTTGCGCAACTGAATGAGCGTCTACACCTGTGGTCGCCACAGTATGTTGGTCTATGGGTTGCATTGTCACGATTATAATAGGCTATAGCAGAATTATTTGTCATGCAGAATTATTATTTCTTGCATTTTTTTCTGATTAAGGCCTATTTTTTAATCAATTGTGCAATCTAATAATTTTCTAATGACGTAGGGATGTGCAATCTACGTCAATTAGGGAAGTCTAATGCGCTCACAAAGGTGTCTAACATGCTGAAGCGAAGATGAAAGGATATTAGTGGTGGTGAAACGATTGGTTAGGTAAATGACTCTGTCTCACGTGGGCGGCGGTCTCGTCCCCAGGTGAGCGAGGCCAAGTGGTGCTACAGGAGACAGGTGTGGAGCGCGGCTCTGTGTGATGGCTCCGGATGGACCGGGGACCGCGTCTGGTTGGCTACAGGCTGCAAGCTGGACGCCAGACACGACCCGCTGCTCTCTGGGGTCATGAAGGAGTACCCTATACAGGCACGTTGTGGATAGATGGAGGAGGGACGGAGGGAGGGGTGAATTCATGGGCGAGGAATGGATGGAGAATTGTTTGAATGAATGAATCGATCACAGGCAAGGCAAGGTGTCATTTGAAAACACAAATACATAGAAAGCGGTGTCATTGAATATAGCAAGCAGTATCACTTAAACGTAGAAAGCAGTGTCGTCTGACATTGAGAGTCAGTTGATCACCTAATCAACCCCCCCCTGCGTGGCTCCGCCGGGTCTCTTGCAGGTGATGGAGGGCTGGCCCTGTGTGACCCCAGCCCTGCAGTGGGCCCCTGGCTGCCCGCTCTATGTGATGGGCCAGTACGCGGCCCTCCAGGTGGGTTTGGTTTGGTTTAGCCGTTTCTCCCTCCGACATTGATCTTTGTTCCGATCCCCACAGCAACGCTGGACCATGTAATAAATATCAACAATAGGACACCGTAATGATGAAAGATATTATAATAATAATTATTATATAGTTATAATAATAAATAGTGCAGAGAGTCAAAGTGTAAAGTTAAGGTTTAATTTGGAGACGTTAAATGGAGGAATACGATTAAAGATGTGTAAGTTTAATTTTGAAAAAGGTTATGAAACACTTTTGGACTGTAACTGATTAGCGGTTATAGAAATACATTTGCCGAGACTGTAACTGCGGTTAAGGCTAAAGATCAGAGGGACTCGACTGCACATGTGTTTAAAGGCTATAGAAATACCATTTGGCTCATCTTCAGAACAAATGTTCCCCTCACCGCTCACAGCTGGTTCTGTCTCCCGCCTCGCTGCTCCTGGCGACAGGTGGGACCTCATGCAGTGAACTTGGCGGGAGGACAGGCGGCCAGCCTGCGCATCGCAGCGGACATCATGCGGCGGCGCGCCAGACTTATCGGGGTGGAATCGAACACGCAACTGCACAGCTATGCGCCCCTGCTCGAATCATACGTCCAGCAGATGCACGGCCTGATGTGGCTGTAAGGAGGATGACGACGATGAAGAGGATGATTCTGTGGATCGGTAGTGTTTGATCCTCATTGGGATGATTTGAATGTGTTATGTTACTGTTAGTGTTACGGTTATTCAATTCAGCTTTAATATTTAGTCCACTTTAAATACACAATTCAGAAATTCCATGAACTTACAGTTGAATTTGAATCCATTTATGTATACATATACACATACATACATATATACATATATATATATATATATGTATACATATATACAGGGTGCGATTTGCCGGTGGGGATGGTGGGGATTATCCCCCCCTCTGGTTTACACGTCCTACCCTCTGCTGAATTATTTTTATCCTCGGTGGGGATAAAAATTATCCCCCCCACCCAAAGTATTTTCACCATTACATCGTAATAATTAACAACCAAAATACACAGGGTCCGTCTTCATTTTGAAACATTTTAAAATGTTTCTCAATTATCCCCCCCTCTGGTTTTTTCACAAATCACACCCTGCATATATATATATATATATATATATATATATGTATACATATACACATACATACATACATACATACATACATATATATATATATATATATATATATATATATATGTATATATATATATATATATATATATATATATATATATATATATATACACAGTTCTCAACCCTTTACCGGCTGGACGGCCACGTAGTTAGGCCACGCCCTCTTCCTGATTCCCGGATTGTAAACACACTCTGCTGCCGCGACAATAAAAACTCACAACCTATCGTGTAAAGTATATTCTTTTTTTGCATTTAACTTCAGCAAATTTATTTTAACAATAATTCTTGTTCGTTGCTCCGGGCAAATACGTCAAAATAGAAGGCAGGCATCGAACTCGTTTATATTTTATATTCTATAGGCTACTACACACTAGATTAGAGTACAATTGTAGACCTATACAGTGCATGATATTCAGCCATCTCTAATTGAGAACGATGAATGGATTTCAACGTTGTTCAAAATAATGGATTAATAAATGTACTCATGAATATTAAACACCTCCTCTCAGGTGGGTCTGGTGGGGCTGAATGGTCACAGGTTGCCGGGTTTGTCGAATTTACCTTGAGGGGTCTGGTTTCTGCAGCCTACTCTAGAGACTCCGTTTGGTGTATGGGATTACAGTTCACATGATTGAATACACAATGCAAATTAGTTTCATAGTGCTACTCGTGAATTTCTGGTGTTTTGCTTCAGTCTTTACCCAAGTTTAAAATGAAAAACATTAAGCCTATTACAATTATTCAAAGAGAAAATCACATCATCTGAATGGTGAATTCAGATGATGTGATTTCCTAAGGAGTAACTGATCGAGCCATCATTGAGCAGTTGTGGCTGGCTGTACCATATTTTCTGCACAGTCATCATGACTATGCAAAAGGAAAATCCATCCAACCCTTTTTTCCACTTGCAAATCTTACACATTAAACCATCCTTGTAAATAGTTTAACATGTAAGGTTTGCAGGAATCACGAAGTTTGGTCTGCTGCATGAAGATAATCCTTTGTTTACACAAAATGTAACTTCATACACATCAGTGAAGCCAGGTAAGGACCTACTGATCGATTGCTTTGTCTCAAAAGGTGTGTCAAGGCCCATCTGTGTGCTACACGATGAAGATCAAGAAGGTTGACCGGACGGTTCTGAGCGTGGAGCAGGTGGAGGGAGGTGGTGGGAGGTGGAGGGAGGTGGAGGGAGGTGGAGGGAGGTGGAGGGAGGTGGAGGGAGGTGGAGGGAGGTGGTGCCCGAGTTCGGAGGAGCGTTGGGAGGAAGGAGGTAGATCACGGCCCTTTTATATACTCTTTAATGTGTGCAGTCTTATCATTTTCTGATATTGTACAGATGTGCAATCTACGTACGCTAGGAGGGAAAAAAACAAAAAATATCACGGTTGAAAGCACTACAGTAGTAAGTAATAAAACTGAAGTAAGTTTGCCTCATTGTACAGTTGAGTGGTAAACATGCTTGCAAACGTGACGGAGCCATGTCATGCCTTATCATTTCCTCTCTCTATGTTGCGTCATTGAACTGCTTTTTGTTTGCTCACAGCTCAGGAACTTGGATCCTTTCCTGATGTTGGACGAATTTCGGCTGAGCAAGCCAGCAGGCTTCCCCGATCACCCTCACAGAGGGTTTGAGACGGTAAGCCCATTTCATTTGGATTCAACTTTTTCTTTATTTGTTCCACTCATGGGCTGTAGGTCTATTGCCCAGTGAGGCATGGTGTTGGTAGACCTTTACTTTAAAAGGATAACTGTCCATTGTTAACCGCAATCTTAGTGTACGCCAGTAGATGCCGCTGTTAAGTCACTGAGATGGCCAGCTATAGGTTGTCTACCCTGGGACTTTTATTGGCAATAAACTGAGTTTTCAGGCCAACACTGACCCCATTTGCAAGAAGGTGTACCAACGATATTACTGAAAATTTGAGGATTAAATGTCAACACTGTTATAATGTCTCTTTTTACAAGGCCTATATTGAATACGTTGTGACAATTTGTATTGCGACCTTGAACTTTGGGCTGAACATGTACTGCCTGCTACGCATTTCCCTTGTTCCCTTTATGTGGCGGTTGTCGGTCGTGGAATAACTCATTTATGACATTAATAAATATCCGCTTAATATTTTTTTTCCGTTCCGTTTATTCATATCCTGAACCGCAAAATCAATAGCAGAGAGACTGTGTCTGATTAGGAACACGATCAGTAACAATTTATGACAACTCACATAGTTATACCCCCTCCCCCCCCCTTTATATTATTTTAAATAATTAAACAGTTCCCAAAGTCAACAACTAAATCTAACACGTGCAGTAGTTGTTTTTCCCCTCCTTCAATAATGTCCTGTGAAAAAAACATTGACTGTTCACTATATTCAACCCAGATGACTCAATTCATTCACACTCCCTATACTCAGCTTGTAAAACATCCCCCCACACACACACCCACAGACATGGACGCACACACACAAGGACGCAGGCACACACACACACACACACACACACACACACACACACACACACACACACACACACACACACACACACACACACACACACAAAAGGAAGCACCCATAGAAATGGAAGCACACATAGAAATTGGATGCACGCACACCCATACACAAATAAATCACCACACACACTGCAATGAAACAGACACGCACATGCTTAGGTACATATACGCATACGCATGGATAGACACACACACGCGCGCGAGCACAGACACACACACACACACATAGATACAGACACACATAGACACAGACACACACGCACACACATAGATACAGACAGACACACACACATAGATACAGACACACAAACACGCACACACACACACTCATGTTTAGACACACACACACACACGCCTCCGAACCAGGGTTGTAAGGCAGATCCATTCCTCCTTCTGCCTGTCTGGGCGTTCATTCAGAACACGGGGCCCTTCTGGGGCTCTGTCTGGGGGTTCATTCAGAACACGGGGCCCTTCTTGGGGCTCTGTCTGGGGGTTCATTCAGAACACGGGGCCCTTCTGGGGCTCTGTCTGGGGGTTCATTCAGAACACGGGGCCCTTCTGGGGCTCTGTCTGGGGGTTCATTCAGAACACGGGGCCCTTCTTGGGGCTCTGTCTGGGGGTTCATTCAGAACACGGGGCCCTTCTGGGGCTCTGTCTGGGGGTTCATTCAGAACACGGGGCCCTTCTGGGGCTCTGTCTGGGGGTTCATTCAGAACACGGGGCCCTTCTTGGGGCTCTGTCTGGGGGTTCATTCAGAACACGGGGCCCTTCTGGGGCTCTGTCTGGGGGTTCATTCAGAACACAGGGCCCTTCTGGGGCTCCGTCTGGAACACGGGTCCCTGAATGAACTGCGTAGCGCCGCCCGCCGGCCTTGAAGCTCTTATCTCCCAGCATGCCTTTCAGCAGGTGTGCTGACTCGTCTGGTCACATGACCTCTAAAATCACACAGCTGTGTAGACACGCCGCGGTTGGTCAGATCGCTTCCTCCCCCCCCCCCCCCCCCCCCCCCCCCCCCCCCTCCCGGAAAGCAGATGTTTGAGCCCCGACCTCGTGCTGGTCTTCCTGTCCGCGCTGACCGCTGGGAGGCCGACGTATGCGTGTGTGTTTGGTTCTACCTACGCGATGTAGGCCTCCCTCAGCGCGGCACACCGACCCCTACCTGCGCCTTCGGGACCTACATCTGTACTCCCTGCCACCCCCTTCCTGCTCCTTAGTGACGTGTTGATCTGTGGTCCCTGTGAGTCCCTTTGGATGAAGGCATCTGTTAAGTGAATGAATGAACGACAGCACAGATATCGGTGTTCAAGGAAGGTGTCATATTTGTACATTGCATCAATACACCACCATTGTAGCCGAGTTGTTGAATTGCAAGTCATTGCATTATTAATAATTTGTTTATAATAAATGTTTTCTATTTTGAACATAGGGCATATGGCATATTGTCGCCCTATTGTGATGACAGCAGTCATGAATGTATGGTAAGAATGATGCATGGTGTCTTTCTGCCCTTCGGTCTTGTTTCCACCAGGTGACCTACGTCTTGGAGGGAAGCTCCGCCCACGAGGACTTCTGCGGCCACTCAGGCAAGCTGTCTGCGGGCGACTTACAGGTGAGCGTAGCGTGACGTCAACCCTGATGTAGCAATGTCACTCTGAGTCAGTACGCATTTTGGAGAGGGATTGAGGTTGTGTGTTCACGCGTGGTCAATGAGGTACACAAGGTTTTGAATAGTGATAAAAAAAAACAAACACAGCAAGCTCTGGAGAAACACCGTCGCTCTGAACGCTCAGAAGAGCTGTCATAATGTAGCTGGATGTTACAACATCCAGTGTTAGCATGCAGCCCTGAGCGATGTTGGGGTGTTCAGAAAAGAGAAACAACACACATACACAAACACACACACACACACACACACACACACACACACACACACACTTCTGGGATGAATCAGTGAAAGTGCTTGTGCTTGGCAGCGGTTTTATTATCTCGCCGGCGTGTTGTATTTCCTTGGCAGACACACAAAGTACTGGCCTCTCAATACAAGCTTTAATCAATGCTGTTCCTCCGCTCCAATCCCTACTGGACAGATTATAAATAAATGTATACACCCACAATGACATACAGGCAGACAGGTGGCCAGCCAGACAGACCTTGAAACGAAGTAAAAGCCTGTTACTTCTCATGCATGTCCAATACATGCATGAGAAATCAATACATATTATTCTATCCATTTGTCCCTTGTTAACAGGAGCTAGATCTCAATGAACTTTGGAGGTTTTTGAAACGACGGATTAATATGAATCATGCATCAGAATGTATCTGATACATGACAACATGTACTCTTTCAAACCTTCTTCATATCCTAATCTCTCCTCCTCCTCCTTCTCCTCTTCCTCCTTCTCCTGCTCCTCCTGCTCGCCCTCCACCTCCTCCTCCTCCTCCTCCCCCTACCGCTTCTCCTCCTTCTCCTCCTCTTCTTCTCCTCCTCCTCTTCCTCCTTCTCCTGCTCCTCCTACTCGCCCTCCACCTCCTCCTCCTCCTCCCCCCTACCGCTTCTCCTCCTCCCTCCTCCCCCACCCTCTTCTCCTCCTTCTCCTCCTCGCCTCCTCTTCCTCCTCCCTCCCCCTCCCGCTCCTCCCCCTCCCCCTCCTCCTCCTCCTCCCCCTCCTCCCCCTCCTCCTCCTCCTCCTCCCCCTCCTCCTCCTCCCCCTCCTCCTCCCCCTCCCCCTCCTCCTCCTCCCCCTCCCCCCTCCCCCTCCTCCTCCTCCTCCCCCTCTCCCCCTCCCCCTCCTCCTCCTCCTCCATCTCCTCCTCCTCCCCCTCCCCCTCCTCCTCCTCCTCCTCCTCCCCCTCCTCCTCCCCCTCCTCCCCCTCCACCTCCCCCTCCTCCTCCTCCTCCCCCTCCTCCCCCTCCCCCTCCCCCTCTCCTTCTCCTCCTCCCCCTCCTCCTCCTCCTCCCCCTCCTCCTCCTCCTCCCCCTCCCCCTCCTCCTCCTCCCCCCCTCCTCCTCCTCCTCCCCTTCCTCCCCCTCCCCCTCCTCCCCCCCTCCTCCCCCCCTCCTCCTCCTCCTCCCCCTCCTCCCCCTCCTCCCCCTCCTCCCCCTCCCCCTCCTCCTCCCCCTCCTCCTCCTCCCCCTCCAGTGGATGACCGCTGGGCGGGGGGTGCTCCACGCCGAGATGCCCGTGTCAGAGGAGCCGGTGGTGGGCCTGCAGCTGTGGGTGAACCTGCCGCGCGTCCAGAAGATGGTGGAGCCGTGCTACCAGGAGCTCAGGAGCGGAGACGTCCCCAAACCCAGCCAGGGTGGGGTCAGCGCCGCGGTCATATCAGGGGAGGCCCTGGGGGCCAAGGTACGCACACGCACGCACGCACGCACGCACGCACCTATGCAAGCGCACGCACCTGCGCAAGCACACACACACACACACACACACACACACACACACACACACAAAGAGAAGCACACTCATATGCACACATACAAAAACACTGTGTATATATCTGTTGACTTGGTCCCTTGTTGACAACTGCGTGTAAGCTGTGCACTCGAGCGATGGTGGTCGCAGGTGGTCGTCTAGCGGTCGCCCACGGGGAGGCAGCTTGACTGGGGCCTCGTGACCTGGCATGTGCGTCGGAAATAGTTTACTGAACTCCTCAAGCATCTGGTCTGCTATTCATACTCTGGTGCTGCTGATCACTTTACTCTGTTCTGAGAGAGAGAGAGAGAGAGAGAGAGAGAGAGAGAGAGAGAGAGAGAGAGAGAGAGAGAGAGAGACTGAAGTACATTCTTTCCATAATGTCTTCATCATATGTATTCTTGTCTCCTAGTCTAAGGTGTACACAAGGACACCTACTCTGTACTTGGACTTCACGCTGCAGCCAGGGGCAGCACACGTCCAGCCTGTACCTGCAGGTAGGGGGCGCTATACATTCTGTGGTTTTAAATAAGTCATCGTTTGTAATTTATTTGTTTGGGTTTTTCAACCTTTTCCACCCATTTTCACTGTGTGATACTAATTGTGATGTGTGTTATGATTACATTGTTGCTAAGTATTTATTTGTAAACAGGATATAATTAATTACTTACTGGCTCATCTTCTATTTGTTCCTTTTGAACAAATAAAGATTTTTATTTATAAGTCACAATTCTCGGCGAAACAGCTGTGTTTTCTCACATCTCTTTATTTTACTTTTTCTTATCTTAATATTGTTCACTGATGCGGTTGAACTTTGTTGTGCAAGGGTTTGAAAGTATCTTGGTGGTTCACTAAATGGGTCTTTGTCTGGAAGAGAGAGAGCATACTAGCGGTTGGAAAATGTGGTGTGTCTCGAAGAACTGGTCATATAATTTGACGGCACCTCCTTAAAGTAGTGATATTATGCCAGCAGGTGTGAGAGTGGTGAGCCACTACAGCCTTTCCCTGTGTTTTAGTGACATCACAAGGGGGCATGTCCACCTAGATGTACGCTGGATAGATCAGTCTACAAGCCCACTTACTGGACTGCAGCAAATGTTGCTTCTCTATCCATCATACATCTAGGTGGACACTCCCACTATACTACTGATTATACCCAACTAGTTTTTAAAATCATAACGTCTGTTTTTCCCAGGGTGGACAACGTTCATCTACACACTGTCAGGGTCACTTCATGTTGGTAAGAGTTGGCCCCTGGATGTGTGGGTCATGATGTTAATGTGATGTAGCAAACTCCTATTTACACCATTATTTAAAAAGGAGTATATTATTTCACTTGGAGCGGAAACCTGTTTGCTTCAAGACTATATACTAATAAACTAAATTGCAGTTTAAATCCAAATTAAATTACATAATTGGTTTTATATCTACATAGTTAACCACAGTTTATAATTTAATACTATTTCAGAAAGGGTTTCAAATGAACAAACTTAAACCAAATATCTCACCAATACTACTGAATGCTACCTTCCAATCAAATAACCAAATAACTGTCTCATCGTCTATCTTTGAAAGCAGTGAGTGGAAAGAGAGATGTTTTGAAAGCAACAAACTCATTTAAATGCCGCTCCTTTGGTATATAGCCTCCTTCTGGCCTTCCTCATTAGGTTATATTATGATCTGATTAGACAGAAACTCTGCTCTGTATGGTCCCACTAACCGGCCCTAATCACTCTCAGATGTCTGCCAATACCAAAGTATTTAACTAGCCTGTAAACAATGTAATATTAGAGCCGTGACTTGAATCAGGTCAGGTCTCCAAACCCAATGGACTGAGACCCTCCCACCACAACTAGTTTGGTGTAGATGGGTGCCGGTTCTCTGGCCGCAAGGAGATGGATCTTTGTTTCTTCTTCGTTCACAACGAGAGTGACGATTCTAGATTAGCGACTTCAGGGTCAAGCAGTGTCCATTTTGTATGATGGACTCAAGTCACTGACGGGTCTGTGATACAAAATGGACGCCTTGTTAATTAACAGAAAACAGTTAATCTTTTGTCCTTTATTAGTCCAAGATGGGAAATGAGGTTGTTGCAGAACTTTCGACGCAAGAATAAATGTAAAACTCATAGACAAGTAGACATTATGGCCAATATATACATTAAATCCACTCAAATGTGATGACCACAACCACAACGACCACAACGTCTCATTGAGAGGACCTCATCGCGTGGTCGTTCCTCCCCTATCTCTCACCTCCCAGGTCCGGATGAGCTCCAGCAGCTGGTGGAGCCACATTACACTTTGCTCTTTGCTGAGGGAGACGGCGTCAAAGCAGAAAACAAGGTCCTATATGTACTCCTGAATGGTTTCTTCCTAGCACTCAAGGTTCAGGATACTCATCCTCAAGTGTTCTCTAGGTGACCCTCAACATCCAACACTTGTTTGCATCACACAGGGCCCGGCAGCTGCTCGGTTCGTGCTTATCGCCGGGGAGCCGATAGGAGAGCCTGTGGTTCAACACGGTACTACCCTGGGTTCAGCACATCCGTGTGCTTTTTTGACCTGAATTCGGATCTGAATTCAGGTCAAAAAGCAGTTCAAAACTCCAACAAACAATTAAAATGTCGACTTAGACAATACAGTTGTCTACATTGTGTACAGTTTCCATTTTAACTGCAAAAATATGTTACATCTCCATCCATAACCGTTTGAGAATAACCAAAGCGTTAAATATAAAATATATATATAACGTAATGCTGGGCTGTCCCTCCCTGCCTCTCCTTTAGGTCCGTTCGTCATGACCACAGAAGAAGAGATCTCTCAGGCCATCAGGGATTACCAGAGCGGAACCAATGGCTTTGAGAGGGCCGTCACCTGGAGGTCCAAGATCAGAGATCGACTGTAGCGACGTGCCTGTGATGTACCACGATAACGTGGCTGATGCTTCTTACGTTTACATTTATTTGCAGTGGGCATTTGCAATATGTGTTCAACACAATGGATTGGTGTTTTTTTAAATGTTTTATTTAAGCTTTTTTTTTTAAGTTGGGGTTTCAGTTGATCTTGTTTTCAATGTCATGTTGAACTTTATTTTAATCACTGTTTGATCAGTTTTTCCAACTTACTTTTTGCTTGCATTCTTATTCAGTTGTTGTGTAAGGTCTGAGGTCCGAGAAGGAGCAGGGTTTGGCGCTGGCTCCACTGAAATCTTTCTCAGCCCAGACTTCTCAAGTGCTCATGCTCATGATGGTGAACATTGAATTGGTGTAATTCAGAAAACACTTTGATATATAATGTGATAAATGGAGCTACTGCAACTGTTTGCACAACCGCTTATAGAAAGCAGGCAATACTGACCTTGTTGTTGCGGTTCCTATGGTTCCTCTGCTCTCTGTCCTTTGTGAAGGGCACGCAGCACTTAGCTACCCAGGTTTGATTATAGCTTTAGAATTGTAAAGGTTTTTTGGAGTAATTAAATAATCCCAGGGAGGAAATGTTTTGTCAAATAATTCCCAATGTCATTAAAGGGATAATTTTTCACATACTGGATGAATCGTTTTTTTATGCCTCACAATCCTGTTTCTTTGTGTCCCTTAAAAAGGTACACAATTACTGAACTGTAATTTTCCTACTCAGTCTCGTCACTTTGTCGTGGCTTAGCGGTCTCTCCAGGAACAAGCTGTTAGCATGCTATCACATGTCCGCAGGGCAAGGTCGTGGATGTTTCCCCTTCACCTCACCCTGCCTACTCCCCCCCTCGACCGGCCCAGGGTGGCTGGTATCGGGCCGTGCCCAAGAACGGGGCTGTTGGCAGGGCAGGGCTGGTGGTTCACACTGCATTCCCGTAACCCTGATGCCTGGATCAGATTTAAAACACATGTTGCAGCTTATAAGACTCTGTCTGTCTGACTGTCTGTGTGTGTGTGTGTGTGTGCGTCAGTGTGGGTGAGAATGTGTGTATGCGTAAGAATGTCTGTGTGTGGCTGTGTTTGTGGTTTGGTCAGGGAAAGGAGAACAAGACGGACCCACAGAAGACAAGACAGATAGAAGGACAGACTGACAAGAGATAAAGGAAACACTGGAAGACTTGAAGGACAGACTGATGCAAAGAGACAGACAGGCTGCCAAGGGGAACAGACTGACCAGAGAAGAATGAAAGACTGGAAGACTTGAGGGACAGACTCATGAACAAGAGGGACAGACTGACAAGAGATAAAGGAAAGACTGGAAGACTTGAGGGACAGCCTCATGGACAAGAGTGACAGACTGAATGACAATAGACAGACAGGCTGCCAAGAGGAACAGACTGATCAGAGAAGAAGGAAAGACAGAAGACTTGAGGGCCAGACTCATGGACAAGAGGGACAGACTGATGGACTAGAGATAGACAGGCTGCCAAGAGGAACAGCCTGACCAGAGAAGAAGGAAAGACTGGAAGACTTAAGGGACAGACTCATGGACAAGAGGGACAGACTGACAAGAGAAGAAGGAAAGACTGGAAGGCTTGAGGGACAGATTTGAAGGTTTGCGGGGAAAGACTCATGGACAAGAGGGACGGACTGATGGACAAGAAGGACAGCCTGACAGAGAAGAGACAGACACGCTGTCGAGAGGGGCAGACGGACAGACGGGGTAAAGGCAGCAGAACACAAACAAGGGGAATAAACGAGAGGCGTGTTCCGGTAGACAGAGGGGAACGTGAGAGCCAGACAGGCTCACTCTAAATGCAACTCAAAAGACCTTTATTGACATGGAAAACAAACATGTTCATTGCCAAAGCAGTTTAAAACTTAAACTGTGCCATCCCCCTGTAACTGGCTTCCTGTGTGTGTCTCTCTTTCTCTCTCTCTCTCTCTCTCTCTCTCTCTCTCTCTCTCTCTCTCTCTCTCTTTGTGTTCTCTCCCTTTCTCATCCCCTCTTTCTCCTCAATCCCTCTCTGTGAGTGTAAGTTAAGTGCAGCAGCCCTGCTCAGACGACCGTGCCACGGTGGGCTCCACCAGAGAGGTGTGTCCCGGCTGAAGCCGCACTCCCCCGATGCTGAGGGAGGGAGGAACCGTGAGGCCGGCCTGGAAGAATGAGGAGGAGGTGGAGTTGATTTCCGAAGAGCGTGGGGAAAGAAGAGGGGGCCGCATCGATAAATACAAGGGGTCTGAGTGCGAGCGCAGAGGAGTGACTACAGAGGACTAGACCC
>NC_136938.1:24587625-24680125 GCF_949987615.1 Pollachius pollachius | reverse complement strand
GCCGTGTCCTACAGCCTGGAGATACTCAAAGGTGTGTGTGTGTGTGTGTGTGTGTGTGTGTGTGTGTGTGTGAGAGAGTGAATGTGGGTATGTGTTTGTAATCTGTGTTTGCGTTTGTGTGTGTGTGAGTAAATGATTGTATGCGTGCGTGCGTGCACGTGCGTGTGCGTGTGTGTGTGTGACGTGAGAGTGCACGTGTTTGTTAGTGTGTGTTTGTCTGTGTGTGTGTGTGTGGGTGGGTGGGTGTGCGTGAGAGAGTGCATGTATGTGTGTGTATATACACACATACATACACTGCCTGTTTGAGTGTGTGCGCGTGCGTTTGTGTATCAACACGTCCCTCTTGTGGTCCAGCCATCGACGAGGAGTGGCAGCGAACCCAGTGTATGCCCAGGGAGACATGTGTGGACGTGGCCAAGGAGCTCGGGACTGACCCGTCTATGTTCTTCAAGCCCCCCTGTGTCTCCGTCTACAGGTAGGTGGTCTGACTGTTCACCCCTACCTGCCCCTTAAACGTGGTGGATGTAATATTTGAGAGTTTGGAAAAAGTGAGCAGAGAAGAGCATGAGAGATAAAGACATCCCCTCTCTCCCTCCCTCCATTTCTCTGCCATTAAGAAGGGTTGACGTGCATTCATTCACGCACCTGCGATCGCCAGGTCTATTTACTTTCAAACCCCTACCTGCCCTTTAATGATCTGTCTCTGTACTGTCTAACCCCTACCTGCCCTTTAATGATCTGTCTCTGTACTGTCTAACCCTTACCTTCTCCTTAATGACCTGTATCTGTACTGTCTAACCCTTACCTGCTCCTTAATGACCTGTCTCTGTACTGTCTAACCCTTACCTGCTCCTTAATGACCTGTCTCTGTACTGTCTAACCCCTACCTGCTCCTTAATGACCTGTCTCTGTACTGTCTAACCCCTACCTGCTCCTTAATGACCTGTCTCTGTACTGTCTAACCCCTACCTGCTCCTTAATGACCTGTCTCTGTACTGTCTAACCCCTACCTGCTCCTTAATGACCTGTCTCTGTACTGTCTAACCCTTACCTGCTCCTTAATGACCTGTCTCTGTACTGTCTAACCCCTACCTTAATGACCTGTCTCTGTACTGTCTAACCCTTACCTGCTCCTTAATGACCTGTCTCTGTACTGTCTAACCCCTACCTGCCCTTTAATGATCTGTCTCTGTACTGTCTAATCCTTACCTGCTCCTTAATGACCTGTCTCTGTACTGTCTAACCCCTACCTGCTCCTCAATGACCTGTCTCTGTACTGTCTAACCCCTACCTGCTCCTTAATGACCTGTCTCTGTACTGTCTAACCCCTACCTGCTCCTTAATGACCTGTCTCTGTACTGTCTAACCCCTACCTGCTCCTTAATGACCTGTCTCTGTACTGTCTAACCCCTACCTTAATGACCTGTCTCTGTACTGTCTAACCCCAACCTGCTCCTTCATGACCTGTCTCTGTACTGTCTAACCCCTACCTTAATGACCTGTCTCTGTACTGTCTAACCCCTACCTGCTCCTTAATGACCTGTCTCTGTACTGTCTAACCCCTACCTTAATGACCTGTCTCTGTACTGTCTAGCCCCTACCTGCTCCTTAATGACCTGTCTCTGTACTGTCTAACCCCTACCTGCTCCTCAATGACCTGTCTCTGTACTGTCTAACCCCTACCTGCTCCTTAATGACCTTTCTCTGTACTGTCTAACCCCTACCTTCTCCTTAATGACCTGTCTCTGTACTGTCTAACCCCTACCTGCTCCTTAATGACCTGTCTCTGTACTGTCTAACCCCTACCTGCTCCTTAATGACCTGTCTCTGTACTGTATGCTGCTCCTTCCAGGTGTAACGGTTGCTGTAACACTGAGGGTGCCACCTGCAGAAACACAACGGCCACATACGTCAACAAAACTGTGAGTAACAAATGACTCCAGCAGTGTGCTAAACAGATCCTTAGTTATATTTACACTTTGATATTAAATAACATTGAGGGAGTCGAGATAGTATAGTGGCTAGGGTGTCTCGTTCTGGGTTGGAACTCCATTGTCCGCAGTTTACTCGTAGGTAATCCTAGCTCTGGCAGTCCTACTGTGTTGAAGGCAGTGCTTCTGAGGAGAGATGACTCATTGCGTGGGATGCAGCAGTCACACTGTGTAATAGCAGAACTGCTGCCGGGGGAGACGGCACAGAACCTGGGCCATAAACGAGGAAGGAGTTGATGAGGCTTTCACCAGGGGATTTTAGGAAGTGTATTTCTACTGGCCAGGCTGCACAGTGTTGACTTGAAACCTTTAAAGACACAACCTTTTAACTGCCTATTACTGCTGGCAGAGTTTATTTTATCTGTTAATAGCACAACGAAGCATTTACAGATCCCCTTTCAAGCAACGTGGTTGCTCAAGACAAATATAAAGCTAAATTCACTGAAGTGTCCCATTCAGACAGATCGAAGCTCTTCTCTCATTCAATTTTAGATTATTACCAAGTAGGTATTCTTAAGCAAGATGCTCTAACCCCTACCTGCTTAATGACATGGATATGTACTGTCTAACCCATACCTGCTCCTTAAATAAATGTCTCGGTTATGTCTAGCCCCTACCTCCTACTTAATGACCTCTCTCTGAATTTATCGCAAGTCTCTTTCAAGACAGCATCTGCTAAATATCTTAATAGTTTATGTGTATTCCTGTTTTCTAGCTTCTGAGCGTCATCCCATTCAAATTCGGCCCTGAGCCCGTCTTGATCAAAGTGGCCAATCACACGGAGTGTAAGTGCATGGAACCACCCATCATCCGCCGCAACGCCCGCCCCCCAAAGAAGGGAGGGTGAGTAGACCTGCAAAGCCTCTCACACAAACCTGCCCGATGAAACGACCTGCGTTAGGAACAGCGTGTCTCTGTGGTTCAGGGTGCGTTTGTTTTGTGTGCCAGGTGCTCCCCCATGCACCATTTGGCCGACAGCGAGGACACCAGGAGAGTGTGTGCCACCGGCATGCTCTGGGACTGCATGGAGAACCGATGTATTCCCTACCCCGCCTCCATACCTGGTGGGTCTGTGTGTGGTTGTGTATTCCTGACCCCGCCTCCATACCTGGTGGGTCTGTGTGTGGTTGTGTATTCCTGACCCCGCCTCCATACCTGGTGGGTCTGTGTGTGGTTGTGTATTCCTTACCCTGCCTCTACACACAAGTGTGTGTGTGTGTGTACCTTACCCTGCCTCTAGACCTGGTGTGTGTGTGTGTGTGTGTGCGTTTGTGTGTAACTTACCCAGCCTCCATACCTGGTGCACACGCACACACACACACACACCAGGTATGTGTGTGTATACCTTACCTATCCTTTAGGCCTTGGTGTATGTCTGTGTGTGTGTGTGTTTTTTGATTGTAATTATAAATGTGTGTGTGTGTGTGTGTGTGTGTGTGTGTGTGCGTGTGTGTGTGTGTGCGTGTGCAGGGTGCACCCCTGTGTATATCGTGTGTGAACACTTGCATGTTTGGCAGACCCTCAGACTCCCTGTTTGTAACAAGCGTGCGTGTGTATTATGGGATGCGGTGCAGAGTTCTCTCTGAACGCCTGGCTGCCGGACTGTGAGCTAGACCCGGAGCGATGTGCCTGTTTGCCCCGGGCGCCTACGTCCCGCCCGCCGCTGTACCGCTGCCACATCAACACCACGGTCTGCTCCGGGCGCCGGAAAACCAACGACCGCCGCGCCTGCAGGTCAGTGGACGGACGGACACAACAGATAGACAAACACAGCTCATACAACAGAGAGCTCCCACGAGCGACCTGATTGGTCGCACAGAACAACCATTGGGGCGTGAGAGTGTCTCCGTTGTTAGGGATGTTACTGTGGTTCCCCCTACTGACTGGAGTAGGGAACTACCGCTTATGTTAAGTTGTGTAGTCTCCAGACGCGTCTGATGGTTGCCTGGGTATTAGTCCCATCTTACCCTGAGTGAGTTGTATCCCAGCACAAAAAAAAAAAGTTTTAATTTTTGAGTGAATTTGCTCCACAATATGACTACATTTGGATGAGATATTTTGTTTTGTTGGTACCTTTAAAGCACACCCTCTTGTTTAAAATAGCTGCAATGAAAATACTGCTGCTGAGGAGTGCCATTCCATCAGTGTAGCTGATGAGGGAAAAGGTGAAGTGACTAATAGCTACACAGCTATTAATGGCCGCCTCAGCTAAAGCTAAGATGCAGTTGGGAGTTTGAAGTTGTGCAGTGTAAGAAAGCAGGAAAAGACAAGGCAGCTTTTTAGAAAATACCAAACATTATTAGCTTGTCATATTTAAAGTGTAATTATTATTATCCATTAATTATACAGTAATTATTTAGGTTTTGTTGCTTGTTACATTTTCCAGCATAAAAACAGTTTATTAGCAGATGAAAGAGAATGTTTGCGCAGCCAAAGAAATGTAAGAAGAGCTCAGTTGGTGATGTGATGTGAACGCAGCGGTGTATAAAGTGGGTCAACAGGAGACTTTTAACGTGACATAACTTTCATTACTACTGTAACTCTATTCACTGCATTCACAGATGCAAGTGACACAAGTCCACATCCAGCGGAGAGACAATCTGCTCTCTGGAAACCAGAGGCAGAGAGAAAAGAAGAATAATTTATTTACAACTCTATTTATGTAAACACATTAACAAAGTCGAAGACATAGTTTATATTAACTCCTGTGGATGGATTGCATCGTGTATACATTGTGTTCCAATCATTGTATAAAGTTTAGGATTTTTTACACGTCTTTTTTTTGCACTGAACCAAAGAAATGTTTCCATAAAAATGTTGATATTTTTTATAATTTGACCATGCACTGCTGTATCTGGGTACCATTCATAACATTCACAACCCTTATTTTTGGTGTTTAAACCATAAACTGTATAACATGGGCTATTGTTAAACTACAACGGCCCTTGTTCAATTGATCTCCCTCTAGAGGACACTAGTAATACTTATTTAAATACCAAATCAGTAACATGAATGGGGAACTTCAGAATGTTTCAAACAAAACGACACATTACCGTAAATTACGATTCATTTCCTCAAATTCAAAGTGTTTTAAAAATGTTAAGTGTGTGTGTGTGTGTGTGTGTGTGTGTGTGTGTGTGTGTGTGTGTGTGTGTGTTTGTGGGTGTGGGGTGTGTGGTAGTGTGTGGGGGTTCTGAATGCAATTAAAAACAGTTTAGGAATAGTTGCTATTTCTTTACTACTGGTGGGATAGTAAATCTCCCCTTGATAGAAAACATCATTGCCATATTATGATGAATTAAAATTAATTAATGTGCACTTTGGTGGTTAATGTGTGCTGTATGTGTGGATTTATATTGTATAGCTGGGCATTTTCATTCCACAACAATGATTTATTTATTGTTGTAAAATGCAAACGTGAAGCATGAAATCACCATCTTTATCTCACTTCATCTGACATCCGTCATCCTCTGGCCTTGGGTCTGATATGATTCAGATCTCTAACGAGCAGGGAGGGCAAGTCATCTCTCTGAGGCTGAACATCACAATGGATGCCTCACTGAGTTCCTTGATATTAGAGGTGCAGAAATAGCCTGGAATATCATCAAGTATTGTCACTTTAAAATCATCTCAGAGGAAAGCTGGACTAAATGACAGTTAGAGGCACAATCATCTTGTTATCGATGTCCTAATATTCTCACACCAATAATAAAATGTATGGATTCAAAAAGACCGCTTCTAAAAGATAAAAAACGATTTTGTTTAAGTGTTTCTTGCAGTAGTTGATGGAAGATTAGGCCCATCTGTTGTACAAGTTTACATTCCATTTTTGTGCAATCAGAGGCTGAGCTAAAAGCGGTACAAACCCGGAATAATAACACTCAACCCCCAGAATAACAATAGGCATCATCAGTTACACTGTGAAACCCCAATAATAACCAAAAAGTAAAATGTGAGGTGCTGGAAATCCAGGGGCAGTTTGTTAAAAAGCCATTAGTTTGTAAATAGGACAGAGTGCAGAGTAGCTTTGAAATGAAAAAGACGAGGTTAGGAGAGTACTTTTTTTATTAGTGGTAGTGCATGGTTAATTCAGAGGTAGTAGGCTACATCTCAGCAAATCTCTTATCTCATCTAATATATTACATGAAGTAGATTAATATACAACACGTCTTGGGGTCATCAGGCATATGACAAATAATTGGGATGAAGTCCTTAAACTTTCTTCCTGATGCATCTCTATAATCTATAATGACATATCATACCTGATATAAGATGATATAAAAAGGAGAATACTTTTAACAAACTGTATAATTGTTGTATTGTCAGCAATCCCTATTTTGACCTCAAGATAGTCAATATTTTCACTGAGAAAGGCTTCGACATATATGTTTTGAGTCATCAAAATTTGTGATTCATACTGTTTCAGTATAATTAACTTTGAACACATTTATAATATCATCACAAAGTGTTCAGATGTGTAGTTCCCAGTATCCTATTATTGTGGCGATATGCCTCTGCAGCCAATAGCAAAAAAAACATGAATCAAAAATAGATTATGACTGGGATTGTACCTTGCCTTTAAAAAACGTTGAAATCCATGAAATGAATTACCAATCAGAAAACATGACTGAAATAACAGCAGGGGAAATACAGAGAAACGCCATTCGGCCGTATTAGCCTACACTCAGAGGCTTTTACCGCTGCCAAACATGGGCCCTTATTGGCATGGCAACCGGCTCTCCTTATTAAACTGTTGACAATATCTTCTAGTGTAGAGAACAGGCAGAATCCTCTCCTTCCAAACCAAACTGAGGAAATAATTTGGTTTTCCGAATATTTATTTCATACAAATTTAAAAAAATAAAAATAGCTTGTCTATTTTTTTCCCAAAGTACCCCTAGGGGCATGCGTACTCCCATTTGAGAACCACTGCTCTAAAGAATTCCAGTGTCTCGCAGGGCTCTCAGAGCGACGTGTTAAGTAGACGCTTGACATCTCACAGGACAGCCTGCTGGCGAGCCATCTCTGATGATAATTAAACAAACAGTGTTCGCCCTGATTAAAAGCCCGCTCATCATCAGCCGCCCTGGCTGTGAGTGTGACTTCTCTCCCAGCACCAAATAAGGAGACGGCTCCGTCACATCGCGGATTTAGGGCTTAGAACGAAACACCGATGTAATGAGAAGGACCTGCTGCATGTAAACTGTGACGTACAACTGAAACTTGAGGAGCAGAACAACAGGTGACGTTGACTTGTTGTGAGCAGTATATGGTTGAAACCTAACCTAATACTGTTCTGCATTCATCTTCCAGAAAACACAAATAAAGGAATGATTATTTATAATGGGTGATGGATGTCACTCTCATCAAATTAGGCCTGTTCCTTTTTAAATGCAGCTCTATATGGATGGAGGAAAAGCATTTGATCGGAACATAATAACAATCATTCCACACCACTCTTTTGGAGTCCCACTTTATTTTTTCACTTGAAGTATATTCAACACCATAATCACTGGTGAACTAGGTTAGCATTTAGCGATTGGCATACAGCCGTTGACAACAATGGCAGCAAAGTTATGATATAAGGCCTGTAGGATGTTCTATGAACACATTCCTGAAACTTCTCTTCTCAAGTCCACAACACGTAAGGCAACGAAGAGACGCACAATATGCATACAGTTTTGGTTCAGTTTAGCAGTTACTATTAAAAAACAGATTATAAATTACATCAAATTGTTAGCATCATATATTAGAACAGTGTTCATTTGTTCTATGTACGGACAGACATTTATCTCAACAATTACAAACCAAGAACACCATTGCACACACATGTTCTACATCTACATAATATAACTGACAGTGATTGTTCGCTGGTACAACGCTATGGAAGGCCGTTGGGGAATGTGAAAAATAAATTGTTCACGTGTCACAGGTTAACACAGCAAGAGTTGACACGTTGACAGGCATTTTCTGGTTGTGGCCAACGAGGGACCTGGAAGGGGATTTTTTGTTCTAAACACGGTAACATGTCTTATATGATCCTTGAATGATGAGTGTTCGAGTATCAAATGAAACAGGGGGTTAACCTACAATTTAACAAACTAAGCTTCGTATACATTCAATGAATGAATATGATGACCATTGCTTCATTTAACACATTTCAATTGCATTGAAAATAATTTTGTTTTGGCAGACATAAGCTAGACGTGAGGTATGGAGGTTTCTTCGACCAGTTGATACTGGGTTTAAAGGTGACGTTGTGGGTCATTATAACAATGACCTATTCTGTAGTTAATGTTTCATATTTACTGATATCAAGCACATATATACGAATGTATCACACACAGGTGGGTGGCACAAACTATTACACTATACACACTTTTCATGAAAACAAACACACACACACATCAACATAAGCAACCTTGCGAAGGCGCAACATCAATTCAAGTTATTATTATTATAATAACCCCCCACGGTCCTCAGAAGTGTTCTTCCTGGTAAACGGGGGGCCCGTGGTGGCTGGCCAGGGACTGCTGTCGCGTGCTGCGAACCGAGGTCACGTGAACAGACTTCTGCAGAGAGAGTGAGGTGGCCCTTCGGGCCACCAGGGGACAGCAGAGGCCCCGGAGCTGCTGGTTGAAGTCCTGCTGGAAGCCCTTGCTCAGCAGGTAGAGGGCCAAGGGGTTCAGGCAGGAGTTGGTGAAGGCCAACAGACGGGCCGCCACGCTGAACAGGAAGTGGAACATCGAGGTGTCCGGCTTGGTGGGGGGGGGGGATTGAGTGGGAGAGAGGAGGGAGATAGAGAGAGATGGAGAGTATGAATGTATGTGTGTGTGTGTGTGTGGGGGGGGGATAGATAGAGGGAAGAGAGGAGGGAGATAGAGAGAGAGATGGAGGAGGGTGCGTGAAGGTGTGTGCGTCAGAGATATAAAGAGATTATGTGTGCAGGAGAAAGAAGAGAGTGAGTAAACATATGTATTTAATATAATATACTGTATATAGATTATGAATCATTTATAGATATGTGTACATGTACCTGTGAGTAGTGGTAGGAGCGGTACAGGTAGACCACATGGCTCGGTAGCCAACACACCGCAAACAGGCCCACAAACACCAGCACGGTTCTGGCCAGGCGCTTCCTCGACTCAACCTGTTGGGAATTAAAGCAATACACAACACAAATGCTAGGTTTTTGATTGATTTGATATCAAATCCAATCGAAACAAATGTTTTATCCACTGACTTGTCGTCTGTTGACGTTTCCTTCCACCGGTAAATTGGAGGCACTGCGGATGAGGCTTTGAGCGATGAATGTGTAGAACACCGATATGACCAGCAGGGGGATCAGGTAGAATATGAGGAAGGACATCGTGGAGTGGATCCTTGGATGTAGTTCCCCGGTGTGCGGATAGGGGGCGCATGTGACAAAGGTCTCGTTGGTGCTGGTGATGTCGAAGGTCTGCAGGTCTGAAAAGACGGCCTCCGGCACAGCCAGGACCAGAGCCAGGAGCCAGATGAGAGCCGCCTGCAGGACGATGCTGCCGGTGGTCCTGGAAGTCTGGATGTCCAGGGGCTTCACGATGGCTTGGTATCTGACACGTTTCAGGGGATTTCACAAAGAGATGAAACATTCTCTTTAACATAAGAGGCAGTAAAACGCATATTACCTGACATAACCATTGATATACAAACCAGCCATTTGGTGTAGACAGTGAAGTTATTTCACACAATGCCGCCGTGAGTGCAAGCCCTGTTAGCATTGCACTCACAATGTTACTGGGGTAAGCATTACCCCAGCAGGAATCGACAGTAAATTGTACCACACAGTCGTAGCCTGGTTCCATTCTTAGTATAGACCACTTATCTTCTCTCTCTCTCTCTCTCTCTCTCTCTCTCTCTCTCCCTCTCTCCACCTCTCTCTCTCTCTCTCTCTCCCTCTCTCTCTCTCTCTCTCTCTCTCTCTCTCTCTCTCTCTAGCTCTCTCGCTCTCTCTCTGCTGTTGAACAGCATGGAGCATATCAATCCAACGCCTTCGTTTAAAGCTAATGGGTTCGATCACAGTGTTTGCGACCTCAGACATGGTGTTTTAAGTGCTGGAACGAGGGACAGGTGATCAGGTCTTGAAAAACAACAGTGCTGTTTCAGACGGCACTGTGCCCCCCCCCCCCCCCCCCCCCCCCACAAGCGGCTCTTCTGTTGTTGTTGATGGTATTATCCTGACAACAAAGGAGAGTAGGCAGGTGGAAGGCAAGGTAAATACATTAGCCAGCCCCAGCAACCGGGAGAGGTATACATTGATGAAGACGATTTTGAGAACGGAGAAAATAGGTGGAGATACAGTTAGAAGAGGGAATGGTAAGAAAAAAACAGGAACAGAGCAGGCAGGCTGGACAGAAGAGGAACCAATCTGAACAGACTGACGCTCAAGTGGCTAAGTATTCTTTGGGGTAAGATCTTACTCTAAAATGACCGCTAGAATAACCCCTCCCACTGTAGAGGAGAACTCTGATGAGTCTGACAGTGAATCCATCAATGTGGCGCTGGCTCAAGGGAACAAAGACATTGGATGCTCCCTGACCAAAATTAAGAGAGGACAATAGGCAAAAGCCCTGAGAGTTTAGTGTCAGAGTCCACACAACTTAAAATGAAGAACACAGTTGAGCAAAGTTGGTCAAAGCTCAGCTAGATGATGATTTTGAAGGCATACTATTGTTTTCCTTGTTTCTGTCAGGTTTGCCCCCCTCCATCTTATCTGTCATTTATATGGCACGTAAACATAATAACAACCTTAAAAGGGCCACCCTGTATGATGTCCATCAAGTGATGTGCATCAAGAGGTTGGATGTACTCTCTCTGCAGGAAACGCACAGCACAACAAACAACGAGATTGACTGGAAGTGGAGTTGTCCCATTCATCTAAAGAAGTGGTGGGGTGGGTTTTGTTTTCAGTGTAATCAAAGAACTTGGGTACACAATCGATAAAATGGATTATCCATGGCTAGTATAGACCAGTTTTATTGTTTACGCATAATTGTACTACTTTTAAAAGTTTTTGTATAGTGCCTGTTGGTTCAACTGAGCATTGTTTAGTGAAGTGTTATTCTTAAATACAAAATAGGAAAATCCAAAAGCATGGCGGATGGTGGATCTACAATGTTAAAGAGATTCCCCAGGAGATTGAGGCCATATTAAGGCTCTCTGCAGTAAAATCAGCTTTGGGCAACCTGCTAGGCACTGCAGCACAGGGTGCGCTAGTGGAGTCACCTTTATGGAAAGTGTCACAAATGGATGCAGAAAAGGAGAAAGAAAAGAAAAGGAATGGCAAAAGAAAGCAGATCCATACCCTTGCAGCTCACTTTTATGGGCATTTGTACAAAAGTGAACACCTACATAAACCTTTACTGGCCATTGGTCATTTTATAGTTGTTTCCCAAAAGCCAAGCTTGATGCAGTACAGGGAATGCAGAGTGGTAAAGCTCCAGGCATAGATGGTCTGCCTGCCAATTTTTATAAGATATTCTGGTCAGTAGGTGCAGATGTTCTTTCTGTGTTAACGGACAGCCTAGCTGGAGGGCGGCTAGTTAAGAGTTACAGGAGGGCAGTGATAACGCTGATTCTTAAAAAGGGAGGTTTGCCACACATCTAAAACTAGAGCCTGTCTCGCTACTCTGCAAGTAGGTAACATCCAAAATATCCTTTGTAGGTACTACTGTAAGGGCTCCAGTTTTCCTGATTTTAATGACAGTTTCCCTTCTGTGAAGCTACTTCCTGATTTTAAAGATTGCCCATGGCTGAAAACTGGTTAAGTTTTGCATTTGAACAACTTCACCGGTAAACTGTCCTACAAACTGTGTGCAAAGATTTTTAACAAAGGCAGGCTGAATGGTTGTTGTGACTATCCCAGGAGGGCTCACACAAAGGAGGACATCGCACCTGAGTGGAGGATGCTCTACAAACCGCCGTTAACAAAGAGGATTGGTGATCTGCAGTGGAGAGTTCTCCATGTGAAGGTTGTCGTTTACTCTTTCATTTCTTTGTTAGACTCCAATGTGTCATAAATATGTCCTTTCTGTTCACAGAGAGAACCGGTATCCGCTTATGAGTATGACAGACTAACTACTCTTTTCCTGCCGTTAACTAGGATTTTTATTTGTTTGGAGACGTTTTTCCAAAGGGCAACTTCATTTTTGATTTTAAATAGACTAAAATGTTTAAAAACAAAAGTGCTCTTTTAAAATGTATGATTGGACGGGCAAAGATGGCAATCTATCTAAGCGTAAAAAGGAAAGTAGAGAATACCCTGAGTATTGACAAACAGTTGGGGTTTATCCGTTTATCCGACTGTTGCAGTCCAGGATGAAGGTAGATATCAGGTATTATATAGATATGCAGGACTTAAATGGATTCTTACACATCTGTTGTTAAACTATGCTCTGTTGTGGAAGGAGATCTGATTTGAGTGATCACTTGGCTGAAAAAAATGTATATTTGTTATTAATTGTTGTTGTTGTTCTGTATGTTTATCTGGTATTTTAATGTGTTTATGTATCTTTATATAAGTATGCATGTGAATATGTGTATGTTTAAATATTTTATATATTTTTGTACATATGTTTTGATTTGAGTATGTAAAGGAACGTTTAAATATGCTGTATGATATTTGAGATAAGGAAATCTGTAAAGAATAAAAAAACTCTATCTCTCTCAGTAGAGCATAGTGCTACATAAATGCAAATGAAATGGAACTAAAATCACAGTTTAACATAGTGCTGCTATGTTTGAAGAAAGGAAACCATTAAAGTAAACGGAAAGGAAAGTAATAATAAGCTACCCATTCAGCAAATGCCAGAGTGAACTCACAAAGAGATGATTAAGGCCTAAAAACCGAGTTGCTATGATTACATGCAGCGACCAAATTACGTTTAATCTGGAAGTCAGTGAATGGCTCATCTACAATCATGGACACAAGCAAAAAGCAGCCAACCTCTCATTTTCAATACTTGCAACAGCCCATATTTTCCTGTTTCCTCCGCAAATAGTGTCCTATCTTGACGTTCAGTCACATCCCATATCTTATTTTTTGCTTAATTTTTACACTAGCTCTCTCTCATTGCATTGAACCACAAATTCAGTACCGGATTACTGATATTAACCCAGAGTAGCCATCTGTTTTATTGAAAAGGTAGACATCTATTAGGAAGAAAGTGGAATAGTTTAAGTGGTTACTGTGTTTGAGGGTCTGACTCCGAACCTCAGTTTCTGCATTCTCCTTGTAAGCATCCTTTAACAACACCGCCTACCTTCTCCATAATGACATTTATCTAAAATAACATTTGCCGTATGTCACTTTGGATACAAATGTTTGCTAACTGACTGATTAACAATAGTAGTTCAGTGTGAAGGTTTTACCAAACACATTCGCACCTTATCCTGGGGATCCCTGTAGCCATTTTAGAGGAAGTTCCACTCGGCTTCCAGGTTCCACTCAACATCAGGGCTGTTACAAGATGCCCTAAACCACTTACCTCCTTGGGGCCACAGATAGGACTGGTGATGCCAACAACTAAACAGAGGGAGCCATCTTTGAATAGATTTCACAGATGAACAAGAGGGAAAAGAACCATTTAACCTAGCATGGCTTCAGTGTACAACAGTATGTATTTAGTAACATCAATCTGTCATCAATCTAACATCAATTCAACTGAAAAATAGTTAGGAATCGGAGGTCACTCTGTCAGACCACTGATAAGTTACGTCAGAATATGTGATGGTTAGTGGTATGCACTTAGCTCGCTAAGTACTAAGTGTTCGTTATACCCGTCATGGTGGCGTAAACAGTGAAGCGCATGTGTAGCGTCCTGGCCACACAAACAACTGTCCGTGGCGAACCAGAGGTAGCACTGAAGACAGCTTGGTAAAGATCAACCGGCCACTGCTAGCAGAACATAAGGCATACTGTGTTCATATGAAACTATGGTGTTAATGCATTAGCTTGTAGTGAGAGTCAAAATGTTCGATCAGAGGTGAAATTTGACATCTATAGTGACACACCTGTCAAGATGGAAGTGATGATAATACATGAAAAGGGAAAGGCAAATGTAAATATAGGTATAATATATATATATTTATATATATATGTATACATAAATATTAAATAGTTCTGTGATAATGGGTAAGCCAGTATGGGTTCATTAATATTATAGTTCTTAGTGTTACAATGATGTTGATGATGTTGATGATGATGATGATGATGATGATGATGATGATGATGATGATGATGATGATGATGATGATGATTATGTTGATGTGCTGGTGTTGTGAGTCTTCCCAGAAATCTTCAATAATAACATTATCCTACTATATGATTACATTTTGGTATTACATACTTTAAACAGTTAAATTTGAATTCTGGGATGGGATAAACACATTTTGTAGGAAACAGGTGGAAAGGTCCAACTAGCACTTTTAGAAGAATGAAATAATAGAACAAAATACTTACAAATGCAGGTATGCAAATTAGGTGACTTTTAACTTGCGACCTATTTATATCACATAGTTATTACAATCTATTGTCATAAAATTGCATAGTGATTTCTTAACTTCTTCTTTCTTCTAATTTCCAAGGGTGACCAGACACCTACCTATCAGCAGACAGAGCCGTGAGCGTGAACACGGATACCCCGACCGAAGTGAGTTGGATAAACGGGATGACTTTACAGCCGGTTCTCCCGAACAGCCATTCCTCTGATATATAACGGCTCGCGTCCACCGGCGCGCACGTCACGAGCAGCAAAACATCCCCGAGCGCGAGGCTGGACATGAAGAGGTTCGGGACGTTCCGGATGGATTTGGTGGAGCAAAACGTCCTGATGAGTGTGATGTTACCAATTAGTCCCAGAATAATGAAAATGCCGTAGATTACAGCCAGGGCGACGCCAGTGTGCCACATGGTGTCTAGATGGCTGCGGCGCGCTGCGTTCGTCCTCCGCTGTCCGCGCGGCTGGAGATGTTTGCGCGCAAATTACGTCTCTTGAAGTGATGTCTCCAGTCCTTTCACGTCACCCATGAGGGTGAGCGCTTTAATTTCTCCTTCCCGTTGTGAATGCTCTGATTCTTTGCAAAACATTTATTGATTTATGAATAATGATTGGTTTTTCAGAAATATAGGGTTATTAGTTGTAACCGCGATTGCCTGACCTCGTTATGAGTGTTGTTGGGGCTTTATGTGGCTGCCATCCACGCGTCTTCACCGCTATATTGAAAGGGCGGGAAGGCCATTATTACTATGAATAGGAGAGACGCAATCATGCAGCTGTGGCCATTTCAGCCCCGCCAATACATTCCTTTTGGTATTGTCAATATCAATTTGTTTTCAGAATCGTCATGAGGAGTAAGCAACATTAAACTGTATGTTTCCACACTGTTGATTATCCAGAAAGCGACGGTGGACAACCAGAGGTCCCTGGACTCCATCAAGGGCTGCTGAAAGGTGTGTCTGGGGGCCGAGCAGCAGGGGGGGGGGGGGGGGGGGCAGAGTACGCTGCAGTGTGTTTATCTGGATGAAGAGAGGGAACACACATAGACACACACACTGAGCCATAATCCCCTACTGGGACCAACCTCTTCCCCTCATTGAAAAGAGATATGAGTGTGTTTTGTGTGTGTGTGTGTGTGTGTGTGTGTGTGTGTGTGTGTGTGTGTGTGTGTGAGAGCGTGTGTGTGTGTGTGTGTGAGTGAGTGTGTGTCTGTGTGTGTGTGTGTGTGTGTGTGTGTGTGTGTGTGTGTGTGTGTGTGTGTGTGTGTGTGTGTGTGTGTGTCAGCGCGTGTGGAAGTGCTCGTGATGTTCAGTGCATTGAAGGAGAACGGTGGAGTGTTCCTCAGTCTAAACACTCTGACATAACACCGGGAGGGGGGGGGGCGGGGCGGACCCTCGCATAGACACCGTTTAAACCACTGGGTCTTTGGGCAAATAACCAAAGGATGCTGCTTTGTAAGACACCAAATCAACCGAGGAGGACACAATACAATGAAGGAGTTTACAGGTCTTTCAGCAATCATTTTATGATTGCGCAATTTGTGAATGGGCCGCATTGAAGATGAAACCTCGTTCCAAACCATGAGGTTTAACTCAAAAGGATTTCAATTGGACTTGTGCGAGCACGAAGCAGCCCCGTTTGGCATCTGTAGTGTTGCCATAAGTGCTTTGTCAATACGGCAACATATGGCATACAAGATCGAGTGTTAGTCACCCAGAAGGAAATGCCATCCAAATACCAAGCAGGAACTAAGGAGAGAGCTGTAAATGAGGAGCAGAACTGTCTTCACGTTATTATCAACGCAATCATTCTCTCCACACACTTATGATCCACCCGGGAGATGGGGAAATAGATTCAGGTGCATTTTCACAAGTTGCTGATAGTTGTTGATAGGTCAACGAAGAATCCACTTAAAAAATAAATGCTTATATGACTCATGTATGAATACCGTACATTTGTTTCGGTGTAATCTCCATATTTTTTTCCGGGAATTTTTAGGCGGCCGGCGACTGAAGAGGATGAAACTGAAGTAGAATTAAACCTTCAAAGTAAAAGAGAACTGTGCGAGAACTCAACTCTCACGAGAAGAATGCATTTTGTAAATCTATTGGTTGCCTGTAGCTTCACACTAAGCTAAAGTAATCCATTTAGTGCGATAGATATTCATAACAAGAACAAGAACAACAACTTAAGGCTAATAAAGGAAAACCATGACCATTTCCGTCAACTTTTTGGGTCAAAGGGACAAATGTTGACAATCCTTGAGCGAGAATGCTGCAGCTGTTTGAGCGAGGAGCCCCTGAATGGTAAATAGACTGCATTTATTTTTCTCTTTTCTAACCAGTGGCCACTCAAAGCACTTCATGGCATGCATACTTTCACACACCGAAGGACACGTCCACGACAACAGCCAGACAGCTGGGTGAGATGTTTTGCTCAAGGACAACTCGACGTTCAGCTTGGGGGAGCCGGGGATTGAACTAGCAAACTTCCAGTTACCCGCCAATCGGCTCTAACTCCTGAGCCATGTACCGCTGAAGAGAGGAGAGTTTGTTGTGTTTCACTACCGAAGATATTGTTTGGTGTATCTTAAAGATTCGGGTGAAGGAGAGTGGAGATTTTAATGACGATAGAGAAATATCCTGCAAGAATGCAACAACAAGGTTTCAAAGTAAGACATTTCCTTGAGCAACACAAAAGGTAAAGAAACTAATTTTATTTATCTGTAGCGATCCTTTCCTTAATGATATAATATAATCTGAGCCTGTCAGTGGCAACATATTGGCAACAAATTAGTCAGTCCCTTATGGTGATCAGAAAATAGGGTTCAGGTTCAAAAAGTTTTCCTTTAATAGATATTTTGGAGATTTGTGCCCCGATATTCCCGCCCCAAATTAAAATTAAATATTAAGTCACCGGGGCTGGATTGCCCCAACTGGGCGTAAACCTGGTCTTAACTACGCCTGGACGTAACTTGGCGTTCTAAGTCTGACCTAACGTTACGCAGGTTGCACCAACTGGGCTTAGCGTTCTTTTCACTAAAACCAGGCGTAAATCCTACGCCTGGTCAGGGGCAGGCGTAGAGTCGAAATTCCAGACTGTTTCTATAGCAATTATATCCAATCTATCCAGCGCAACTATGGTACGTATAATACACAACGAGCGGGCATTTAGACGGGAAAGAGTAATTAGGGACAGAAGCAATCCATTGGACATTTATGATGACGAGGAGCTGATTGAGAGGTTTCAATTCTGTAGGAGAGATCTGTTCGAATTAATAGAAGAGCTGTCACCGGATTAACAGTTCGTGTTGGACCGCAATGCAGCGCTACCACCATCCTTGCAACTGCCCATTATGCTTCGCTTCTATGCAAACGGGGCATTTCAAAACACAGCCGGCGATATGATCAGTGTTCACAGATCGACCGCCTGTCAGGTTATCCGGAGGGTTTCACTGCCTTCATGGGGAGATGCAGATGAACCCAGAACAGGTATGCACAGTAATAGCTGCGTGCACAGTTCTGCCCAACATCTGCATCTCCAAGAGAATCCCTCTCCCCAGACCCCATCAGACACCGGCAGTCCCCTTCCAGCCAGAGCAATTGAAGATATCGCTGGCCGATTAGTCCGCGCTCAACTTATTAATCAGTTGTGAATATTGTTTTAATTATGTATACATGTTTTATATAGGCCGACACATTAAACAGATCGCTCCTACAGTCTCAAAGCATCTCAATTAGCTCCGTCATTTGATGACGTTCAATGCATTGCTTCTGTCAAAATAACCATTCCCATCTAAATGCCTGCTCGTTGTAAACCAGACAACACAAATACACATTTTAATTACATTCGTTTGCAGTGTTTTATTGTTATGCATTAACACCATTGTTGAATGACAATGAATAAAATAATGAATTATTTATTTCAGTGTCCAACAGCATGTCAAGTAAAATAGTAAATAGCTGTCGGCACGAGGCATCCTAGCAATGCGGTGATATGCGCATTCCATGGAACATTCACATGGCCGCGCATGGCTAAAAGCGGGCGTAGTTAACTTAAGACCAGGCTTAAGTCCCGTTGGTGCAACCGGCGTTAGTTCCATTCTAAAGCCAGGTCTTAATACCTACTTAGCAGTTATGACCAGGCTTATTTAAGACCAGTTGCTGCAACCGGACCCAGCTGAGGTCCCCATCAATAAATTCTCACGTGGACATGGTTTAAAATAAAAAAGAATAATCATTTAAAATAAAATGTTGCGTTGTTGACAAATTTCACTCTTTTCGTAATGCCAGCTTGAATAATATGCTCTTACATAATAAACCAATTATTTTTATGTTTCAGAGGCTCAAAACATAATTTTTTCAAGGACCGCCGGGACTGGTGTCATGGTAGAACGTTGTAGGTGAGATGTGTTCAAATGTCCAACTGGAGCTACGGTTTTCATCATGCCACATAAATGTGTTGCAAAAAAAATCATTTTTCTAGTCCGCTGAGCTACGAGCCAGAAAGATAACGTTATGGATTTGTAAGAGCCAATTTAGTTTATACACATGTTTATAATTCGAAATTCGTCCCAGCCTTTATACCACAGATACTATAAGGTCTGTTGCATATAACTGCATTTTCTCATTGCAGTTTAATTTAACAGTAATCTGACAAAATCGCTAATTAAGGCCGTATTCACATCTAGCGTTTTTTTAAATCTGCCAGCGCTTGTTTTACATTATATTCCTATGGAGCAGAGCGTTTCTGGCAAAAGTCACGCCCGTTTTTTTAAACGCCTCTCCCAGCGTTTTTTTTCTGCCATACGGAGCGTTGAAAAACTTCAACTTTCAGGAAGAAAGCGGCCGACGTCAGGCGTCTTTTTGGCAACTGACCAATCACAAGCGGAACATTGACACTTTTTAATTACAGAACATGTCGAGATCTACCACATGTCTACTTGGCTCTAGCCTGGATACGTAGTAGGCGAGTAACGTCGGGTCTAGAATGGGTTCGTTGCTAGGCGATAGAAAAAACGCTCTTGGCGCTTTTAGGACAAAAAACGCTGCCCGCTTTTTTTTTTGTTGAAAAAACGGTCGGCTCAACTTTTCCCCATTACAAAAAACGCTTGATGTGAACACGGCCTAACACCGCAACTGCAAATTAACCACACGGAGATAACCATGGCAACCGGTCAAACATATTTTCTTTTTGCCATCTTTCTGCGTGCGCATCCGCCGTGTTGATAAACAAATAATCCCCCTATATGCAACCATTAATTCATAAAGCCTTCGTACCTGCCAGGCTGTCTCATATTGTGTCACTCATTGACGTCCTCATTTGAGACAATGCTTTCCACTCATTAATTGGTTGCCCCGCTTGTTTTGAGCAACTGCGCCATCGTAGGTAGCTTGAGCAGCACCCTATGCTAACAGCTAGCTAGCGGTATGGGTTGGTAAAATTAGGGGATTCATAAGCTTTCAGACATGCGACAGGCTGAACAGGTTCATACTGGACCCTGAAAATAGTAGCTTCAAATGTTGTTGATTTTTAACCATGACTTCTCCATCGTTTTCAGTCACATGTGGTCTGCAAGGGAAGATGGAAAATGGTTAAAGCACCAAACCAAAACGAGGAAATTGTTATATTTTGTTCCACTAGATTTTCAATGTTCATGGAAATTGGAATGAAATGAAAAGGTGCCTGTTTTAACAGTTTGCTTGTGTATATTCGTATTTGAATTTGACGTGAAAACCAGATTATACTCAAGTACCCTGACGCTAACAGCAAACGCGTCCATCGACCGCGTCCATCTCCCACACACACTCTGTGAAGATAAGTGGGCTGAGTATCCCAAACCCCTCCCCCCCCCCCCCCATAGTGCTCCCTGCTGTCAAATGATGGTATTCTGCATCTGGCATCTGCATTTCATGCTTTAAAGGGGACATATTATACCACCAGGTGTAAGTGTGATTATGTCATATGGGGCAGATTTTCGAAATGGCTTGTAAGGCTAATCACACTCATACCTGGTGGTATAATATGTCCCCTTTAAACCCTACAACAGGGAACATACTAATTGACTGGAATCATACTGCCAAACTGTAGCCTTCTACCGTTACATGCAATGAATGATTTAATCCATGATATAAGTGTTTTCTGGCAGAACCAATGAAATGGCAGGAGGCAGAAAAACATAAGGTGAGACAATAAGGACGTGGCATTTCAGGATCTAGCCATCAATAATCCAGATCCATAATACTGTCTATCGCATGAAGTCAGTGCCAGTCGGTCAGTATGCATGACCCATGTTAGAATCGCCCGATAGAATCACCCGGTATAATCAGTATTGTCCCTGGTTTGCACGCGTGTTTCCTATCCACTATCATAACATCCTCTATCATAACACCTGTTTCTACCACTTTCAGCTGGTTTCATTTTATGCAATTTCTTGTCTGTAGGTCTGTTAGCTATCAGGTTTCTCTTGCAAAAGAGGTGCTCAACAAAACAGATTAAATAGGGGAATAAAAATACATTAAATAGAGAACTGAACCACTAGCAAAGATTGAACTACAATAACCTGTATGTTTAAGCTACCGTTTTAACACACAATGTTCTGGTGACCAGTGGAAAAGTGGCCTGTGTGAATCTGGCTAATTTCTAATTTCTAACCCCGGTGATGATAGCTCTGTATTGGTCCCACCAAGCTGAACCTCTGACCATACGCCCCCTGCCATGGTTAGCATCGCCTGCTACGTGCTACATCGCTTCAGCTCACTGTTAGCCTCACACAGGGGACTAAGGAGTGTTATTAGACAAAATACACACACACACACACACACACACACATATATACACACACACACACACAGGAATGCATGCACGCAGGCACGCACACACACACATACACGCATGCAGTCAGGCATGCACACACACACGCACGCACGCAGGCAGTCAGGCATGCACACACACACACATACACACGCATGCAGGCAGGCATGCATGCACACACAAACACACACATAGACACGCACAAACACAAAAGTAACACATGCACAATGCACATACACACGGACACACACACACCAAATGAATATAAACAGTGGCGGTTCTACATTGAATTACGTCCCGGAAAGACGCAGAGGTGAACTGTCCCCCGCGCCCACCTCCCCTTTCCCCTTCTCACACAGCTTTTGTGCACGGCACCTTCTCAGTAAGCAGGGGGCGCCTGCAGCCGGAGGGAGAAGGGTCCAGCTGCAGGCATGGGCGTTTCCGTCATGACACAAGAACGCCCACTAGGCCTTCCTGGTAGCGTTCCATCGACCATTCACGAAGTGTTTCGAAAGGCATACTGGGAAGCATAGTCGCAAGGCACACTATGCTCTAATAGGTCCATGGTTGGAGACCCTCTCCGTAGCTTACCTGCGTGTCCAATATTCTTTAACCTTCCGTCGATGCAACGGAGATTGCAAGCGCTGTGATTGGTCCTCTAACAAAATCATTTCCGGAAATCACTTCTCCGGTTTGACTTTGCACCTAATTTACTTTGTACATTGTTTACTTCGCACATTAAAAACCAATAAAACCCAAATACGATTTGAAGAGCTTTGGAAGTTTAATTACAACACTATTTGCATGTTTTGTGGTCAACATATAAGATCGATTGGTCGGCGAATTGCATTGCGTATCCGACATCCCGACGGAGAACTTTGAATGCTCGAGGGGTCTCCGTAGTTACCGAGTCGGATTACGGATTAAGGAGTCGGAGTAGTATACTTTGACATTTGAATACAGTTCAGCAAGAAAGGCCACGAAGAAGAAGAAGTAAACGAGAACGCCCATTTGTGTCTGCAGTGGGATGATATTGTCCAGAAGGGCGCCAATATGCCAATATCTCTGGCCTGGCTATTACCAGGCTTCCCCCTGGAGAAGCTTCCGTCATTTTATTCAGCCCAAGAGGCGTGATCAACGGGCCTAGCTCAACTGACTGTACGTGATTGGCTGCTTGCCGTCGCTTCCCTGTCGTCATTGTGTTAAACCAGCCAATAGCGCGCCAAGGGGAAAAGCCAGCTTGTTGATTAGCTCCCGCAAAAACGTATCGGAGGCAGAAAGAAATGTATTGCTCTTCTCCAGACCCTTGTGCAGGGCGAACTCAATTCGCCAGAAGGATGGGCGGGGCTACCCAGGCTACCAATTCCCAACACAGTGATATGATATATCAAAGAAAAGCGCTTTGCGGTGCAGATATATCTATTTTTTGGAGTGCTCGTGCCACCCCCCATGCGTCATGAAATAATGACGCCTCGGGCAGCTGCCAACATCGCCTGTGACTGAAACCACGGGCGAAGAGGAAGAAGAAATACATTTGCACCACATCTACATTTCCTCATCTAGACATTTTTATCTAAAGTCACAATGGCTTGGTGAGTTAAAAAAATATCCAAAGCAGATTTAAGAGGGCAACTATAAAAAAAAAAGTAAATTAGCCTCTCAAGAGTTTTTCCATGTATATTTTTCCATACATTTTTGGAAGTGGAAACGTCCAGGATTTAAGTGTTTGGTTTCAGAGAGGCTTAGACGCTTGTGTGTGTGTGTGTGTGTGTGTGTGTGTGTGTGTGTGTGTGTGTGTGTGTGTGTGTGTGTGTGTGTGTGTGTGTGCGTGTGAGTGTCTGTGGTATGACTCTGATTGCCCTATAAATAATAACAATTTAAACTGCAGAACATTGGGTTCCACTTCAGGTCAGGCTCAACAGGTCACATGTGTATGATTATGAATAACATCCTCCTGCCTGTTGTCTTTCATTGAATATTAAAGCGACTGAATTGTAATGCAATCATCCACATTAACATGTAGGGCATTCAGTAGAGGCTTCTATCCAAAGTGACTTACAATAAATACATTTGTAAGTACAGAAATCCTTCTACCGAGCACACAGCCGTTACAGGAAACCTCTCAGCCTTCCCATCACAGTTCAAAATCACCTGCTCACGCCCACTCAGCGAACCCCCGTAGGGCTTTCACAGGTTGTGAGTGTTTGTTGTAAGTCGTATTTGTGGTTAGTAGTGTTGGTCAGTACAAGTGTTTGACTGAGAGACTTTCAATCAGAACCGAGTGCAATACTCCACCCAACGCTACGCTGGTAAACAGCCAACACTTAATGAAGAAGAGCAGTGGTGGTTATAGGCACGGTGCCATATTTGTGGGGGGCGCAAAATCACATGGGGGGGGGCGCCACGAGCAGTAAAAAATGAAAACGCGCCGCGAAGTGGTTTTCAATGAAGTACATAACACTGGGGAATTGGTATATTGGCGCCGCCTCTGGCTGCAGGCGCACACCTGCTCGTCGAGAAGGTGCCGTGCACAGACGGAATGAAACACCCACTGAAGTCCGTAGGGTCATGCTACAAACCCTCCCCCCCCCCGCGCTTGGAGGAAGTCTTGCCCGGGGCGCAACTGGACGTAGAACCGCCACTGAAGAAGAGGCCCATTACTGAAAGAAGTATAATGCTCAATGTGTGGCCCGTCTACAAGATTGACCCGACACTGTCAAATACGAAAAGCGCGTAGCCTACCATGGCTTCTCTCGCCCTCTCCCTCCCTTTGAATCATGGGAGTGTCCCACACTCCCATACACAAATACAAAACCCACGCACACACACACACACACACACACACACACACACACACACACACACACACACACACACGCACACACACACCAACACTAAAGGGCTGTTTGAGTGTATGAGAGCTGTGGATCTTTGGTTTCCAGTCAAACCAGTTTAACTGGAACAAACGTCTCTCCCGTTTGTTACTTCAAAAGGTCTGCTCTCGGAGTAGACCAAAACCAATACCATAAGGCCTAATGCATCGGGATCTCTAGCCTTGAGTGTCTGCGTCCTGTAGCGTTTGACAATAAAAACAAAAAAAAACACATTTGTTTGGCATCAAAGTCGTTGTGATGGTTGAATGGTAGATTTGTGTTTATGGGAACAAATCACCTCCCTCCCCATACATAAAATATGTTACAAGCTGCAACATGACCAGGAGGTAGGCCCTTTAAAGAATGCTCGACTGGTGAAAACACGCTCTGTGATTGGCTGAGGGTGGCGATGACGTTACGTTGACAGCAGAAGACAGAGACTGCTACAGGCTCTCTATTCTCAATGCAAGGACCATTTGGTTTGACAGAGGGTCAAATAGGCAGATATCGATATTTCTTTGATTCAAGGTCAGGTTGGATAAAGTGAACCACGGTCGAGATGGCGGTGGTTGTGGCGGTGTCTCTGTGTTTCATGGGTAAGTATATCTCCTACAGTCCAATTTCAATTCCTTTTTTTCTTTCTTTTTTTTTAAGGTGCCACACCTGTTTTCCGCAATGTTCGCAGGTAGCCTACTTTGTAGCTTCAGCTTGGAGTTGTTGTTGGAAATGCTTCGCCCTATTTTATCATTGCTTTATTTGTTTTTACACTATGGAGCATTTTTTATGGAAAATGATTTGATGTTTTGTCGAAGTTGTGATATTAGTAACTGCTTGCAGAGATAAATGCAACTTGGGCCTTACGGGGAATCTTCAAAACGATAAATCAAATGGGCAACTTTTTATCTGAGAGCAAGTCGAGAAGATGAATACATTTGAGAACAGATGAACATTAAGTTATGAGTCACTTCAATTGATGAAATGCATTTAGCTGTGAAAAAGTGAAAAGCATGAGTGAAAAGGATTTCACTGTTTGCTTTCAAGGATGCCTAGGTGTGTGTGTGTGTGTGTGTGTGTGTGTGTGTGTGTGTGTGTGTTTGTTTGTTTGTTTGTTTGGAGGGGAGGATGCATTTTATTCATCACGGGGGGCTCCTGTGATAAATAAAATGCATCTTTTATCTGTCCACATCAAGAACAGATTAATTATTTTTTGTGTGTGTGTATATATATAAACAAAATATATACATATATTGCCTTCATTTGTAGTCCAGGGGGTTTAGTCCTTTGTCTCACATGTACGTCCATATATAAGTATCCCTCTGACTCGGTGGTCTGGCTGTGCAGTGTTCTCCCTAGCCGGGGCCCTGAAGGTGACCATCCCCAAGCCGCTGTATGAGTACGCCAGAGGGGACAACATCACGCTGCCCTGTAACTTCTTGCCCAAGACAAAACCCTCCTTGGTCATCATCACCTGGACCGTGGACCTAGGAGGCCCGACCGACCCAGCGGTAACCACAAGGGAGCTAAAGACGTCATGGGTTTATTATCCGCCCAAAAATATGTCTTCAGGACTTGAGGAAGATGTATACTCAGGGAGGCGTGTACTCATTCATCTAGCGATCCTCTACTAAGCTGAGGACTGCCTCCTGAAACAGATCTTCTTTTATTTTAGTTTTCTTCTCATGAAGTAGTATCTTTTTTATTTATTTTCATCTTAGCTCTCAAGTGTATCACTGTGATGGTTCTTTGATCTGATTTGTTATTTAAACACAAGAACTGTGGTTGTTATTGTCATGTGTTTTACTGTGTTTGTTTTGTTTTTAACTTGGCGGACGATTTAGGGTTTTAAATTCGCCCAGTGTATTTTGTGTATACAAATAATGGCCGGACAAATGAAACGTGTTTTTATCTTCTTCATCATCTGCCAATGCTTCCCTACTGCTGTCACTGGTCAGAAAATGATCCTGACCCACTATTCCACGGGCCAAACGGACGTCCCGGAGCTGTACGAGGGCCGGGCGTCTCTGGCCCCCGACATCGCCAAAGGGAAGGCGGACCTGAAGCTAAGCAGCATCACCCTGAAGGACAACAAGGTGTTCTCCTGCCGCGTCCAGATCCCCGGGGATGACGAGGGCACGCTCGCCGCCAGCGTCCGCCTGGTGGTTCTGGGTAACTTTCTTTGTTGAGAATTTCCGCCTGAATGACTAATGGCAGTTACAGTCGAGGTCATGCGCGGAGCTTGGGGTGGCTTTCGGGACTGAAGCCCCGAATCTCACGTCAAAAGCCCCGGATCTTTTTTAAGCTTTTGAAGTTATGACAACCCTGATATGTTCCCTCATGTTTCGACTGGTATTAATTTTCACCTCTTGAAATTGATTTATTTTCATTTTGAAAGAAACAACAGATGGAAGCAATGGAAAATGCCATCTCTCGTTCGGTTGTTTAGAACGGTTGCCAGGACAAGGTGACGTTTTCTAAACTTTCACGTCTCTCAGCAGTCTTGTTAAAGTAGCCTCAGGGTGTTTAACAAACATTACCATGGACATTAGAAATTATTTTTCTAAACCAACATCCAGTGATACCGTAGCAGCAGCAGCCCCTGCCAATGACCTGTCAAATGTTTCAGGTCAGTGAGATTACCTTGATGTGCGCTGGCCGGGAGAAGTAGTGCTGGTGCTAGTGCTAAATAGCCTGCATCGGCTAGCTAGGCTGCTATGATAATCACTCCTTTCACACAAAATAGATTACCAGCGTTGTTTAAAATGTCAGAAATCCGTTTTTCTGATTGCGATTTGGTCTCAGCCAATATTGTACAGTGTTGTGTGTTACCAAATGTTACCTTAAATTAAATGTTGAGGTCCACTGAATATCATGAAGAGGTAAAAAATATCCATGTCTGACCTATCGGTTATTTTAAACTCAAACTTTATCAACGATTTAGATAAGAAATGTACAGATATCGCGTTGCCGCATTCCCTGTTTGACCAGCAGCCAACATGTTAACGATGTTACCGATGTGCGTTGTGGCTGGTGCTAGACTGTCCTGTTTACTTTCAGCTTGCGTCCATATCCACGTTCATTGAACTTTGACCCCCTTTTTAAATGAGTTCTACCAGAGTGATAGATGCGGACAAACCTCTAAAACAATGTAGTACTTATTTGTGTGCATATGTATAACACTTCAGTGCATTATCATTTATTTTAAATTAAAATAAAATTGATAATGATAATGCACTGATATTTCAGAGATTTAGGATTTGTCAATGTCCAGCAGGTCACCCTAAAATGGACTAGAATGCAGGAAATCGCATTTTAGAAATTCAATTTTTTTTGGGGGAGGACCCCCTGACCCCCCTCTGGGCTAAGACCCGGATGTACACAAAGTCTGGATCCGCCTCTGGTCGAGATACAGTTCGACTAATGTCTTAACTGTATCAGCATCTTACTGACATCACCTGATGACAGTGCAACCATTGGGAATGTTGACTCCTTGTTGTTTATGTGGGTGTTTAAATCCACGTGCTTCCAACTTCATTATAAATGTAAACACTAACGAAATGCAAGATAAGAGGGAGTGGAGTTTAAGAGGTAAAAACCTCTGAATTAGTAGAAGAGGACCCCACTTTTATACATGGTGTTAACATTAGTATTCTCACTCAGCATTTAGAGTCAACAACCTTCATCTGCTCATACATACAACAGAGTGGTGGGCTTTAGACCGGCATTGGTCAGGTAGAGTATGTGAGCCTGGAGTTCTCCATCTATGACACTCTAACACCCAGAGGTAGAGCAGAGGGTTACGGTCGGATAGTCAAAAACGTTACGCTCTCTCCTAACCTCTGTTCCTTGATCTCGATGGAAAACCCCATCAGGTTGAGTAAAGATGTGAAGGATTCCTGGGAACGACTTAGGAAAAAGACTTACACTACGCTCGTGATTGTGCGACGGCGGATGTTATGGACTGAGGTCTGCCGAAGATGGATGACTAAAAGCAGATCTTAGATGCCTTGCCCTCCGCGTTCTAACCTTGCTGTTTGACGCAGGTTACATAAAGTGGACAACATGGTGGAGAGTTATACTTTTTCACCACGGTTAGAATGATGATACAAAAAGGAATACAGGCACAAAGGGGAAAAAAAAATAGTTCTCATATTTATAATTGTTGTCCACACTCACGCTTCTTTCCACCCTTATTTAGGGTCAGCTTGTTTGGTTGTTTGGTTTATCGAACAGCTCTGATCATGGCTGCCACTCAGATACTTCAGGGTAATTTCAGTCAGTTGGGAACCTTCCTAAGCAAACCAAGACTATCCGACCGAAGCCTGGGGGGGGTGAAGAATTTATGTGTGGTCGTTGATGTGTGTGCGTGGTCGTTGATTCAGGACAAGTGTAGAGGAAAATAAACAGGAACCATATATATTGCCTGGTGTTAACTTCCTGGTTTGTGGGCGTGCGTGCGTGCGTGTGTGCGTGTGTATGTGTGTGTGTGTCCCCACCAGTGGCTCCTTCCAAGCCCGTGTGTGCGCTGCAGGGCAAGGCGGAGTACGGTCAGAACGTCAACCTGACCTGTCTGTCTGCGGAGGGCTCCCCGCCCCCTGTCTACTCCTGGGAGCAGAGGGACGTACGCAACTCCCCCGGCCTGCGGGACCCCCGCACCACCGAGCGTCAGTAACCTCTGTGTCTCTGTGGACTATAGCAAGTTGAAGTCTGTGTGTGTGTCTGTCCACTATAGTGTGTGTGTGTGTGTGTGTGTGTGTGTGTGTGTGTGTGTGCGGGTGATTGTCTATATTGATTGTCTATATATTGTCTTAAGTGTGTTTCAATGTACTTGGGAGTGTGTGTGTTAGTTCGAATGAACAAATCTTTAGGACGAACGAACCGAACTGGTTCCTCTTTCTCGTTCGTCTCGTTTGTTCTCAGACTCGACTCCTCCCAGACCCACTAGTCGCTGACTCGCTGACAGTTCGTTCACTCACTGTGTGAGTGGTGAGGAGGGACCGACTGAGAGACGTCACGGCTCACGAGAGCCAGCCAATCGTATGCTGTTCTAGGACTGAGTCTAGGACGCTCTCGTTGAATTTTAGTCAATGAGAGACAGAAATCAACCGGTTTCTTGGGGAAAAAACAAATGGGCTTAGTGAGCGACCTATCTATTATTGATATTGTTCATCTGTTGCATAGGCGTATTTAAAGGATACATTGTACATATTTATAATTCGAAATTCGTCCCAGCCTTTATACCACATTTTTCACAACCTACCAGCTCTCGTTGTGAAGACTAGTCACCGCGCCATTCGTTTCAATGGGAATCGCGACAGTATACTTTCAACATAAAGTGTACATATTTATCATTTGAAATTCGTCCCAGCCTTTATACCAGATACTCAAGGGTCTTTAGTATAGCGACCCTGGGACATTTATAGAGTTTGTGTGTTATGTGTTGCATTGTATTTCGTTGTCCGTTATGCCAGTTGTTCTATGGGCACGCATTGGAATGTTCTTCTTGTCAATCAGTGTGGGGGGCGAATCATCAGGTCAGCTGGGGGAGGGCCTTGGGAGAACAGGAGGGTGGGGGCTTGCACGTTGAAGGGACCGGGTTGGGGGGTTGCCCGGGTAACCGGTTGTTGTTAGTGTGGATTTTTGCCGTTGTTTACGGGTTTCAGTGACCTGGTTTGTTACATTAAAGTTCCTTCAAGTACTCATGACTGGACGTCGTTATGTCACCGGCGAGGTCATTACCATAGCATATAACCGCGTTGTCTGATTACAGTTTAATTCATTTTTTACAACCTACCAGCTCTCGTTGTGAAGACAAGTGACCGCGCCATTCGTTTCAATGGGAATCGCGACAGTATACTTTCAACATTAAGTGTACATATTTATCATTTGAAATTCGTCCCAGCCTTTATACCACATATACTCTGGGTTCTGTCTATGAGAGCCTAAAACACCCGGGACCCCCACCATCAGTGCTAAATCAAGTCTATTATCTTGCTGATATGTTATACATCCAATAATCACCTACACCCCCATCCCGCTGCTTTTGGTTAAAGTTGTAATGTTGACGTTTGAGAATGAGAACGAGGGAGGCGCTGAGTAGAGAACCGTGCATTCCATGATTCGATTCACCGCTACCGGAAACTCGACTGAACGAACGATTCGCGAACGACTCCTCTTGGCGAACTGAATCACGGAAACGAATCACTAAATCCAACCCTAGTGTGTGTGTGTGAGTGGGTGATTGTCTATATTGATTGTCTATTGTCTATATATTGTCTTAAGTGTGTTTCAATGTGCTTGGGAGTGTGTGAGTGTGTGTACTATAGTGTTTCAGTGTTCTTGTGTATGTTTGGGCGATTGTCTATACTATAGTGTGATTCAGTGTAAATGTGTGTGTGAGTGGGTGATGTCTATACTATAGTGTGTTTCAGTGTAACTGTGTGTGAGTGGGTGTGATGGTCTATACTAGTGTGTTTCAGTATGTGTGTGAGTATGTTTTATAGACATGTGGGTTTGCATATGTGAACATGCTTTTGCATGTGTGCGTTTGTGTGTGTGTGTGTGTGTGGGGGGGGGGGGGCAGCCCCTCCCCTCCCCTCCCCTCCCCTCCCCTGCTGTTGGACCCTGTGGTCACCACGCTGTTGTCTCCTTCTCCAGGGGGGGGGATCCTGTCTCTGTACAACATCTCCATGGACACCTCCGGTTACTTCACCTGCACCTCCAAGAACAAGATCCGCTCAGCGTCGTGCAACATCACCCTCAAAGTGCTGCCTCGTAAGAACCAGTGCTCCCAGACCCTGGCCTAGGGTCTTAAACCTGGGCTCTGGATACCAGATAGATGGACTGGTTCCACGGTCTTAACCCTCGCCTCTGGATACCAGATAGATGGACTGGTTCTACGGTCTTAAACCTGGGCTCTGGATACCAGATAGATGGAATGGTTCTACGGTCTTAAACCTGGGCTCTGGATACCAGATAGATGGACTGGTTCCACGGTCTTAAACCTGGGCTCTGGATACCAGATAGATGGACTGGTTCCACGGTCTTAACCCTGGGCTCTGGATACCAGATAGATGGACTGGTTCCACGGTCTTAAACCTGGGCTCTGGATACCAGATAGATGGAATGGTTCTTCTGTCTAAACCCTCGGCTCTAGACACCATATAGATGGACTGGTTAGAATCTCTTCAGATGGAACCTGTTCTAAAGTGACTGAATGTAAGGGAAATGTAACATTTTTATGTTATCTGTTCTCTCCTGCTGCTGCCTTGAAGTCAAAGTAATTTCATCTTCCTGTCTCTCCTCTCATCTTCTTGTTTCTCCTCTCATCTTACTGTGTCTCCTTATCTTTGTATCTTGTTTCTCATCTTCCTGTATCTCTCATCTTGTCTCTCCTCATCTTCCTGCATCTCTCATCTTCCTGTCGCTCCCCTCATCTTGTCTATCCTCTCACCATCTTGTCTCTCATTTCATCTTCTGGTCTTCGCTCTCTTGGATCTCTGCACTGTCTCTTCTTCTCTCCCCTTTCTACTCTCTACTCTCTACTGTCTCCTTCCTCTCCTTCTCTCCCCTCCCCTCCCCTATGTAACTCTCCTCTCCCCTCCTCTCCTCTCTCCGTCTCTCTAGCCTCCTTGAGCCTGGGTAATTCGGCGGGCTTCATCGGAGGGGGTATCGCCCTCCTGCTGGTCCTGGCCCTCATCATCCTCATCTGCTGCTGCTGCAAGAAGAAGAAGCAGAGGGAGGCGGAGAAATATGCCATGGGGTAAAGAACGCTGCTCCCGCTCTGTCCTCCAAAATCTCTCTCTTCTCTTCGCTCTTATTCCTTATCCCTCCTTATCTCTCGCTCTGGTTCGAATTCTCTCTCTCTCTCTTAGCTTTCTTCACGTCTCTCTCTCTCTCTCCCTCTTGAAACACTAACACACCTGTCTGTTGACTTTGACACACATACACACACAAACACACACAAACACCAACCAACACACAAAAACACACACACACAGGCATGTGAACCCAGATGCGTACAGAGCTTTACACCTCGTGTGTGTCCCCCCAACGCAGGACCCCAGAGGAGGGCACCTTCGCCGACAAGGAGCCTATCGGGAACGGCAAGCGTCGTGACCCCCGTGACGAGGAGGAGGAGCGGAGCGAGTACGAAAACCGCCGCGTCGTCAACGACGACCGCCGCGTCGTCAACGACGACCGCCGCTTCGACAACGATGACAGGCGCAGCGACTACACCGCTCGCCGCAGCGACTACGACGACAGACGCAGCGACTACGACGACGGACGCAGCGACTTCGACGACAGACGCAGTGACTTTGACGACCGCCGGCGCGACCGCTACGATGACCGGGACGACCGTCGCCGTGACGACCGCCGCCGCGACGACTACCGCAACGAGGGCGACCGCTACGACGAGCCGTACGACGACGCTGAGCCCGCGCGCCCCAAACCGCCGAGCGTGCCCAACAACAAGCCGCCCAGAGATACGTACTAACAGGGCGGTTTGATCCGGTTCTGGAGATGGCCAATAGGCAGAGCCAGGGGGCGTGGCCATGAGTCGATCGATTTCCCAGTTAAAGGTACAGGCACACGCTAATAACCAGTGGTTTTTGGAGTGGAAGGCAATGGCCCTTCTAGTTTTTATTTCCCCACAGAAACATTTGACCCCACAGTTAGTTCAGTCGTAACAAAATGAATCTCCTTTTTGGCTGTTTTGTTATTGTCTGGCTGACATTTAGGGAGGATATTTTTGGTGGGAAATGAATGGTAAGAAATGGTAGGAATAGACAAAAAACCACAAGCAATGCACGATTGGTTCCACAATAATGTTGGACCCTGATCTGGTTCCGGTCCGGCTCTGGGCTCACAAGTTTAGTAAAAGAAAACTAATCAAGAAAATAATTTTGAAAAAGAATAAGAGCAAAACAATTCAGGTTGTTTTTTTAAATAAAGAATAGGCTAACTTGGTTTACAATGAAATGGCCAGTCTATTCTAGACAAGACATGAATAGTGTGGAACACAGTTTAGCCAAAAGCATCAGTAAATATCTATTTTTCTAGTCATTTTCGAACACCTGTTTATTTTGGCCTGACAGGATAGTGGTTTAATGTCAGTTGGTTAAACTGTCATTTAGTCCAGTTGAGAGTGATGAATTAAAAAGGACCGACCCTCAACGTCTGGTCAGTCCTCAATGCTCATAGATTCAGCGCATGCAACCCATTTAAAATGGCTTTTGTTAATATTCGTATTGTAAGTAGGCCTTATGTCATCTGTATAGCTCTCAGGTGTGTGCTTTCTTTTCACTGTCAGGGTGTGACCTTGTTAGTGGTGGTTGTAGTACCTATGCTAAGATCTTACAATATATTTAATTGTTCTTTCTATTGTGTGTGTAGAGGAAGGAAAAATTTATTCCATCTTTTCTAAACATTATCAAAATGGTTTCGCATTTCCTATTCACTTGAGTCATTGTCACAAGTGCACCAGCAAAACACAGAAAAAGGCAAAGTAATATCAATATATCAAGTACAACGGTAATATCAATAGTGCTGGTTGGGAGAAGAATGAAAGATGGGTGCTTTTGTTTATGTTGGGCAGAAAGCTTAAAGGGTAATTCCGGCGTAAAATGGATTTGGGATATGTTTTGTATGATAACGAGTTGAAACGTTCGTTTTGGAGCACAAAAACCGTCTATAGACGCTTTCTTCAGTTGGCTGTTTTTAGCCGATTCTATCAAAACGCTATAAACTTGGAACGATAGGGGCATGTGTTATGGTAAAAACTAAATCGATTTTAAACCACTTAAAAGGCTAAAAGTAGCCCGTCGACGCCATTTTGTTTTTAAGACTGGATAGGTAGATTGACGAACACAGAAATTGTGACATCCGTCAGCAACACGCAAGCTCTGTGTTCGCCAATCTACTTATCGAGCCTTAAAAACAAAATGGCGTCGACGGGTGATCTACTGATGGTATTGTGTGTATAAAATGTTATTTTTAATAAACAATCTGTACACTTACAAAGTTCTCAATGCCTTGTTTTATATGTTAAGACCCTTATTATACTATCAAAGAAGTGTCAAGCTACTTTTAGCCTTTTAAGTGGTTTAAAATAGTGATTTAGTTTTTACAATAACCAGTGCCCCCATCGTTCCAAGTTTATAGCGTTTTGACAGAATCGGCTAAAAACAGTCAACTGAAGAAAGCGTCTATATGCATTTTTTGTGCTCCAAAACAAACGTTTTAACTCGTTATCATACAAAACATATCCCAAATCCATTTTACACCGGAATTACCCTTTAAACGTAATGAGCTGTTTTTATACGTTTTTGTTTTGTTATTTTTTTATTTTACGTAATTGATCAATGTCCTACATGTTTTAATCTACTGTTGAGTTAAATTAGATAACATGAAGTGAATGTATGTTATTATTATTGTTATTTTCATTTTATTCTGGGAAAAGCATTAAATAAATTGGATTGGAATACCAAACGTTTTAAATGTCGTGTCCTTTGCGCCGGGGAAAAAAGGGGTATTAATTAAATAAACTCTAGATGGCAATGTTAGGCCTTAATCTCGCAACCAGTGAACAGACACGCTAATAGAAAAAATAAAAAAGTGACTCCTGTCTTTTCCATGTTGTATCAATCTACCTAGTATCAAGACAAAAACAACTTCAGGCCTACTCGTGTTCATCACCAGCAACTATTAGTCGACTCTTGTATGTTCTTCATAGCAGGTGCAACGCACCAGTTTTAGCTGTTTCTACCTTTTTTCTATCTTCTTTTTAAAGGATGGCTTATTAATCTAATAAGTAAAAATGTAATGTTCAATCTCACAACAGTCAAATCGGTTGTGACCTACTACTTGTTCAAACCGTAAGAACGGATGCAGACGGTACCTCCCGGTTCCTCCCCCATGCTCTCCCCCATCCCCTCCCTCCGACCATTGTTTAGGCTCATTCCCAGACGTCCTCCCCTCAGGACGCAACGGCCCGAGTGCGATGGTTCAGATGCACGTTATTGGCTTGAGGGAGGGCCGGACTTTCAGTGACACTGAGAGGCGAGAAGGGCGGGACTTCTGATAAAAGGATATCCACTTCTGCGTTGCATGTTTTTTCGGATATTGACTTTCAAAAAATTTAAATGTTACATGTTTAAACTCCTTGTGCTTGTTATTGTTTTCATGTTGTTCTTGTTTATTTTCATTTCCCGGGGGAACTGTTAACTTTCGTACAAAGCGCATAGGAGGTACAAAAACGGAAATGGCGTTGCGGGAGACCGGGGTATCGCTGCAATCCATGACCCTCTCTTAGCCTACTCATTGTTCAACGAGGGGCCCCCACTGCTCATAGGCACCTCCCACTTGGTGGTGCCGTACCGTTATGTGCGAGACACTCAAAGTTAGAATAACGGTGTTTTACGGGGACCACAAGGAACCACACCGAACATGTGAGTCTGGCCAGCCTTCGTGGAGTTTTACTTTCGACGTCCAACATGAGCTTGCAGGTTCCCTGGTGGTTCCCGCTGCTGTGGCTGGCAGGTAAGAATAAATAAAGCGCAACACGGATTATGAATATGGAACAGGTCGCACCGTATGAACGCTGAGCTTGTTGTCAAAACGTATCAGGCTACTTGCGCGTCACTTATTCTCATTTTCAATTAACAGCCTACTATAACTTGGCCTTATTTTTTAGTTCAGGTTAAGATATCCGATCATTTTATCCTGAGTGTAACATTTGGTTATTGTCAGGCAGAAAAATAACGGAAAGTTTATTATGGTTATTGGTATTCTTAGTGATTGTGGTTCTTATGCAAGTTAACTTACGTCTGAATCATGCTTAGGGATCAAATCCCATGTAGAGGGAGGGGGTACTGTGTAAAACAGGTCAATGTAAGACTTAACAGTTTATAAAGATGTGTGGAAATCTAGACCAAGCGCTCTGCTGCCGAGATGGACTTAAGGGGGAAATGGCAAAAATAAATCTGGTTTTGTGTTTGATGAAAACTGTTTCACGTGAACAGGCTTCTCCCTCTCTGTTGTTCTATCTTTTCTTCTAATACACCCCTATATTGTCTAGTTCATCTCCTCTGGAGATATATAACCCCCACCAAGAAAACTAATAACTGCCGCGCTCTCCCGGTCTCAAGCAGCTACTCTGATCTGCCTTTTTTTGCTCCTGCTCCGTGTTCTCTTCTTCAGCTGGACTTCCTATGTATTAGCTATGGTCTATTTTATATATTTGTCCTCATTTGAATGAAAGTCACTTTTTAAGTTCATTTTTTTTAAGGTACTTTCAAGTCGTGAGCAGTTTGCTTCCATCCAAAGGTACAACCGAATAGATTTAGTTTCAAATCATGATGAGCAGATAGATGTGGGGGGGCATCTTGTTAAGGAATGACCGAGGACATTAGGATTCAAACCCAGAACCTTTCGGTTGGGAGGCCAACAGCTTAACCACTTGTCTATCCTGCTGTTTGACTCGACACTCCTTTCTCTCCAACGTGTCTCGGTCCTGAGAGCACTGACTTGTTTGTGTTCTGTGAAGCACATCCTTTGCAATTGAAAGAAAACATGTATCTTTCAGCTTGCCTGGTTTAAATTAGCCAGCTCCCACACATCCATTCTGATGCCCGCCCCCCACACACACACAAGCACTAACACACAGACACACACACACACACACACATGCACACACACACACACACACACACACACACACACACACACACACACACACACACACACACATACACACACACACACACACACACACACACACCCAAACACACACAGCTGGTCGAAGGAGTGTCAGGTCTCCCCGGTTCGACCCACACTGTTCTGGACCAGCGGAAACCTGGCTTCTGCTCCTCTTGGGACTAGGATCCCACCGCTGCTTCAAGTTCACAAATAAACCATTAGTTGCCGCCCCCCCCCCCCCCCCCCCCCTAAAGACCCACCCTCTTACTCAGAACACGACCAGCCCCCGCTGAGTCAGGACCCGATCTCTGACTCCAATAACAACCAACTAAAAACAACCCGAGGTGAAACTCCTGAATCAAACAAAAACGCCCGGACCACACCATCATCCTGAGACAACACCATCATCCTGAGACCAGCCCTGTGATTCACAGTTAAGAGAAATGCGTTCGGAAAAAAGACAGACTCAAAAAGCCATTGAGCAAGACTAGAATCCTGTTAAATCAAGTCATATCCAAGTCTGTTCTCGGCACACCTGTTTTTCTGACACATGGGTTAAAGGATCAAACCATATTGTCATACGGTTTGATATGACACAATAGAAGCTGTCCAATGATCCGACTACTCGTGGCCACAGAATGAGTAGATCGGTGCTCAAGGCAGTCGACTGACACCAGAGTGACGTACACAATAAAGATACTATGAAGTCTTCTGAAGAGAGTTGAACAATGGAGCGTGGCTGTGTCCCTACAGGAGGTCAGGCATGTCTCCAGAGGATAAAGAGTTATTTAGCAGCCACATCTTAGAGAGAGAGAGAGCAGAAAGTAAGAAGGGACAAACTAGCTTTGAATCCCTCGCAATGGGAATACAAGTGACTGCCTGTCTTTTCTTTACTAGTGCTGTGCAGTTTGAAATAGAAACGCTGACGATGGATTCATAGGCTAGTGTAGTGCTAGGGGGCTCCAGCTCCCAGCTCAAGGGTACTTGTCTCCGTCCTCAATGTCTGCTTCCTTGAAAAAGATTCCCTGACTCCACCTGCTCCTCGTTCTCTTTTAGTGTGTTGCTTTTGAAAAAAGGTAAACTTGAACATGTGGTAACGAGTGCTTCAGTCCCTCCCTGTCTGTCCCGACCTTGCATCATCAGTCGCTCTGCTCCCTAAAGCTCTCTCATTATAGACTGGTAGTTATTGCTAACACTCTGACCGGCGTTTCTTCTGCACTGACAAAAACACGTAGCATTTTGGAATCCACATATACTCAGATTAACCATCTCTCGGTTAAATGCTTTAGGTTGAAGCAAATGAACGACAGTAGGATGCAATATATCACGTCAAATCTCTTTTGCCTTCATTGGTTTAAACTCCAAAGAGATGTTAGGGTACCTAACATGTTGGCTCGGGGCAACAGCATGTTGGCTCGGTGTAACTAACACATTGGTCACAGAAAAATCACATCGGAAAAGGCTCAATAACGTTAAAAACACCTTTATCACATAAAGTCCCAAGGGGCTTCACATGTCCACAATGCACGGCTCACACTTACATCTCAGAATCTCAAACAGCCAAAGAACCCCTCAAACCCAGTCGGAAAGGAAAAAAAACATGATAACAATCAAATAAGAGGGATATCCTTTGAGCATCAAGGGCAACCAATGAGTGCAATCGTCGCCGGATGGAAAGGCATCAATTTCGGACCAAAAACATCCAAACATCACCGCCATCCCCTGTCCCCACCACCATGTGATACGTAACACAAGCTCCCGTGGCCTTCTGTCCACCCGCTCTTAACTCTCCCCCTCCCTCATCCAGGGGTGTGCTCTGGCGTCCAGGTGTTCGTGAGAGACGAGAAGCGCTTCGCCGTGCTCTTCCAGGCGGTGGTGCTGCCTTGCCACTACACCAGCGTCTCCACCCAGACCCCTGTGGTGCAATGGGTGTACAAGTCCTACTGCCGCGACCGCACGCGGGACACCTTCGGCTTCTCCGACAGCCGGCCCGGCGCCGGCAGGGCCCCGGGCGCCGGGGTGGGGGGAGCCGGAGAGACGGGGGCGGGAGGGAGGGGAGGCTATGACGGGGGAGTGTCGGCGGCGGTGGTGGATTATCTGGACTGCGCCGACAGCAGCCGGACGGTGCGCACCGTGGCGTCCATCGCGGGATCCTCTGTGACGCTGTCGGAGCACTACAAGAACCGCGACATCTCCATCATTAACAGTGAGTGAGCGCTTTGGTACCTGGTGGGTCGACCCGCTAGGGCGACCAACCCTGTGGGCCCAGGTTTGTTGAATTCATGTCATTGTTCTCGTTACATGGTTGAGTTGAGCTATTTTGTACAGGAGTTGGAAATATGTATTCCTGTCTTGGTACCTTGGTACCTCACTCCCCAAAAGATTGAGTTGCATATTTGTGCTGCTCGTAAGCCAAACTCTGGAACAAAAACCATTGAAGGGAATTGGTTCAGGATGGGTGGTTCCTGTAGACCAGCGGTCAGCCGAGCGTTCCGGTGATGGCATCATGTCAAGGGCCGCCAAAGGGCCGCTGATCCAGGACCTCACTTGTAAAGTGTGAGCTGGGCCTGGGCTGGTGGAAGCTCTACGAAGAGGAAAGTTGGAAACAGTGTCTGCTGTTTACCCAACACAGTAATAACCCTCCTCTAACCCGGCCAGCTATTATCTATAAGACCAGAGTTGGGGGTGAGTCTCGCTCTAATGCAGGCATGCTTCTAGAAGGATCCTCTCTAGGCTGGTTCTGTTAGATTCACCACAACTTCTGTCCATCAGCAAATATGTTTGGTAAGATCTACAAGGAAAAAATATGAAACAATCGTGATGATATGTGTTCTGTGCCTGTGAAACACTGAGGGGCCTGCATGGTGACTAGCTGCAGACTAATGCATCTCCAACTCCTGCTGAGGAATCAACCTTGTCTTCACTCCACCATGTATCTCTCTCTCTCTCTCTCTCTCTCTCTCTCTCTCTCTTTCATCCCACACTGTGCCCCTCTCTTGCTCTGATGTTCTTCAACAACATACTTTTCCTCTCTTGCCTACCTTCATCTTCCCACATTCCTGTGATCCTTCCATCTTTTTCCCCTTAATGTGAGTTGGCTTCAGCCTCTCTCTCTCTCTCTCTCTCTCTCTCTCTCTCTCTCTCTCTCTCTCTCTCTCTCTCTCTCTCTCGCCCTCTCTCTCTCTCGCTCTCTCTCTGTCTCTCCCCCCCTCTCTCGCTATATTTCTTCACCTGTCTGTTCTCAAGATGATATCTAGATCCAGGTGGCTGTTTTCTGAAGCCCAGATCTAAGTGTTTACTGATATGGGAATACTCTTTGATCGTTAACTCATGTCTCATTTGCTAAATTTGGCCGGATGCAAGAAGTCTGCATGGTCCAAGACCAACGCCCACAGGTCATTTCTTATGGTAGTACTACAGCCCAGTCCTAACACCCTCTTCCTCCCAAATCCCTGCCTCCTCTTATCTCCCAACAGGAAGAGGATGGGAATCATAGAACTCATTTCCTGTAAGCTGAGAAGGCAGATTTGCATGTTTATCTGCAACACAAATGTCTCAGTTAAGAGTTTACAAACACACTCTGTAGAATTGTATAATCATTTAGCGGACGCCTTTAGCAAAAGCGACTTGATTCGACCTGTAGTCACAAAAGTTAGTAAAGTTGCAAGCAACATTGGCCCATGCAAGAACTTTTCTGACATCTCCTCTTTCCCTACCTCTCTCCCCTCCCCTTCCTCTCTCCCCTCTCCCTACCTCTCTCCTCTCTCTCTCTCCTCTCCATACCTCTCTCCTCTCTCTCTCTCCCCTCCCCTTCCTCTCTCCCCTCTCCCTACCTCTCTCCTCTCTCTCTCTCTCCGTACCTCTCTCCTCTCTCTACCCTTCTCCCCTCTCTCACCCTCTCCCCTTCTCTCCCCTCCCCTTCCTCTCTCCCCTCTCCCTACCTCTCTCCTCTCTCTCTCCTCTCCGTACCTCTCTCATCTCTCTCTCCCTACCTCTCTCCTCTCTCTCTCTCCTCTCCGTACCTCTATCCCCTCTCCCTACCTCTCTCCTCTCTCTCTCTCTCCCCTCTCCCTACCTCTCTCCTCTCTCTCTCTCCCCTCCCTACCTCTCTGTTCTCTGTACCGCTCTCCTCTCTATCTCTCTCCTCTCCGTACCTCTCTCCCCTCTCCCTACCTCTCTCCTCTCTCTCTCCTCTCCGTACCTCTCTCCTCTCTCTCTCTCCTCTCCGTACCTCTCTCCTCTCTCTCTCCTCTCCGTACCTCTCTCCTCTCTCTACCCTTCTCCCCTCTCTCACCCTCTCCCCTTCTCTCCCCTCCCCTTCCTCTCTCCCCTCTCCCTACCTCTCTCTCCTCTCTCTCTCCTCTCCGTACCTCTCTCCCCTCTCTCACCCTCTCCCCTTCTCTCCCCCCCCCCTGGCAGCGGCCGACCTTCGGATCGGGGAGGTGCAGTGGGGAGACAGTGGGGTGTACATCTGCAAGGTGGTCATCTCAGACGACCTGGAGGGGCAGAGTGAGGCCAACGTGGAGCTGCTGGTCCTGGGTGAGTTCTCCTGGTTCATGCGATGAAACGTGGTTCCCGCCAGACCTCCATCATCTAGCAGCTCATTGCCAACAGTCGGAACTGGCCATTCTTATTTTGAAGGTTTCAGGTTGTTGGAGATTTTGAGACTTTGCATTTTTGTTACTGAAGTTTGAACAATTTGAAATGTAGACATTTTTGATTGTTTTGTCGTTGTGGCATCGGACACTCTCTCTGCCGCTCTCTCTCTCTGGCACTCTCTCCCCATGAGGGTACATACAGTATGTTGACGTCTGGGTTCACAGAGGTTTATGTAAGTGCCCTTCTCAAGGTAGGACATGTTTTGTTCCCGGCAGAACAGAGGGGTGATTTATTCAAACCAGCGGTGGACCCCGGGAATTCTCCTCCATGCTTACACTGTAGCCATAGCAGCCAGGACACGTTATGTACATAGATGGAAACTGTACATGCATGGATGAATCAATGGATAGCTGGATCGATTGATCAATCGATCGATCGATCGATCGATAGATAGATCGATAGATAGATAGATAGATAGATAGATGGGGGAGAAAGAGAGATGATAGATATACAAAATATAGATAAGAAAGATAGAGCTAAAAAGATAGGTGAATATATATATATATATATATTTATATATATATATATATATATATATATATATAGATGGATAAATGTATAGATCTGTGTCTGTTTTTATGTGTGTGTGAGAGAGACAGATTTCTGTGTGTGTTTGTGAGTGTGTGTTCGGGGGGGTTAATCCCTCTACTTAATGTTGTAATAGCATTTGTAGTTTTTTGTGCATCTACAATGACACTCTACGTGTCCGTGAGTTGTTACAAGCGTTACCGTAGCAACGGCCGAGAGTCCTTGGGACTCTTGGCTAAGTCTTCTGTGCTTTGTCTCAGACGCACACACGCACACACACACACACACACACACACACACACACACACACACACACACACACACACACACACACACACACACACATGTTTACCACACATACTCACACACAAGCATGTGTCATACACACACATAAAAATACGCACACACACACACACACAATACGATACATTTTTACATAATCTGCCTCCAGAGGTAAGCAAACTCCTAACTCTGTCCCCGAGGCAAATCTTGATTAAGTTAATTCGGTGTCCGGTGCGTAGGAGTGTCTTAACGTACAGTGCACAGCTTCTCCACGTGCGACTGGCTAACATAGTATGCACGCTACTGGGGTTTCCATGGCAGCGGTCAGCGCCCGGATGACGACCGGAGGGTCCTTTGTGCTGGGCTGACAGCCCCACATAGAGGGAGTCCGGCCAGGGTTTATGACCCGGGTGACACACACACAGAGGGGGGGAGAGAGAGAGAGACTGGGGTGGTGACAAAGTGAGGCAGAGAAGGAACGTTTGTTTTTTGTGTGTGTGTCTGTGTGTGTGTGTGTGTGTGTGTGTGTGTGTGTGTGTGTGTGTGTGTGTGTTTGTGTGTGTGTGTGTGTGTGTGTGTGTGTGTGTGTGTGTGTGTGTGTGTGTGTGTGCCTGCCTGCCTGCCTGCCTGCCTGCCTGCCTGCGTGCCTGCCTGTCTTTGTGTAAGTGTTAGACCACTGTGATCAGGTTCTCTACTGCTACCATTTTCTCCCTGCCTGTCACTGTCAATCTGAATGCCTGCCATTCTATAATGTCAAGAATAATCATCTGAACCTGCCGCTGACCGCGTTGTATGTAATAATGGGAGCTGTGAGTCGTGCCTAGAGTGCCTTGTGCTCCCTGATAATAAAGTACACAATCAACAGGACTCAGCAGCATCTCAGAACCTGGCTCAGTCTGTTCACACTGCCCGGTGGATTCAGAGTGTTCTCAGCGCCTTGCTACACACCACAACCGCACAAAATACTACGAAAACATGCTGCTGTTTGCTTGCTACCTATAAATCACTATCTCTCTCTCTGTGCCTGTCTCTCTCTCTCTCCTTCCCTGTGACTCTGTCAATCTCTCTTTCTTGGTGTCAATATAATGCATGCTTCACCAGTAACTTTCTATAAATCATTACACATGTCTCCGTCTTTAGCTTAATCACCTCTTTTATCCTCCTCTGCCATCTTCACTTTTGCCTTCCGTCTCTCTTTTTCTCTTTGGCCTCCCCCCTCTCTCTCTCTCTCTCTCTCTCTCGCTCTCTCTCTCTCCAGGTTTCTCAGGTGATCCTGAGGACCTGCTACCTGGCTTTGAAATGAAGATAATGCCAGGTAGGGTCGCATCACCTATCTCCTCACCCTCTCCACCTGTCTGCCTTCCAATCAAACTAACCTTCTCAGCCGAGAAAAACACTGTCTGTCCCTTCTTGAGCCATGGCAGTCACTAAACTACACCACAACAACACAACACACAGCCTGTCTCAGCTCCCTTCAACTCCACTCAGAAACTGAGCTTGAAGATGTTGCAGGCCATGGGTCGATCATGAGTAGATGTATATACTCACATACTGAGAGATGTAGATGTTGTGGACCATGTTGAGATGTTGAAGACCAGAAGGAGATGTTCTATAACACTGGTAGATGTTGTGAACAGATTAAGATATTGAAGATATAGTCCTCCGATAAACACTGTCTGCCTCAGCTGCTTATTTACCAATTGGAGATGCTTTCAAAGTTTAGACAGTAGGATTGTGTCTGCTAATGAGCTGAATAACAGCCCGGCAAATATGCTTGCTCTCTGGCTAGGAGGCTAGCTCTGTAGCTGGCTATCATTGTGTGTGTGCATGCTTAATGTTGTTGTTTAAAATCTGTAAGGATGCAGACGGAGGTCGGATGAGGTCATCGTACATTCTTTTCGTATTCGTCTTGTCGTCGGTCATGGTGCAGGGAGTGTTTGTGCTAAAAATAAAAACGTTGTGTGACCATGTATGATTCATGGAGCCAGGTGTATCTCTAGGCTTAGTGTCTTAGTCAGTGTTAGACTCTGTTATTGTTTGTGTGTATGTGGGTGAGTGTGTGTGTCTGTCATCTCAGTGTCTGTGTGTGTGTGAGAGTGTGTGCGTGTGTGTATGTGTGTTTTGGTGGGGGGGGGGGGGGTTGTATGTGTGTGTGTGTGAGAGGGAAAGAGGGAGGACACATCTGCTTGTTCCTTCCTTCCTTCCTTCCTTCTGTCTGTCTATTCATCTATCGGTCTGTCTGTCTATCTGAAAAACTGTGTGTGTGTGTGTGTTTTTGCATTTTAGCATGTGTGTGTGTGTGTGTGTTTACTTGTTAGTGTGTGTGTGTGTGTGTGTGTGTGTGTGTGTGTGTGTGTGTGTGTGTGTGTGTGTGTGTGTGTGTGTGTGTGTGTGTTGTGTGCGTGTTCGTATCGTCCAGAGTGGGTGTTTGTGGGGACAGTAGGCAGTGTGCTTGCATACATTCTGTGTCAGTGTGTTTGAAGTATGTGTATCCATACAAAGTTTGTGTTTGTGTATGTGTGTGTGTGTGTGTGTGTGTGTGTGTGTGTGTGTGTGTGTATGTGTTCTTGCAGAATGAGTGTTTGTGGGGACCGTAGGCAGGGTGCTTGTATCATATAAGATAAGATATAATCTGTGTCAGTTTGTTTGCGTATGTGTGTGTGTATTAAAGTATCTGAATCTATATAAAGTGTGTGTGTGTTTGTGTGTGTGTGTGTGTGTGTTCCTGCAGAATGGGTGTTTGTGGGGGCCGTAGCGCTGGGCAGTGTCCTGGTTCTGCTGCTGCTGGGGGTGTGTTGGTGCCAGTGCTGTCCCCACTCCTGCTGCTGCTACGTCAGCTGCTGGTGCTGCCCAGATACATGCTGCTGCCCCAGGCACCGTGAGTACTGCTACTGCTACTGCTGTTACTTCTAGAGTACCCCTACTGCTACCTCTGTTAGTACTAGAGTACCCCTGTTACTACTAGAGTACCTCTGTTACTACTAGAGTACCTCTGTTACTACTAAAGTACCCCTGGTACTACTAGAGTACCTCTGTTACTACTAGAGTACCTCTGTTACTACTACAGTACCTCTGTTACTACTAGAGTACCTCTGTTACTACTAGAGTACCTCTGTTACTACTAGAGTACCCCTGGTACTACTAGAGTACCCCTGGTACTACTAGAGTACCTCTGTTACTACTACAGTACCTCTGTTACTACTACAGTACCTCTGTTACTACTAGAGTACCTCTGTTACTACTACAGTACCTCTGTTACTACTAGAGTACCTCTGTTACTACTAGAGTACCTCTGTTACTACTGGAGTACCCCTGGTACTACTAGAGTACCTCTGTTACTACTACAGTACCTCTGTTACTACTAGAGTACCCCTGTTACTACTAGAGTACCTCTGTTACTACTACAGTACCTCTGTTACTACTAGAGTACCCCTGTTACTACTACAGTACCTCCGTTACTACTACAGTACCCGTGGTACTACTAGAGTACTTCTGATACTGATCATAGTTCTCCTCCAACTAATGACAATATGATACAATCATAGTTTACAACCGACTATCTGATTGGTGTTTGTGTGCTGTGTGTGTTTGTGTGTGTGTGTGTCTCAGTATACGAAGCCGGTAAGGGCATCAAGGTGGGCACCCACCCCCCCACTCCCACGGTGACGCCCTACCCCCCCTACTTCATCTCCGGTCTGCCCACCATGGTGCCCATCGCCCCCCCATCGCTGGTGGACAAAACATCCCCGGTCCCCCCCTCCGACAGCAGCCTGCTGGCTTCAGGTTGGCCCTCTACCACTCATTAAGGATCTTTAGTTAGAGTCAGAGGCATAGGTAGAAGAGTCAAGGTCAGGGGGATGACGTGGCTTCGGTAACTTTGGTATCAAAAGTAAATACACGGAACCTGTTTGTTTCGACCAATCATGTCGCTGGAAGCGGGGATCTGGAAGTACGTCATTGGCTGTCAACAGCGGGCACAAACTATAGCTATAATTGAATGAAATCCCCTTCCGAAAGCTCCTTCCTCTCGCGTGAATCAGTAAAATATCTCCGTAACGAAACAGGAAACAAGACGTAACTCCTCCCCATTCAGTCTTTCATTTCCAGCCCGGGCTCTGTGCTGCGCTGATAGCGTAGTCGGACTTCTGGATCTCAGAGAAGTTAACCTGAAGAGAATAAATGTGTGCGAACAAGGTTAATTGGAAGCTTATGAGGCAGAGCTGAGGTCACTCAGAAGACTGGGTGTCCTCTGAGGGACAGAGGGAGTGGGCGTGGTCATGACATCATCATCTTCACCACCAACCCTGTTCAGACTATTTCAGAAGTGTTGGCCTAGAGGCGACAGGAATCAGAAGCTGGGCTTGGATCCCCTCAGTGTGTGCGGCGGGAGCTCACTGACGGCGGTGTGTGTGTGTCTGTGTGTCTAGTGGCGTATCATGGAGTAGGGCCCCTCCCCTACCGAATCACATCCAGCCAGGCCTCAACCCACCCCTCCACCCAGGACCAGAACTCCTTCAGGGTGCTCCAGTATGTAGAGAAACAGCTGGCCCATTTCAATCCCACTCGCTCCCACGGCCACCAGTGTAAGAACCACTCGCCTCTCTGTTTCTGGAGGGCTGGCTCTCTGCCTCCTGAGGCTCCTTCTGCGCCTCCTCCTCGCCGCCTCCTCCTCCTCCTCCTCCTCCTCCTCCTCCTCCTCTAGCATGCTGTACAACCTGTACCGTAAATATTCAACCCACTGACGCGTGAGAGCATGTAGGGGACATTTTGTCAAGCTGTGTTACAGCGTGTCATGAAGTTCACACATTTTCACCCAGTGGTGAAATGGCTCACACCGATATCGATAATGTAGTTACGATTTTCTGGTCATATCAAGCCACTGTTTAATGTTTTGTTGAATACCAAATAACAAGGCACTCACAAGCATTGGAGGCACTTTTTTGTCTAGATCAACCTATAGCCTCTTAGCCATTGGTCAAAAACTAAATGTGTGGCGGTCACACTTTTCATGGCAAATGTCGAACATGACATTTGTTTATTGTAGCTGGACAGACCTGTCACCTGTGAAGTGTTACTGGGTTGATATGTTAGATACTACTGTAGCAAATCTGTTCAGTTAAACAGCAGCAAAACAATCAACTCAAACGACAGGAATAGCCCCTCCTCTGGTGAATAAGTGGTATTGGAACCACAGTTTCTGGTTGGTTCCCATGCCTTTTTATTTGAGCCAATCAGAAACAGCTAATTGGAATACCTCCTATTTCACAACGGATGGGCTGTATCGGAAAGAATCCCATTGGGTGTTTTCCACCTGTGGTTTGATGTTGTGTTTGTTTAGGCTGTAAAATATCTGCTTCTCCTCTACCTGAGCTTCTATTCTGGTCTTGGCATGTCTCTCTGCATTCCTTCTTCTTCTCATGAATAAACATCACGCTTGAAAATGCCTGATGAAGCTGCCTTTACTCCTGAGAGAGCAGATCCTACATGCCTTTCTCTGCCCTGCTGATCTAGTACCTCGAAGTCTTTCAACGGCGTTCATGGTCTGGTGTCTTCTTTTTAGTTCATGCATTCACAGTCTCATCCCTTCTCTCTAATTCATGCGTTCACAGCCTCCTGTCTTCACTCTATTTCATGCGTTCACAGCCTCCTGTCTTCACTCTATTTCATGCGTTCACAGCCTCTTGTCTTCACTCCAGTTCATGTCTTCACAGACTGACTTTCTCTCTGGTTGATGTGTTCCAAATTTCCTGTCTTCTCTGTAGTTCATGTGTTCATAATTTGACATGTCACCATTTGGGCGTGGCCTCGCGCAGCTTCCAGCCTATCAGAGCTGAGCTCCCTCCACGAGGGGGAGGCGGGGTTCCGGCAGACGTACCGGGACATCCAGAAGAACGCCCTCCCCGCCATCCCGGACCGCGACCCCGCGTTCCAGTCGGGGGACGACCATCATCACCAGCGCTGCCGCGGCAACCGCAGCCCAGAGCCGCAGCGGTACCAGAGGAGCCCGCCCGCCTCTCAGCGTTACCGTGACGACCGCGACGACCGCGACGACCGCGACCACCCCGACGACGGCGGGCCCCTCCCCCCCTCGTCGTCGCACACGGGGCGGTCCGTGCGCAAACCGCCCGGAGGGAGGGAGCCGGAGCGGTACGGTGACCTCACAGCAACACACACGCACTCACACACACACACACACACACACACACACACACAGGTACGTACGCACACTCACTCACTCACTCACTCACCCACACACACACACACACACACACACACACACACACACACACACACAGCCACACACACACAACCACACACACACACAGGTACGTACGCACACTCACTCACTCACTCACTCACCCACACACACACACACACACACACACACACACACACACATACACACACTCTCTCTCACTCTAACGCACAAACACACACACACACGCACACACACACACACAACTGGATCAACCAACAACCAATCAGAGCGAAGAAACGTGACCCATCAGTGCCGGCCATCTTGGTTGTTTAAGAAAAGCCCAGATCAACCAAAGTCAAACTCTTTGTGCACTTCATTCATTCGTCCAACCTCTCTCTCCTTTCTCCTCTCGCTCTCTCTCCCTCCCCTCCATCTCCCCCCCACGACCCCCGGGCACACACTCTCTCCCCCCCCCGTCTCAGGTGGAACCCGCGGTCGGAGCTCCTCCAGCGGAAGGCGTTCCGCTCCGTCGGTCCGACCGGCTCGCTGGACGAGCTGGAGCGGGACTCCTACCGGAGGCGGGGGGCGGGGGGTCGGCCCGGAGACGGGCGCCGCGGCGACGAGGACGAGGGGGACACCGGCGACCGGACGGAGCTCCGGGAGTTCCGCCGCCAGCTCTCCTCCCCCTGCCGCCGGGACGGCCCGCCGCGGCGTTACCACGACGGCCGCGGCCGCGAGCAGGAGGAGGAGGAGGAGGAGGGGGAGGAGGAGGACGGCGACGGGCGGCCCGGGCCCGGGCCCAGGCGGGAGAGGATGAGGTCGGAGGGGGGCGAGCCGGTCAGCCCCCTGGTCTCCCCCACCCGGAGGCGCGGCAACAGCTGGGACAGCGAGCGCCACCACGTGCCCCCGCCGCCGGCCCCCCGTCTCAGCCCTCCCTCCTCCTCCTCCACCCGGGACAGGGACTACGACGGCACCTTCCTGGGCAGCCTGCTGGAGCGCAAAGCCAGGCTGAGGGAGGCGGGCTCGGGGCGGGGCGACCAGGACTCTGACTCGCCCTCCAAGCTCAGCTCCAAGCTGAGCAGCGGCGAGTCCGGACGCTTCCGCAGCCGCTCGCCCGACGGGCGGCGGGAGATGGACCCAGTGCCCCCCTACTCGGAGAGAGAGAGGGGAGGGGGCGAGAGAGGCGGGGGAGAGAGGGGAGGGGGCGAGAGAGGAGGGGGAGAGAGGGGAGGGGGCGAGAGAGGCGGGGGAGAGAGGGGAGGGGGCGAGAGAGGAGGGGGAGAGAGGGGAGGGGGCGAGAGAGGCGGGGGAGAGAGGGGAGGGGGTGAGAGAGGGTGGGGGGAGAGAGGAGGTGGAGAGAGGTCCTCGCCGCGACCGGCATCCAGCCAGACTTCTAAATCCTCCGCGCTCGCGTCGTCCAATCGCAGAGAGGATCCCCGGGACAAGCCCCGCAAGACGGTGAGTGTCCAGCTGGACGTTGAGCTGATGCATTGTGGGTAAGGGAACCGTAGCGTAAAGGCGACGATTGTATTGCTTGCATGGCCAGTTTGTTGACGTCTAGTTTCGCTTCCCATAAACCTGTGGTGTCCATCCCTGGTGGTTCAAGTGCTTTTTATTGTACTCTCGACAGGTCAGGTTCACATGCTACCAGAGTGAGCGCTAGGTAGAACCTCTTGCTATGTTAATATCTAACCATATTAACAAGACATACCCTGTCTGGTTACCCTGCCATCCCCTGCTCCCCCCTAAACCTGGGTCATAGAAGGCTCAACAGTAAGAGTCAAGATGTTCTCAACTCAAGGAACGTCATCAACGTTCCTTTTAAGCTCAACTCAAGCTCATTTATAGCCGGCAAACTAAACCATGTTAGGGGCCTGTGTCCACATAGCGTCTTTTTCATAGCGCCGGCGCTTTTCTTCAAATGTTTCCAATGAGGAGTGTATGCGGCCGCATGTGGAAGCCTGGACAGAAAGCACAGCGCCCAGCGTCTTTATGTCAACTGTGATCTAACATTCGTTTCGGGAAAAGAGTAGCTTGCTAGATATAAATCATAGCTCTACAGTTAGTCGCTTTCACAAATCAAAAGTGTCTGCCAGTTTTGTGTCTGCATAAGCTGCTTATTCAATTATTATGGATGTATAACAAGAAGCTATCGCCACCATGTTGAGCTAGTAGCTGATGAGCTTACTAGCTTTTGGCTAGTTGTCATGAAACTAGTAAGCAAACGCTTCATGCCAGTGCTTCCCAGTGCTTCCCAGTGCTTCCCAGTGCTTCCCAGCGCCATACCAGCGCATTTCTGCCAGGAAAAACAAGCTATGTGGGCACCGGCCCTTACATGACCTTTAGCAGCTGCTCCTACCAAAAGTGTTTTGGAACAATCAAATACGACGTAACACTGCATGATACTCAACAGAGAGCATGGATATGACCCAGGTTGATCGGGTAACCCAAGCTAAGGTTTGAATCCGCTACGTCTCGCTGTCTCACTCCGACTAAACACCATTCTGTTCCCTGTGTTGTTCTACTGGTGTGGCTCCGGTGTCCTCATCTCAACGTGTTCCTGTCCCCTCCCCAGAACACACTGCTGAGCCGGGACTCCCTCATCGTGTGAGGGGGGCCGAGGAGGACCTCTGGAGGGGACTGAGGGGGAGGGGGAACACAGGCCTGGTCCTCAGTCAGGGCCAGAGAGGGGCCGACGTCAGACTCCGACCCCGAGAGGAGAACGCGACACTGGAGGACGATTTGAACCGACGGGCTGACAGCTGGAGGAAAACGAGGATACTGCACACCGATACATATGCGCACACACAAGAACACACATACATACACACGCACACACATACACAAACACATGGGCCAACACAAACACATACACCACACAAAGATACGCACAAAAATATACTGTTCACTCGTACATAAACACACAAACACACATTCACACACACACACACACACACACACACAAACACACACACATACAGTAAAGTCATACACATACATATTACAGACACAAACACACGCACACCCACCAGCACACACTTTACACTAAAAACACACACAGACGCTTAAAACACAAAAAACACTAATTGCTATAAACACAGCTTGTTTCACACACGCACTACTAGAAACCGACAAGCGTAGACGGAGACACGTCCTCTGAAAGACACACTTGTCTACCAGCCACACAGAAGCAGTGGCGTCCCTGGAAGATGATGTCAGCGCTGCTCAGGAGCAGTAGTAGCAGTAGTAGTGATGTCGTCTCAAGCTGCTCCGAACGGCTCTGTGATGTCATGGCAACAGTGGACCCATGCCGGGTCCCCCTTCGAGACTCTGTTCAGTCGCTCCTCCCGGCCCCTCTAGAAACCAGCCTGTACTGGGTGGGTTGTACTGGGAGCACACTGGGAGCGCCTCCCAGTACAATGCAGCCATTCAGTGGGATGTGACGACGCGCTCGCTGCAGGCTGTGGTGGCGGTGGCGCAGTGGTGGTGTGTGACACGGCGGTCACTATGGACCCACCACTTGAGACGTGAGACACTCCACTCTTAACACACGCGCACACACACGCACACACACACACACACACCCACACACACACTCCCTCTGTGTGTCGCCCAGTGTCCATCATGCGCACACACGCTCCACGAGGTCTAATTACCATTGATTACTTTCCAATCGAAACGTAGAAGGGTGAAACATTGGGAATGTATTCCAAACTGCCCAGGAACACTAAATAGTATTTAACATTTAGTCATTTTGCCAGATTATTTCATCCAAAGCGATTTACATTGAGTTCAGATACATGAAGAGGAGAGGAGGTGCCTTGCTCTAACATGTCTGCAGGTAGTCCGGGGAGAACGCCCTAACCATTAGGATATCTTTCTGTCTTTCTTTCTTTCTTTTTTTTTCCTTGTTGTGATGTGTTTACTAACTGAAACTTTGTAGATCTGTATCTGGTCTGACCGGATGCCGGTCTGTATTATATGGTTGCTACACACAGCTCATTTCAGGTGTTGTCATGTGGGAGTTGATTTCAGATTCACCTCCACTGCCTGAGAAACACAGCGACTCCTCAATGTGTTGGGACTACAGGGTACTAACGGTGTTAATCAGAACACAATGCCTATACTGGTCCTTCACTTAACTCTACTGGGTTTCATATTCTGCGGTCACCCATGTGACTCATTACAAACCCTCTCTTCCCCCCATACCTGAGACTCACCTCCACAACACAAGAGAGACCACAACTCAGAGTTCAGGGAGGCTGAGCCAAGGATACCAGCCTGTATGGGGCATGTGTAGCCACCCTGATGTGCGGTGGTCATTGAATCATCAACATAATCCGTCTCTATGTGACAGTGGTGAAGATGTATTTCCTTCCAACGGTTTGTGCCAAGTGTGACATCATTGCTCATCAACCGTGTAGTCGTCTATCCAGTTTGGTCATGACTCACGCTCTGGTCTGTGTGATCGACACATAATGTGTTGTTACAGAGAATGTCCAGGTTTCTTGAGCGCTGATGAATGAGTCCACCAGCTCCAGGATATGGTGCATTAGAATGGTTATCAATAGTAGATAATGATGTTTGTCTTTTCACTCCGACATAATTGTAACTGTGTGTTCAGCGATTTGCTTATCGTTGGATTGTCGTGTTGACAACTAAAAAAAACAGTGTTATCTGTAATCCAACGCACACCCGCACACATGCCCACACACACACTATTTCTCTCAAACGTACTCACACACAGACACACACTTCTGTGGTAAGCGTTTTTTCATTCTATCTTTCTCACTGCAAAGGAATTGTCTCTGGTGTCATCTACATGCGTGATTGTTATGTGGTTATGAGAGCGTGAGAGAGAGAGAGATAGAGAGGAAAAGACAGAAAGACAGAGAGAGAGAGAAATGACTCTTTAGTTTTGTGTAAAAGCCACAATGTGTCCATTGTAGGAATAACAACATGTCCCTGTTTACAGTACAACTAGTTCAATATGATCTCTAAACACAGCCACGCAATTACAAACATACGTGCACACACACACACACACACACTCAGACACACAGAATCACATACACTGATAGACACATACACATACACACACACACACACACACAGCTGTCTGCCGGCTCAGCCCAACACTACCACAGTAGGCTTGAGAGTGGACGGTAGTCAAGTAACTGCTACTTAACCAGATCCTCGGCTAGTGGACTAAACCGTGCCGTCCCCTAGCTATTTATTAACGCTCTCTTTGGTGTCTTGGTTTACAGCCAGCGTTTGTTTACCTTCTGCAAGTGGTTTGTAAATAAAGACGTGAAAGCTCTCGACTGTGTTGTCTTCAGCCGTTCTAAACTCTGCAGGTGATGGTGTTGAACTTGGGGAAGCAAAACAGACGCACACAATGTTGTGTGTGTATGTCTGTGTTTTTATTGTGAGTGTAGTTTGTGCACGTACGTATGTGTGTGTGTCTGTAGTCTATTCTAGACGAGGAGGAGGACTTGACTCTATATCTCCAGCTTCTGACTATTCCAGGAATGCAGCTCAACAACTCCCCAGGAACTCCATAGTCATCATGTGACCATGACATCAATGGGATGATAACATAAAAAAACTCTCTTTCTTTCTTTCTTTCTTTCTTTCTTTCTTTCTTTCTTACCCCCCTCTCTCTCTCTCTCTCTCTCTCTCTCTCTCTCTCAAATTAAACTTCAATCGGCACATGACTTTGGTAAACAGCGCCACCCATGCAATATAAGAACACGCACGAACGCACCCGCGCGTTGCAAAATCATACACGCCCTGGCACGCACTCACACACACACACGCAAAGTTTTTCAGCATTATTATGTTCATGAGTGTAGAATGGTTTTAGAATAAATCGATTATAGGGCAACAGGAATTTAAAGTATTTACTCCGTACATGGTCACAGCTTTGATGATAAACACCTTTGCAGTCTAAATAAACCATGGATGGAGATACCATTGACGTATAGATTACGCTGGCGTTACATTGGAATAAGTTTGCATAAATCGACCCCTCTTCATAAAGTGTGAGCGACCCTTAGTGGTACAAAATGGGAACTGCAGTATCTGGACTCAAAACCAATGATAAAAAATCACCAATGTTTCTGGTAGGTAAACGGTTCAGTTTAGATGATTAAAAACACGTTTTTCGTATTTGTATTTAGGGTCTCCTACAGTGTCTGCAATACCATTGAGACGTACATTGTCACTTATAATCAATAATCAAACACACACAACCTAAACTAAACCAACTGTTATAAAATGTGACTTTGCTGGACAACACCGGCGATGTGAGAAAACTGACACCGGTGCAGATGAGGCAATACTGCCTACGTCATCATCACCGTCAGTATCTGGAGGCTACTTGTTCACCTGTTCACCTGTTTCGGGGCGTGGCAACAGAGGAGAGATGGGCATCACACAATCAAGATAACACTATCCTAGACGAGGTCGAGCCAAGGAGCAGTACAACAATAGCGTGTGTATTTTGACTCGGAATACCTCGGGGAGGGGGTCTCTAGAGTTGAACCATCAGTCTGATCCGCGTCGACTCCTGCACCATGCGCGGACTGCTGCTCGCATGCTGTCTGTGCCTCCTGCCCTCAGGTAGGTCACCATCACGGTTTTGTTGCAAGGGGTCTTTCATCTACAGATATCCTGCTACCACTTTGCTAGCCATCCGTCCAATTGTGTCGTCGACATGATCCCTTTAGGTTTATGTTCCACTGTAGATATGTTTTCATTTATTTGTTTAAAGAAGACGGTGGATCAAACACGAATGAGTAAAATAATCCTCCATCAAACAGTTCGCCAACTGGTATTGTTGTGTGCTTGCTCCAGTGTAACAGGTTTTTCTTCCTAGTTGATTTTAAGAGCTTATTGACGTATTTACCTCTAGGGCCTATAAAGGCTGTTGTGGTTTTTGCAATTTAATTGATCGTCTAAACGTTTGCCGATTAAGTTTACACCCAGAGGTTAAAGAACTGTAGTCTATAAACATGTCAATGTTGTTGTTGGAGGTTTCGGTCTCGACTATTTGCTGCATTTGTCTCCTACTGGTTAAACTGGTTCTACCACATTGAAAACCCACACACTCACACAGTCCGACACAAAGAAACATCTACTGTTCCTGCTCCCTAATCATTCCTCTTGTCCTTGCTATGCCTGGAAGGCCTAGTCCTAGGCCAACACAAACGATGACGTTGGCTCATGACAAAAATCAAACGAATACTAAATAACCAGACTTCTTTTCTATAGCACCGTTTTAACATTCCCAAATGCCTTGCAAATGTGGTTTGAATGTCAAAATGAAAGCAAACTGATCGTATTTAATAAATGACCATATATACTGAAACAAACCAAAAAAGAAGTACAATGCCAAAAAAAACAACAACGTGACAATGTGAATTGACTGTCAAAATAAAAGCAAATTAGTTGTAAATCAGTTAAAATAAGTACAAGGCCAATTTCTTAATTATGATCGACCAATGTGCCAAAGGTTGACCTGCGTGTTTGCGTGCCCCCCCCCCCCCCAGAGGTGAGGGGCATCCAGGTGAACGTACCTCAGGCTGAACGCAGCACCATGCTGTTCTCCTCCGTCATCCTGCGCTGTGACTACTCCACCTCCGCCAACCCCCAGAACGTCCTGGTAACCTGGCGCTTCAAGAGCTTCTGCAAGGACCCTGTCCTGGAGTACTACTCCACAGGTAACCCTCAGACCGCTGTCTGTTAGGGAGGGGGGAGACACCACAGAGATGTTACCTGGGCTCGGGCTGATGGGGCCTCTCAGAAGAGAGGTTACACCACAGAAAAAGTATCACAGTAAAGAATAACAGAGTTGTACATGTTGTTTACATGAGCGCTACACAATTCTGCCTTCCAATTAAGGACGTTAGTTAATTGGTCAATGGTAGTTAGCAAACTCTTGCCCTATTTTCATAGGGCAAGGGTTTGCTTGCCCTATGAAAATCATCATTTTCATCATTTTATTGATTTGTGAATATTTTTTCGCTTCATTTAATTACGATGAAAGAGGCTGTCGTCTCAGTCAAACAGTACATATGTTGTTCATTAAGCAGCAGGTAAGGGTTGGGCAGTTAGGGGTTAGACAGTACACATGCTGGTCATTGAGGAGCAGGTAGGGGTTAGACAGTACAGAGACAGGTCATTAAGGAGAAGGTAGGGGTTAGACAGTACAGAGACAGGTCATTAAGGAGCAGGGAGGGGTTAGACAGTACAGAGACAGGTCATTAAGGAGCAGGTAGGGGTTAGACAGTACAGAGACAGGTCATTAAGGAGCAGGTAGGGGTTAGACAGTACAGAGACAGGTCGTTAAGGAGCAGGTAGAGGTTAGACAGTACAGAGACGGGTCATTAAGGAGCAGGGAGGGGTTAGACAGTACAGAGACAGGTCATTATGGAGCTGTTCGGGGTTAAACAATACAGAGACAGGTCATTAAGAAGCAGGGAGGGGTTAGACAGTACAGAGGCAGGTCATTAAGAAGCAGGTAGAGGTTAGAGTATTGGCATCAAGAATGTCTACAGATAGGCTGTGGACACCGGGGATTTAACCTTTAGTTTGGGGGTCATGCACCATTCTATCCTATCCTGACCGATAACACCCACATGCCTGTGTCTTCCTGTTTACAAAGCCAGTAGGATGTTAATACAGTACTGGTGGCCTTTTTTTTTAACATTTCTTTCATCACAGCAGGAGAATATGATGCGAAACCTGTTCTAACACAAGTGTTTCTCACCATTGCCACGTTCTGACTCACTGCCATGTTCTGACTCATTGCCGTGTATGTGTATGTGTGTGTGTCAAGCATTTCACCGCCGTGAATGACTTCTACTTGTTGGCCAATAATGTGCCCCGGAAAAAAACACTTGAAACTGAACAATAGCAGGAACAATGAATACATTCATATTGCATATACATTCATAAGCACAGATGTCTTATGTGCTTATTTTCTTTACTGTAATAAAAAATGGTCACTGCATACTATACACAATTATTTTACATGACATAACCACCCCCACACCCCTCTGTGGTCCCTCAGCCTACCAATCTGCCCTCTCACTGGGGCAGGACCCGTCCAACGACTGCCCCGACCGCCTGAGGACCGTGCGCACGGTGATGCAGAAGACGGGCTCCAACGAGGCAATCCTGGGAGCCGAGTACCGCGAGAGGAAGATCTCCATCCAGAACAGTGAGTTCATCGTGCCCTCACAGCTATTCTAAACGTTGAGTCACAGGTTACTCATCGGCACCTGTTGCAGCCTCCTCACGCTGGAAGGTGGGATCCCTCTTCTGGGTTCCTTCTCAAGGTTTCTCTCTCTGTCTCTCCCTCTATCTGTCTCTCCCTCTCTCTGTCTCTCCCTCTCTCTGTCTCTCCCTCTCTCTGTCTCTCCCTCTCTCTGTCTCTCCCTCTCTCCCACTCTCTCTGTCTCTCCCTCTCTCTGTCTCTCCCTCTCTCTGTCTCTCCCTCTTTGTCTCTCCCTCTTTGTCTCTCCCTCTCTCTGTCTCTCCCTCTCTCTGTCTCTGTCTCTCTCTTTCCGTCTCTTTCTCTGTCTATCTGTCTCTCTGTCTATCTGTCTCTGTCTCTCCCTGTCTGTCTGTCTGTCTGTCTGTCTGTCTGTCTGTCTGTCTGTCTGTCTGTCTGTCTGTCTGTCTGTCTCTCTCTCTCTCTCGCTCTCTCTCTCTCTCTCTCGCCCTCCCTCTCTCAAGTGAAACTCCAATCGTCACATGAGAGCACCTCTTAGGTAAACAGCGGCACCCATGCGATGTACAACACACATGCACGAACGCACGCATGCACGCACGTAAACACAAATACACAGAATGTACATTTGGTTAAAAGTAAAGAATCACCGGTTCAGGGTTAAGGATTAGGTAATGTCATATAATGTGGGTTTTTGTTTGTAACTGTGATTATGGGTTAGACACGCGTGTATCGATTTGATTTGTCTCAATCGCTTTCTCACTCTCCACATTCTTCTGCATTCTCAGTTAAAGCATAAGTGTTTCGGACCATTTAGACCATGTTAAAACTGGTTCATCGATCGCTGTTCCACCTCACCTGGACTAGTTTGCAAACTGGTTTTGCTTCCTATCCTTGTCAGTAGAAAACTAGGTCATGTTTTCTCTCTCACATAACTTGTTTCTTCAAAACCTAATTTGGAGATGGATCCAGGGAAACGGGGAGAAAGGAATATACGTCGGATCAAATTAATATTTTAGAGATAAAATACCCAGCCCAAACGTTCAGATGCTAGGCATTTCAGACTATGTTTGTATTATTAAGATGTGTGTGTATGTACGTGTGTGTGCCCGCAGTGGCTGACCTGGTGATCAACGAGGTCATGTGGTGGGACAACGGTGTGTATTTCTGCGCTGTCGATGCGCCCGGAGACACGTCAGGAGACAACGACAAAGAAGTCAAACTCATTGTTTACCGTAAGAATGTACCCTCCTAAGTATACATACACGCTCGTTAATAAACATTCCCTCCTAAAATATTGAAATGCTCCAAAAATATATTTACTCTTCCTGAAGTACAATTGATCTGTCCCGTTGCGTTCTTATTTTTTCTTCTCCAGTTCATTAATGGGGCTCAGGGGATTGACCCCTATTAGTACATTTACATTTACATTTAGGGCATTTAGCAGACGCTTTTATCCAAAGCGACTTACAATAAGTGCATTTGTTACAATAAGTACATTTGTCATAAGAAGTGAAACAATATATCGCTGTTGGTACAGTAAAGACGTTCATAGAACCAAGTGCAAGTATTACAATCGCTAGGCTAACCCATTCCCCGTGTAAAGCAGTGATAGCAGCTACTGTAGATGCTACACAATTAAGTACCTTGAGTGCTGGTGAGGGGGTTCCACTCCAAGCCCAGAGGTTCTGGGTTCGATTCCACTGCCCACCTGTAGGCATCCTAGAGCAGGAGGCCCCCTAGCTCCTACCTGCTCCTCGATGACATGGATCTGAACCCACTGTTCGTGACTTCGAATAGACACCGAAAACCCAGACTAAATTGTAACATCCTTCTTCTTCTTCTTCTTCTTCTTCTTCTTCTTCTTCTTCTTCTTCTTCTTCTTCTTCCTCCCTCTCCTCCTCTTCCTCCTCCTCCAGACTGGCTGACGGTGCTCCTCATCATCCTAGGAGCGCTGCTCCTCATCATCCTCTTCGGCGTCTGCTGCTGCCAGTGCTGTCCTCAGCGCTGCTGCTGCTACATCCGCTGTCCCTGCTGCCCCGAGCAGTGCTGCTGCCCCGAGAAAGGTATGCGTGTGCGCGCGCACACACACACACACACACACACACACACACACACACACACACACACACACACACACACACACACACACACACACACACACACACACACACACACACACACACACACACACACACAAAACACGCTGAGAAAGGTGACACATGGCCACTGAATCCCGTTCTTCCTCTGATGCATGGTCAAATGTGTGTCAATGTTGAATCAAATTATTTGTGTGTGTAGCGGTGATGCAACATCGTATGATCAAGGACGCCCAGAAAGCCATGGCTCCCTGGATGGGAGGTCAGCCTCTCTATGCACCAATGAGCCACCATTCTTCCCAGAAGAACCCCCTGCTTTACGCAGGTTCGTTCTCTCTTCCTCTCTCTCGCAAGCACACAACCGCGCAACCTCAAACACACACTTGCAGACACACACGCACAAAACAACTAAACGGTTGTCTCCGATTGGCTCCTTCCCTCCAGGCTCCTCCGCTGGGCACATCCCCATGAGTCCCATGCCCCTCCCTCCCCCTCAATCCATGGGCTATAGCATGCCCCCGCCCAGTAACTACGGTAACCACACCCCAGCCAACGGCCAGATGTTGGACTACATGGAGAACCAGATGAGGGGGATGGACATGACCAGCCCCATGCTGCAGGTGAGCCACTGAAGTGTGGTTGCATTCATCCTTCGATTTATGTTCGTTCCCTGCGCGTTAGTTTGTGTTTTCCTCTCGAAGCTCACCTCTATGAACCCTCTCCGTTCCCCCAGCCGCAGCCCATGCACCCTATGCAGCACAACCAGATGATGGGCCCCCCCGCCCTCTCCGTCCCCTTCTCCCCGGGGCCCCCCAGCATGCTCTCGGCCCTCAACGACGACGGGCCGGCCGAGCGCCGCGTCATCACGCTCCCGCCGATCAGAGAGCAGCCTGCAGCCAGGATGCCTCCCAGGGCGCCCACGACCCGCCCTCCCAGCTCCAGCGCCAGCAGCCACAATGGCGGCGCCTATCGCCGTGGCGACGGAGGAGGAGGAGGAGGAGGAAGAGGGGGTCTCCGCCCATCGCCGACGCGGTCCCGGGCCATGTCCCGGAGCTACAGCCAGGACTCCCTGGACGGGGGGAGCCGCGGGGCCCCCAGCCGCAGCGGGGACCTGGGCCGAATGCGCTCCCGCTCTCGGGACGACCTGTACGACACCCGGTCCCGCGGGAACTATTCCCCCCCGGCCTCCCACCGCTCCCGGCGGAACTCCTGGAGCTCCGACGACGAGGACAGCAGCCGGAGGGGAGGAGCGGCGAGGAGAGGAGGAGGTGGAGGAGGTGGAGGAGGTGGAATGTGGGTAGATAATCCGCCCAGCTACACGGAGTATGAGCCCGGGTCGAAACCCGGCAAGCGGAGGAACGAGCGCCTCTCTGTAAGGCACTCACTGCTGTAGTCACACACACACACACACACACACACACACACACACACACACACACACACACACACACACACACACACACACACACACACACACACACACACACACACACACACACACACACACACACACACACTACAGGGTTGCACCTACACATGATACGCATACACCACGAGGAGTGTACACACACACGCCCCATGGTTGAGCACACCTCTTACTTTCAAATACATCACTTCTGCATCCACATGCTTTTACAGGTGTTTCCTAAGAACACACACACGCAGTCCTACTGAGGCACACACAGTCATCAATACACACAAAGTGTTGTTGTAGGTGCTGCCGGTGGAGTGGGTCTGAGGTGTGTGTGTGGAGCAGAGCTCTAAAGTCAGTGTGTTTCTCCAGGATAAGAGTTTTCGGAGTGGGACCAGCGTGGTCATCTGAGCGCCCTGAGGATGCCCTCATAAGGTCATTCAGAACGTTTTTGTCAATTTGTATTCTGTTCAAACCAAGTCATGACATTGCTCAATTATTTTTAACTTTCTTAAATGGTGTGTATGTGTATGCATATACGTGTATAAATATAATACATGTGTATGTGTATATATATATATATATATATATATATATATATATATATATATATATATATATATATATATATATATATATATATATATATATATATATATATATATATATATATATTTGTGTGCATGTGTGTGTTTTATGTATATGGCATGTTACATTTTCTAGTATCCTCAAAAATAAGTGCTTTTCAGTTTTTACTTAATTTCTTGATTTGTTTGTAGTGCCTCCTGGTGGTTCAGTCCAGTTTTGAAAACGTAGGCTTTTTTATTAAAAATATATTTTTTAACTTTTTAACTTTCATATTGGTATGTGTTGTGATAATGCAAGATAATTGTTTTAACCATGTCCATGCAGGACACAGCCATTGTAACTATGTTGAATTCATTTTATACAATCTGTTTATATTTATTTTTAACTCGGTTGTCTTGAATAGCCTGAGTGTGTAACAAATGAAAGTGAAGGAAAGGCAATAGTTCTATTAAACTGTTTATTGTGTGTGTACATTACACTATAGGGATATATATACCCAAAAGTTGTGTTAACAGCAAAATGGTATTGTTAATTATTTGGGGTTGTTACAAATAAAGCAATATCACGTCTTGGGATATACATTCTACATATTGTGATGTTTCAAGTTTAAACAACCTACAGTTCTTCTTAGCTTTTCCTAATTATAATGTAGTGTAGTGGTTAGGGTGTTAGAATCCACTGGGTTCGATTCCCCATGCCCAGTCTACCTGTAGCCTTCGTGGTGTGCTGGTCTACATAGACGCATAGATCATCCCCTTGTGGCAGAACAGTATATTAAATTCAGGTCGTGCCTGGACTTTTTAAGACAAATGCTTGACGGCACATATAAACCACCACTACAACTTTGTATTGTATGTATTATACAATTAATTTAAATAGATTAGCATCAAAAATGGAAACTTAGACATACATTTAATATTGAAAAAAATTATCCATACCATGACCAGTGTACCATTAAATGTAATAAATATAAACGATGTGTTATCGAGCTCATGTATAGACGGGCCTTATTCATGTAACTACAAACGAACCGTTGTAGCCTACAGCATCGTTTACTCATTAAACAATAAAACATAAAAATAAATGGGTGTCAATCAAAAAGGCAGTCATCAATCTAATCCTTTCAAAAGCCATCAGTCAGACCAGCCCAGTAAAGACCTCCAACCACGGTCCGTGATGATGTACTAGGACCAGGGGACCCCTACACACGGTCCGTGATGATGCACTTGGACCAGGGGACCCCCACCATAGACATGACTACACCGCCTCGCAGGAAGAAACTGCGACTGTGCAGTAAACACACGACGTCGCGCGCTGATGACGTGCGAGCGGAGGTAGGTACAGGTTTGCCACGTCGGTCTCTGTGCGGTGTAACACTGTTGCTCACTCTTGACACAAGTATAACTTTAATACCGTTTCTCCCGTGATCGGAATACAAGCCGCGGCGTCGGGAGTTTATCAACGCCCACCGGGACGTAATTGCGAGTTTTGAGACAATTTAAAGAAGCGAAAGGCGACCGGAATGTTCTCCATTTGGACTCGTACGGCTGCTGGAAGTACCTCAAGTGACTGATGCATCTTCGACTGGTGCACCACCCGCATGTTGTTGAGACGGTGTAAGTCAAGGCATATTCACTTTTAACATGCGATCTCCCAACCCCAAAAAACCAACTAGTGGTGGCTTGATTGTGCAGGCCACTGCACACCCCGAGTGCTCCACTAGTGAGCTGAGCTGATCTCAAGTACAAGTTGTGCCATCCAAGTTTCCACCAGATGTCTACATGCACAGCACTGCATGCTCTCCAGGTTCACTACAGGTAGGGTCCATTGCAGGTGAGTGGACGCGTGTCGTTGCACGCTTCTGTGCAGGAGACGCGGAACGATCAGGCACACAGCCTCACAACAACGCTTGAGTCCGAAGTGTTTTTTGGATGGGACACTTGGTGGAAGGCTGCTGGTTTAATTTGCTGACTTCTTCCATGTCGGGAAACGCCTTCTGCAGTCTCACGTTGTCAGTTCCTATTTTCACTCTTGAGTTGAACGCCCAGTTAATCATCCTTGGGGGCACACTTGATGCAGTCGAAGTGTAATAGTTAAGCCACCACGTGGGTTATGCTATTCTGTTTTAGATATGTGCCTATATGTTCTATTGTGGCGCCATCCTTTATGCGGCATCATTTAACTTAAATACTCATATCTAATAGCAAAACGAGTGGGTTTCTTCAGCTGTTTTGTCTAAGACCAAAATAATAGCTGTGATCATTGTATGGCTCCCTCTAACATCTGCAAAGCTCCATTTCCTGTTTGTGTTAAAGATGTTTTCTCTCTCTCTCTCAGGGACCCTGTTGTATACGGTCGACCATTGAGGAGGAGGAGCACCAGGGAGGAGGAGGAGGGGGGGGGAGGGACTGTTGGCTGGTGGTTGCCGGGGTAACCGGGGACCATGCCGGGGGGGCGCAGGGGCCCCAGCAGACAGCAGCTGAGTCGCTCTGCTCTGCCGTCCCTGCAGACCCTGGTCGGGGGGAACCTCAGCAACGGCACGGGCTTCAGGAACAGGTGGGTCACACGCACTCCGATACACACACTGATACACACACTGATGCACACTGATACACGCACTCTGATACACACGCTGACACACGCTGATACACACACTGACACACGCTGATACACACTCTGATACACACACTGATACACACTCTGATACACACACTGATACAAACTCTGATACACGCACTCCGATACACACACTGATACACGCTGATACACACTCTGATACACACACTGATACACACTGATACACACTCCGATACACACACTGATACACACTGATACACACTGATACACGCACTCTGATACACACACTGACACACGCTGATACACACACTGACACACGCTGATACACACTCTGATACACACACTGATACACACTCTGATACACACACTGATACACACTCTGATACACGCACTCCGATACACACACTGATACACGCTGATACACACTCTGATACACACACTGATACACACTCTGATACACACACTGATACACACTGATACACACTCCGATACACACACTGATACACACACTGATACACACTGATACACGCACTCTGATACACACACTGACACACGCTGATACACACACTGACACACGCTGATACACACTCTGATACACACACTGATACACACACTGATACACACTCTGATACACACACTGATACACACTCTGATACACGCACTCCGATACACACACTGATACACGCTGATACACACTCTGATACACACACTGATACACACTGATACACACTCTGATACACACACTGATACACACTCGTACACACACTCATACACATTCATGCACACTCTGATACACACACTCAAACACACACTGATACACACTCATACACACACTGATACTCACTCTCACACCCTCATACACATATTCAGACACGCTCATACACACACTGATACAACCTCATACACACACTCATGCACACTCTGATACGCGCTCATACCCGCTCACACACACTCACACACACTCACTCACACAAAATCATACACATACTCACAGACGCATCGTACACACTCGCCAGATAATGCACCATCATAAACACACACACGCACTCTTAAGACACATCATACACACTCCCACACACACTCGTTGACACATCGTACACAATTAAACACACGCACTGGTACACACATCATACACAATCGTAGTCGCATCATACACGCCCATACACACTCCCACACACTCATAGACCCGTCATACACACAATCAAACACACTCACACATGCACTGGTACACACATCATACACAATCGTAGTCGCATCATACACGCCCATACACACTCCCACACACTCGTAGACGCGTCATACACACAATCAAACACACTCACACACGCACTGGTAAAAAAGCCCATGTGAATGACGTGTACAACCCATGTTTGCGGAGTAAAACCAACATGCCAACTGCAGCAGAGCCATGACCTAGTTTAGCTGTCTGTCACATGGACCATATATCTCTCAAGCACCCAACTGCAAGTTGGGGCTGGTTCAATCTCACTGGCCTCTGTGCCACGGTGTCGATCAGCAAGACCCCTGATCCCTTAACCGATAGGTGTGTGTGTGTGTGTGTGTGTGTGTGTGTGTGTGTGTGTGTGTGTGTGTGTGTGTGTGTGTGTGTGTGTGTATGTGTGGGGCATCGACTGATAGAAGTGTCTTGGAAAGTTCTATGTAAATGCAAAGTCTATTCGACTCGCATTTAATTTGTATTGAAGGGCTTGCAGTACGTCCGGTGATTCCACCCTTATCTAGTTGGACTATTAGACGATACATTACTGTACACGCAGTTCCGTCTGTCTCTAGCTACATGTCTCTACTGTACACACAGTTCTATCTGTCTGTATGCAGTATCTCTGAGTCTATCTGTCTGTTCTCAGGAAGAGTAGATCCCAGGAAGAGTAGATCAGTCTGTCTGTTCCCAGGAAGAGTAGATCAGTCTGTCTGTTCCCAGGAAGAGTAGATCAGTCAGTCTGTCCTCAGGAGCAGTACCTCTGTCTGTCTCTAGGAACAGTAACTCAGTCCGACTGTCCGTCCCTTTGCGCAGTAACTCACCCCGTTTGTCCCCAGGAGCAGTAACTCATTCTGTCTGTCTGGCCATCCCTATGCGCAGTAAGTCAGTCCATCTGTCCCCAGGAGCAGTAACTCATTCTGTCCGTCTGGCCATCCCTATGCGCAGTAAGTCAGTCCATCTGTCCCCAGGAGCAGTAACTCGGTGGGACTGTCGGCTCCGCCTCTCTCCGCGCTCATCACCCCGGAGCCGGTGCGTCACTCCAAGATCCCCGAGCTGCCGTTGGACAGCAGCCTGGTGTTTGAGTTCCTGCTCTTCCTCTACCTGCTGGTGGCGCTGTTCGTCCAGTACATGAACATCTACCGCACGGTGTGGTGGTACCCCTACAGCCACCCCGCTGCTTCCACCTCGCTGGTACGCACAACGACACACTTGTTAACTCACTTCAATTCAACTTTATTTGTATAGCCCTTAATCACCGGTACAGTCTTTTAAGGGCTTAACAGGCCGTGTGTTGATGACACTCCCCTGACCCTAGCCCACCAGAGAGCAAGAAAAATGGACAGCAGTGCAATGGGTGCCATAATTGACTGACACACATGCATACATATATACAGGCAAAAGATTTTAAATCGGTGATGGGGAGCTGGTCGGTTAACCATGGTGAGAGTCCAGGCATCCAGTCGCAGTCACCGCAACACGCTAGAACAGACTAACTAACAGAATAATAAATTAGAAGGTGACAGTGCATACTCAAAATGTAGATTGCTGCTAATTTAGTAATGACACAGACAAGCACGAGCAATCGCGCAACGATACAATCAGAAACAGAAACATTATCATGATCAGTCAGACACTTGAACCAGTAGCTGCAAGTACGCAGACAGACGTTCTTGTAATGGCTGATTCTGACTGGTCGGTCGCCAGTGATGTCACTTGCCTGTTCTTGGATCGGGGGTTCCAACAAGAGCCAACAAGAAACGACAAATGCAATAACTCAGGTGGTGTTGTGGTGCAAGATGTCTAAGTCTAACCCATACCTGCCCATTGATGACATGTATCATGAAACAAATATCCACTCCCTCACATCAGAGGAGCTTGGTGTGTCAATGACATAAATAGTACAAGTTCCTCTTTAGTTACTTGGAGTTAAATGTGCTGAATGCGTTAGAGGATTTGACATGTCCGCCGACATGCAGTTTGTCTTGAGATGAGAATCAAAAAGGAAAGTGGGGTGTTGCTGGCTACCATGCCTGATGACCATATCTTAAATGGGTCTGTGCTTGTAGCCAGTGTCTTGAGCAAGAGGTCTTAACTTGTAGGATTTTACTTTGCGCTTGTGTCTGTTACAATATCAGTGTTTCCCCAAGAAAATGTCTTAGTCAAGGTGGTCAAAGGGCGTGGGGTTCGGGTCTTCGGTGAGGGTTTCAGTTCGAGCGACTATTGTTTTCAACAGTATCACCGATGCATTATTTATCTTTATTTTTTGTACCTGATGGAAGTATGTTTTCTTTCCCTACGGGAGTTTTGTACTTTGTTAATGCATAATAATTAAAAATGAATTATATAAAAGAAATAATAATAATAAAAAATATATATTATATTAGTATTATTAGCATTTATTTTTTTATAAATTGGTAGTCAAGGCGGGGCCCTATTATTGTTAAGGCGGTGGCAGTGTTTGGGGAAACACTGAATATGTCTTTACTCGTGGCTAGGAGGTTGGGTAAGATGTCGTTTTTGATGACCAATGTTTATCTGTACTAAGAGCTAGTTCCTGTAATAATCTAGTAGTGTATGTTATAAATTTATCTCTGGCACAGCAGTCCAAATATGTTATAGCAGACTTTCTGGGGGGTGGCGGCTCAGAGCCTGGACAGGATATTTCCGAACTGAAAGGAGTGGAGTTTCACCATGTTTCTTGTTTTGTTACAAAGATAATCTACCCTAAAGAAACTCAAACCCTAAAGGGGACCAACTTTCAGGAAGGGATGTAAATGTTGTTCACCCTCTCCCCTTGACAATGGAAAATGAGTTCATTTTCTTTTGTCCCTGATGTTCTGTAGTGGAGTGGACTGGAGTGACTCCAGTTTGAGTCACTCGGGGGAAATGATTCTGCTAGTTTCCGTTTCAAATTCAGGGATGAGTGAAACATTCCCAGGCTGTTGTAGTGTTGAAACCTTTTGCTTTGTTCTGCTTCCAGAACTTCCACCTGATGGACTACCACCTGGCCACCTTCATCACCGTCATGTTGGCCCGGAGACTGGTCTGGACCGTCGTGTCTGAGGTAGGAGTGGAATAAACGGATACAGCTAATTTAACATTAACATATTCATGTTCCTAGTGTACATAATGTATTTCTATAACGTTTAAGGCGTTAACATGGCCTCTTACGGATTCGGGGCATCCCATGGTAGTTTGGTCGGAGACCAACGCGAAAAATTCAAACAAGACGTTTAATGAGTCCTGTTGACATGGCAGTGAACAAATCAGCATACTGCCCTAACCCGCTCAAGAAGCCCTTAACCATTCTACATCCATCCATGGGGGAGTTCCATCTTGTGGTTCTTAGATATGAAAGGCTAAGAGGAAATAAGAGGGCAAGAGGTCATGAAATGTGTAAGGGGAAGGTCCACTGTAATTAGAATAAGTACAATTCTAGTGTGTGTGTGTGTGTGTGTGTGTGTGTGTGTGTGTGTGTGTGTGTGTGTGTGTGTGTATTTCAGTGTGTGTGTCAGTCACTGAGAGGCCGGTTAGTTCCTGAGCACATTTGCTATGGGTTTGAAACTGTTCAGGTTGCGTAAGGTGTTGGTCTTGATGGATTGTAAAGCAGCGTGTATCAACCATTAACAAAACATTATGAAACGCAAAATCTTAATGAAAATCGAGGATATATACTCTGCATTTGGAGTAGTTACGACAGTATGGATTGTGTGCCCTGGTGGTTCTCTTAACTCCCTGCTATGTTGATGGGGATAAAAGCGTATTAGCATAGCTGCTAAATCTAATATGGCCAAATATTCAGTTAGTATTGTTCATTCATCGTCATCCTCCTTCTCAATCCAACGACACACGACAGCAAACAAGGCGTAATTAAACTGAGAAGGGGACAGTGTAGCTGCGTCAGAAGAGAAAGAGGAAGTTGTGGGAAGACTGCGGGGATGAGTGCACAGCAAGCAACGACGAGGAAGCGCTAAGAACAGAGCAGAAGCTATTTTGGTCGCCAACCGTTCTGATTGTTCATCGCTGATGACTGTCGAATGGGATGTAGGCACGATTTCAAAGGTATGATTTAGTTCCATGTCCTATATTTGGTGCAGAGTTACAAATGCGTCAGCCCTTAGTGAGTGAAATGCTCTAGCTGAACAAGTTCTTCTGGTGGACTTCGCCTGCTTCGGTATATGGCCACTTAGACTAACAGGGTTATGCCGATCACATTCCCGTACAAAGCGTTATCATGGCTCCACCACTCACTGCTCCCTCTCTACGGCTGCACATGGGAGCGTAACAGTTGGAAGAGCTTCTTTAAAAAGGAAACAAAATTCAACATTTCTGCCAGTTCTGACCAGTGTGGTGTGAATGTTGCATTACAAAACACAACACGCTATTTTGCATAAAGTTAAGCAAAGTAGTTCAACTTTGGTGCCATCCGGCACTAACACTTCGCACAGTTGCTATCTTTTATACTGTAACTGCCGATCAAAATAATTTTTGTTGTGTTAGATTTTCCCTTTCTCCCAGTCTCAGATATATATATCCAGGGTGCGATTTGCCGGTGGGGATGGTGGGGATTATCCCCCCCTCTGGTTTAGACGTCCTACCCTCTGCTGAATTATTTTTATCCTCGGTGGGGATCAAAATTATCCCCCCCACCCAAAGTATTTTCACCATTACATCGTAATAATTAACAACAAAAATACACAGGGTCCGTCTTCATTTTGAAACATTTTAAAATGTTTCTCAAAATTATCCCCCCCTCTGGTTTTTTCACAAATCGTACCCTGTATATATATATATTGTGAGAATCTCGTATTAACTAGATTAACCCGATTTGGGGCCCGTGGGCCAAACTTGGCCCGTGCCTTACCCACTGTATATATTATTGTTTTCCGCCATCAGCGCTCGGAATCTGCGCTCGCTCTCATTGAATATTATTTATTGATGCCCTTCCATTCCTGACCCTAGAATAACATTGTGATACATTGATGGTAGGGTGGCGCTGTTGAGCTCCTATCCTGTTCAGCCGCCTCCCACATATTTGACTAAATATACAGAAAAATTTAAATTTTGGCCCACGAGCCTCACCACGATTACATTTTGGCCCTCCACTGGGAAGAATTTGGGCCCCCCTGAACTAGGGGATGGCTAAAGCGTCTGTCTGTCTGTCTGTCTGTCTGTCTGTCTGTCCAGGTGTCTCAGAGAGGGGGCAGTTCTCTGGTGCGGTCGGGCCTGCTGATCACAGCCCGTCTCTGCCTGCTGACGCTGTGTGGCTGGGTGCTCTGCTGGACCCTGGTCAACCTCTGCAGGAACCACTCTGTCCTCAACCTGCTCTTCCTGGGATACCCGTGAGTAGGACGGGCACATGCACACTACACTAGACCAAACGCACACTCGACCAGACGCACACTAGACCAAACGCACACTAGACCAAACGCACACTAGACCAAACGCACACTAGACCAAACGCACACTAGACCAAACGCACACTACACTCCACCAAACGCACACTAGACCAAACGCACACTAGACCAAACGCACACTAGACCAAACACACACTAGACCAAACGCACACTACACTCGACCAAACGCACACTAGACCAAACGCACATTAGACCAAACGCACACTAGACCAAACGCACACTACACTCCACCAAACGCACACTAGACCAAACACACACTAGACCAAACGCACACTAGACCAAACGCACACTAGACCAAACGCACACTAGACCAAACGCACACTAGACCAAACGCACACTAGGCCAAACGCACACTAGACCAAACGCACACTAGACCAAACGCACACTAGACCAAACGCACACTAGACCAAACGCACACTAGACCAAACGCACACTACACTCGACCAAACGCACACTAGACCAAACGCACACTCGACCAAACACGCACTCGACCAAACGCACACTAGACCAAACGCACACTAGACCAAACACACACTAGACCAAACGCACACTAGACCAAACGCACACTAGACCAAACGCACACTAGACCAAACGCACACTAGACCAAACGCACACTAGACCAAACGCACACTAGACCAACCACACAGAGTAGTGCTACATGATAACATAAATCGACATTCTCATCTTGTTTTTGTTATTTTCTACCCCCGCTGCCTGTCTTTCTATCCATAACTCTCTCTGTATCCTTCACTGTCTCTCTGTCCCTCTCTCTCCATGTCTCTTCGCTGTATCCATGTCTGTCCCCGGCTTTCTCTCTGTTACTCTCTGTATCTGTCTCTGTTTCTCTCTGTCTCTGTCTATATCTTTCACTCTCTCCCTCTCATTCTCTGTGTTCCACTCTGGTCTATATATATATATATTTTTTTTTTTTTTCTCTCTCTCTTTCTCTCTGTGTCTCTCTCTCTCTCAGCTTCGGCGTGTACATCCCGCTCTGCTGCTTCCACCAGGAGGGGGCGGCGAGGAGCCACGCCGCCGCCTCCGTCTGCGGTTACCACGGCGACCAGGGGCAGCAGGGCGACCTGGTGGCCGAGGCGCCGTTCTTCCGGCCGCGGGACTTCCTCTTCCTGCTGCGGGAGAACCTCCGCGAGCAGTTCACCAGCCCGCCGCTGGCGCCCACACACACCTGCCCCCCCCCCACACACACGCACACACCGGAGCTGATCCGCGGCGAGGTGGAGGAGCTGAAGAGTGACTTCAACCGGCGCATCAAGGAGGTGCTGTTCAACTCGCTGTTCAGCGCCTACTACGTTGCCTTCCTGCCGCTCTGCTTCGTCAAGGTACGGGCAGCGTACGGCCGCACTTATTGTTGGTTTGTGCATCCTGGCATTTAATGTGCGCACTTATTATAGGTTGTGCCTCCTGGCCCTTAATGTACTCACTTATTTTATGTTTGTACGTCCTGGCACTTAATGTACATACTTAGGCCCCGCTTACACGAGGAAGCTAGCGGGTAAAAACGACAAAATATTTTATCGGAAGCGCCTTTCGTTTAGACGGTGTCGGCGTTTTTGGGGCTTAAAAACGCAGAAATCTGAAACCGCCCTCCAGTGGAAAACTTGAATACGCTCCGCCGTAGCGTTTCCGTCTACACTGCCAAGACGCAAAACTCTGCTCAGATCTGCTCACGTCGCGTACGCGTTTACGTCACATACATGCACCAGTACAGGGAAATAAACAAACATGTTGGAATATTTCCATGCGTCGGACCGACAAGCTGCTCTGGCAGCTCTAATAAACTCACAGGAGTCTTTCCACGAAATGTACAGGATATGTACAGATAGTATTACTGAACAGAGAAGGATCTGTAATTCTGTTTTGGTTTTCGCAGCGCAGATAAGAGAAGAAGGAAGATTCTACACATGCGCTCAGACATGGTGGTGTTGTGTGATGGTGCATCACAGCACCACCTAGCCGCCTGACATGCATACCCAATCGAAATCCACACACTTTTGCGTCGCCGTACGCACGCAGATTTCCTCCCGAAAACGCTCGTCTAAACGCGGAATAAAAAGTGAAGACGCGACGCCACTTTTGCGTCTTCTGTTCAGACCGTCATCATGTAAACGTAGCCTTATTGTAGGTTGTGCCTCCTGGCACTTAATGTACTCACTTATTGTATGTTTGTGCGTCCTAGCACTAAGGACAGGACTGCTTAAAGTCAGCACTGCATAGTTGCTCATCAGCTTCCCATAGAGACTCAAGACTCACTTGTTCAGAGTTCACCTGGACTCCCACCATAGCCTCCCCCCTTTCCTCCCCCACGCCCCCGATCCTCCCTTACTCTCCTAAATTCACCCCTCTTACGCACTTATTATATGTCGTACATCCTGGCCCTTAATGTACACACTTATTGTATGTTGTACGTCCTGGCGCTTAATGTACACACTTATTGTATGTTGTACGTCCTTTCACTTAATGACGCGCTTATGTATGGTCGTACGTCCTGGCACCTAAAAATAGTAATTGTGTTGTGTAGCATCTTATCCCAGCGATCTGTGTTGTATACATATATAGAGAATGGGTTAACCTCGCAATTGTAAGTGCTTGGCTGCTCTGCGACTCTGCAGTCCTGACCTCGGCAGGGAGCTCGTTCCGGATTTAATATCTGAGCTTCTGCAAAGTTTGTGTTGAATTGCAACAACACTCTTTATTTTCTCCAACCCTTAAGAATCGCATTAATTCCATTGAGGACGTTTTGCGTGTCCTCCAACTCTGTCTGTGGGGCACTGCTATAGTTCTATGTCAAATAACCACAAATAGAGGTAATGATGCTGTGATGGGGACTGATTAGCTGTGAAAGCGGACAAAGAGGAAGTGGCGTGGAGATGGGGGTTTTATGAAAAAGCATTTGTTTATGAACGTTCATTCCATATTCAGTTGGGAGGATGATCTACTGGTAAGGGTTTCAACTCCCAGTTGAAAGGTTCTGGGTTCATACACCAATGTCTATCATAAAAAATCGTCATATGGTTTCGGAACCAAACCCAAGGTTTAAAATGCAATACAGATTAGTTTGAAATGTGCTCTAAAAAACCTTCTGTCATGAAGTCGCTAGGCTCACAAATCAAATTTTAGATTAATAATCGTATACCTGGGAGAAGACTCCCTCAAATCGGGGTGACTGGGGCCTTTCACTTTATCTTACTACATGTTTGTTTCAAAGACATCCTGTCTTCGAAAGACAGGAAGTCTTCGAAAGCAGAACCAAGGTTCTGCTGACGATTTCAAATCAACACCGTGTCGGCTGGCCACTGTACACATACAAATGTTGAATCTCATACAAATGGGTTTATCTTTGCAAGACTATCTCCGTGACCAAACAGGTTTGGGGCGAGTAGGGTGATGGGTAGCTGAGGTGCACACTGTTTTAAATGATTTCCTATTCAAATCAGTTTCTAGACTCGTGTGTGCTTGACACCCATCCTGTACCCTGAATCATGTTAATTTGCGTAATTTGCGTTCTCATCGGAGCAGAAACCCAGACAGCTGTACGGTAACCCCCCCCCCCCCCCCCCCCCGCCCGCAGAGCACGCAGTACTACGACATGCGCTGGTCCTGTGAGCACCTGATCATGGTGTGGATCAACGCCTTCGTGATGCTGATGAGTCAGCTGCTGCCGCCCAGCTACTGTGACCTGCTGCACCGCTCGGCCGCACACCTGGGCCGCTGGCAGAAGCTGGAGCACGGCTCGTACAGCAACGCACCGCAGCACGTGTGAGTGGCCCTCCCCCTCTCCCTCCCTCTGTTTCTCCCCCTCTCCCTCCCTCTGTTTCTCCCCCTCTCCCTCCCTCTGTTTCTCCTCCTCTTCCTCCCTCTGTTTCTCCTCCTCTCCCTCCCTCTGTTTCTCCCTCTGTTTCTCCCCCTCTCCCTCCCTCTGTTTCTCCCCCTCTTCCTCCCTCTGTTTCTCCTCCTCTCCCTCCCTCTGTTTCTCCCTCTGTTTCTCCCCCTCTCCCTCCCTCTGTTTCTCCCCCTCTTCCTTCCTTCTCTTCCTCCCTCCCTTTCTCCCTTTCTCCCTTTCTCTCCCTTTTCCTCACCTCAGTTCTCCCCCTCTTCCTCCCTCCCTCTCTTCCCCCCTCTCTTCGCCCTCCCTCCCTCTCTCCCTCAGTCTCTTTCTCCCTTTTCTCTCCCTTTTCCTCACCTCAGTTCTCCCCCTCTCCCTTCCTCCCTCTCTTCCTTCCTTCTCTTCCTCCCTCCCTCCCTCCCTTTCTCCCTTTCTCTCCCTTTTCCTCACCTCAGTTCTCCCCCTCTTCCTCCCTCCCTCTTCCCCCCTCTCTTCGCCCTCCCTCCCTCTCTCCCTCAGTCTCTTTCTCCCTTTTCTCTCCCTTTTCCTCACCTCAGTTCTCCCCCTCTCCCTTCCTCCCTCTCTTCCTTCCTTCTCTTCCTCCCTCCCTCCCTCCCTTTCTCCCTTTCTCTCCCTTTTCCTCACCTCAGTTCTCCCCCTCTTCCTCCCTCTCTACCCCTCCCTCTCCCTCAGTCTCTTTCTCCCTTTTCTCTCCCTTTTCCTCACCTCAGTTCTCCTCTTCCTTCCTCCCTCCCTTTCTTTCTCCCTCTCTATATCCCTCTCCTCCTCCCTCTCTCTTCCTTCCCCTTTATCTCTCTTTCTCCCTCTCGTCCCTCGCTCTTCCTCCCTCTCTCTCTCCCTCTCGTTCGCCCTCTTCCTCCCTTCTCTCTCACAGCACATCAGATGGAATATACAGTATATTGTTGTAATAATAGTATGAGGTTCGTCCACACGCGTGGATAACGGTAATGACAATACGTGTCCACACTGATGCCATTTACTATAATAATGGGGATTATGATGATGATGGTAATAATAAAATAACCGTTGTTGGAACACATGTTGAGCACACTTATTTTTTTTAAAAAAAAAGCATTATCAAGTTCAAAGTGTTTTATCTATTGTACTGTAAAACATTACAGAAAAGCAAAGGTCATCTTCTATTATAGAAAAAAAACGAAGTGAACAAGTCACCAATAAATCAAGACGGAATAGTATCTTTGAAGGTGTGTGTGTGTGTGCACCTGGTAGTGTTTCATCATGCATTTCACACCATACTCAAGCTGTGTGTGTGTGTGTGTGTGTGTGTGTGTGTGTGTCCGTCTGTCCGTCCGTCCGTCCGTCCGTCCTGAGCAGATGGTCAGAGAGCACCATCTGGCCCCAGGGGGTGCTAGTGAGACACAGCCGCAGCCTGTACAAGGCGGTGGGGACCTACAACGTGGCGCTGCCCTCGGACATCTCCCACTCCAGGTTCTACGTGAGTCTGCGCTTCTTTATCGTTGGAGACGGTTTTCAGCACATTTCGTTCAGTCCTCCTAGTTGCGGAGTTCGCTCGGGCTAGGCTAGCGCACGGCAACGGGGCAATGCTAGCCTGCTAATACAACAGTCTTACCCACTGCGCAGTACACCCGAGGTAAATCAATTATAACGCCAGACTATAGATGTAAATGTCTGTGTTGATAGAGTAATGTTAGAAATAAAAGTAACCTCGCATCGCCTGAATCATCCCATTTTGAGGGGCTACTTTCTCAGCAGCAGCGAAATTTAACCTAGGTATCAGTCCGCCGCTTAATGGCCAAATGAACGAGTTACTAAGTGGCTTTGGTTAAAGTCGTGCTCTAAATCTCAAAAAGTAAAAACTAGAATCAGACAGGAAGCGAGACAGCAGCCGACAGCCAAGTTCATAATTCTAAACGTGCCTTTGTTGCAACATGTTTTTGCAACATCTCTCTCTCTCTCTCTCTCTCTTTCCTCCCTAGTTCCTGTTCCACAAACCCCTCCGGATCCTCAACCTGCTGATCTGGATCGAGTCCAGCGTGGTGCTGTACCAGCTTTACTCCCTGCTGCGCTCCGAGCGCTGGAACCACACGCTCTCGCTGGGCCTCATCCTCTTCTGCAACTACTACGTGCTCTTCAAGCTGCTGCGGGACCGCATCGTCCTGGGCAAGGCCTACTCCTACCCCTCCTTCCCTGCCGCATCCTCCTCCTCCTCCTCCTCCTCCTCCTCCTCTTCCTCCTCCTCCTCCTCCTCCAACGGCCTGGGCCTCAAGTCACAGTAGCTGCCGGCTCCTCCTCCTCCTCCTCCTTCTCCGGGACCAACCCTTTGAACCTTTGGACGTAAACAAGCTCGGGGGAGATGGTGACACACGGGGCCGCCATGGGAACGTGAAAGCGAGGCGGGGTGGCGGCAAGGAGCGCGGCGGACATGTGGGACTGTGGACTCACGGTTATGTTTTGATACGGTTCTATTTTCATGCGATGTTTATATAACTATTTAAAGAGTATTTTTTATTTTGTATACTGTTCCCCCCCCCCCCCCATCGCTCCAGGCGTTACAGAGACCCCGACGAGGACGTCTGTTGCATGTTGTGTTACGTTTTTTTTCCCGCATGCCGGCAGCACAGGACCGCCAGGTTTGATCTCTCGAGGGGTGAGGGGAGGAGGAGGAGGAGGGTGGGGGGGGGGGGGGACTTCCTGCCAAAGATGTACCCCGCTGTCGGTGGGCGTCGGCCTGCCACGCCCGGCCCGTGTGCTTCCGGTTGGCTGGTTTGAGTTTAGATTGACTGTGGGGATCGATTCCTCGGTTTGGTTTAGATTGAGCAGTTCGGGGACAACTCCTGTGTTACGAAAGTATTTTCTTTTTCAATCGGGTCGAGGGCTTTCCTGTGAGTTGTCCAATCTGTGCCTTTTGTGTACGTCTGTGCACGCGAAGGAACCCCTGCTCACGCTCGTGCACTCTGAGGTCAGACCGGCGGGTTTCGTTCTTTGCCTCTGTACCGCAAGGCAGCTGTGGCATCCTGTCTCACCATGCCACCCTGTCCGGCACCAACACGTCTCAGTCTGTCTCACCACGCGACCAAACCTGGCGTGTTTAGTTGTCGCTATTCTTTGGTCGTTGCTAGGATACGGAGGAAAGAACGAGCGGTTACGTAAGTTGTCTTTCCCGTGGACAACGGGCTTCGCCAGATGTCCATCGCTACTTGATAGGTCGGTCTGCCCACACCATACATGGGCGACACAACACAGGCTGATGGCTATTGGTCATGTGTGGCACGGACTTCCTGGTGATCACGTTGGAAAGTAGCCCGGCAGAAAGGGGCGAGTGACGGCTGAAACTAAGTGAAATAGTTTCATTTCTGTTGCGGTTTTTCTCCCTTTACCAGAACGGCGTTAGCCACCAGAGGCCACTCTGAGGCGTGACACAGATTCTCTTGTTTTGTTACTTCTTACGCTCTGATCTCCTGCGTTCTTTTAAACGGTGCGTTTCCTGCGCCTCCGCAGTGACATCATCGTTGTGCCACCACTCTCTGCGGTGGGGGATACCCCGACCGCTGGGGTTCAGTTCACCACCTACATCTCAGTATAAAGTATACAGCTCAGTATGCAACCCACGTCGGATGAAACCAAAGTACAGTCCTCTTTCAGGAGGAACTTCAACATCGAAAGTGACCACATCCCTGCCTGTGGAAAGCGTTCCGGTCGTTCCTTCGCTCTGGTGCAGTCAGGCGTTGTGTGTCATGTATTGACCTGTGATGCATGTGTAGGGAACCTCGAGGATGACTGATGTGCCATAGATGAATGTGTCTCAGTCACACCGAGTGAGTAATGAAGTTAGACTCTCTCTCTCTCTCTCTCTCTCTCTCTCTCTCTCTCTCTCTCTCTCTCTCTCTCTCTCTCTCTCTCTCTCTCTCTCTCTCTCTCTCTCTCTCTCTCTCTCTCTCTCTCTCTCTCTCTCTCTCGTTGAATGTATCAAACATGGCGGTTCAGTGGGGCTGTTCAACTGGCGTGCTGTGTTACGGAGACCGAAGGTGTATCTGTCGGCTCCGCCCATATGGTCCCAGTGTTTTATTGTCTACTCCTGTGTTGTGCGCCCTGATTGGCAAGTGGAAGCCAGGGCCCGGCTTCCAGTGAAAGAGGGTGACTGGTTTCAACTCTTTTGAAGCGGGGCCCTCGCGGGAGCCATTTGGTTATATTTTTCTCATTGTTTCTTCTGGACCGCATCCTGTATTTTTTGTTTGGTTCGATTTTTAGAAAATCCTGAGAAACGCTGTTGGCTATTTGAATGTGTAGAGGTTAACCAAAGGATGTTAAACTGTTCTGTGCCATATCCCAGGATGCATTGCGGCTTCGCGCTGGTTGTTCTTGGGTAGGAAGGTCCTCCTTATTTCAGTTTGTACAACACTCCCCCACCAACGTAGCCTGCCTGGAAACATTAATACCGCTTTTAATTTGGCATCTGAGACAATAAAAGAAAGGTGTTAAATCAACATGTTTTAATTTATTTACCTTTTTTATTTCTCAATGGAGTCTTAACTGTTTCAACAATTAAAGAATAGATGATTATATAGGCTTAAGTGACATTTTACAGAGCAAAACACACTATGCGTTAACTCTAGAGTTGCGGTTTTTGAAACGTTGAAATTCTCAAAAGGAAGAAATGGTGCTGTTGACTCTGACGGACAAGTGCAATGCATCTCCACTAGGTGGCAGCATGCGTCAATAGTAAAATCCACACTTTGTATGAATCCACAGAGTACTAGTTTGCCTTCTTGAAAGCAACACGTATCACTTTGGCAATAGCAAACTACATTCATTCACGTAAAACACAAGTGGTTTACAGAAGAAACCTGCCCACAAGGCTTAGAAACAGTGCAATCTTAGTATAATTAGAATAAAGCGTATAAAGTGAAACCATGATGCTCTGCTCGTCTTCCTCAATGTCCTGCGCAGGGTAGCCCTGCACCGTCATGATGTCATCATGATGTCACTCTGATGTCATCGCCTCTCACGTGTCATCACCTCCTCGCACCTGGAACCTTTAAGCAAGCATGACCTCATCGTCCCCGGCTCTTCACCTCTCATTTCTTGTGTGTGTGTGTCAGGCGTGTGTGTCAGTCGTGTGTGTGTGTGTCAGGCGTGTCTGTCAGTTGTGTGTGTGTGTGTCAGGCGTGTGTGTCAGTCGTGTGTGTGTGTGTCAGGCGTGTGTGTCAGTCGTGTGTGTGTGTGTCAGGCTTGACTGTGTGTGTGTGTCAGGCTTGACTGTGTGTGTGTGGTCCACTCCCAACAGGGTCTAATCCAGTACAGGTCCACCCCCCAAAAGTCTCCCCCTCAGCCCTCCCCCAGACTCTCTCCTCCCCCGCCTCCCCCTCAGCCCTCCCTGCAGTCCACAAAGTTGCCGCGGATCCAGTAGCAGATCTGGGCGTACTTCAGCGGCGTGAGCCTCACCGCCACGTTGAACTCCTTGGCGGCGCCGTCCTGCTCCACCCACTGGTGTCCCGAGAACACCCCGATCACCTTCCGCTCCCAGCGCCTCCGCCGCCGGTCCCACATGCGGGCGTACACCCCCGAGCCACTGGCGCCAGGCCGGGCGTCGCAGTGCTGGTACAGCAGGTCGGCCGTCTCCTCGCCCGCGGCGCAGAAGCGGTACACCAGCTGGCCGCGCCGGTCGTTGTCGAAGCCCGAGAACTGGACCCGGCGGCCCGGCAGCCGCTGGGCGGGCGGGCTGACGCCCAGCCGCATGTGGCGCCGCTTGTGGGGCTTCTTGAGCTCCAGCAGCGCGTAGTCGTAGTCCATGCCGATGTCGTTGGCGTTGCCCTTCACCCAGCCCTTGGGCACGTGAGTGCGCTTGGCGCGGATCCACTGGAAGCGCATCTTGTGGTTGGACGGCGGCGAGTAGGAGGCGGAGCCCAGGGCCGCCTCCGCGTGGTTGGTGGAGTTGGAGGAAGGGGAGGAGTCTCGTTGGCTGGGCCGCAGGAAGCCCACGCGGAGCTTCTGGGCGCCCTTGACGTAGTTCTTCCCGTCGTGGACGCAGTGGGCGGCGGTCAGCACGTGGCGCTCGCCCACCAGGGTGCCGGAGCAGCCGGTGGAGAGCTTCACCGCCACGGAGAAGGGGTACTGCAGCAGGTGGTCCCGCCCCGCGATGCTGAAGCGCCCGTCGTGGCCGAAGATCTGCCGCCTCCTCCGCACCGGCGCCTTGGGGGCCTTGGGAGGGGCGGCGTCCGCGACGAGGTACGCCGGGCTGGTGTCGGCGCGGGGGTCGTAACCGTAGATGCCGACGGCGGTCTCGGTGAGGTGGCCGCTGCTGTGCAGCGTCTCGAAGGCCAGCAGTTCCCGCAGGTCCCAGTAGCTGGGCCGGGGCGCCGCCCGGTGGCATTCCGGGTCGCAGGGGGAGGTGACCTCCAGGTGGGCGGGCGACAGGAAGCTGGGGTCGGGGCGGGGGTCCGTCTGCAGGGGCAGGACCACCGGGACCCGCTGGAGGTGCCACTGCTGGCGGGCGGACTGGACCACGGCTGGGAGGAAGAGGAGGGGGAGGAAGAGGAGAGAGAGGGTAGACCTGTAAGGGGGGGGAGGGAGAGGTTGAGAAAGGTGATGAGGAGTTGTCAATGTTTTGTCGAGTCACCTTAACTTTACTTGTACTCTTATCCTAAAGATGGATATTACGTGTCTTATAGAAAGCAAACAAGATGTAAATGTACGCATGTAAACAACATTCAACAATAATGGTCAATAATACTGGAAAATGCTATGCAGGCCTACGCAATACCAGAGACAATAACGATAAGCCAAGCCCAGAAATCAGTCGAGGGTAGAAAAGAGTTTTAAATAGAAAGATCAATCTTCCTTCTTTAGGATCATTTCTAGATGATTTGTAGGCTTCTCCAGGCTTGCATGGTTAAGTTTTATTTTTGCCACACCCAATGCGCCTCAGCTCATCCATTTCTGCCCCAAACACAGGAGTTGAACAGAGTTGTTCTGCTGTTCAGTTTGTTTAGAAACCAGGCATTTTAGAGTGGGTATATAAATTTGAAACGACTGTTAACACAGCAATATGCCCGTGTGGAAAGATATATAGTGTATAAAAGATCTATATTTTTTAATTCTCCAACATGGATGGGACTGATTAAATATGAATGCGTTTTGCTGCTCAAGAGTCTAGATATGTTTTTGGAAAAAGTTTGTTTGAAATAGGCGTTATCTTATATCTTTATCGTATACCTTATCACACGATAGGCCTAAATTAAAACGTCCCCGACACCCATCTTCGCACCACTTGACGACAAATAAACGTCCTCCAATTACATAAAATATGCAAATCAGGCCAATAAACACCCTACCACTTACCGCGGGAGCTCTCCCCTCGGGCGCATGGTTTTCGTTCGCAGGTGAATCGCTGACAGACGGTCGAGAAAAAAGTTGCAAAGTTGTTTTTATCACCCACGAATCGGAGGAAAACGACCCTCGGACGTGAATGAAGGCGGTTATGTGTTATAACAAGCGGTAGGCATACTTTTAAAATATATATTCCTCCGTCTCTTAGGAGGTAATTCCAATCGGTTCCCGTTAAAAAGTGCTCCCCGTGCTGTGACAGTGTGGCCGGTGGCCGCTGCGGGTTCAGTGTAGGTGGTGCATTCATTCCTCTGCGACCAGACGAGCTCCGCTGATTGGGGGAGAACCTTTCCGCGGTCACGTGAGGGTAGCCGGCAGCTCCAGGGTGGGCCGGTTTATAGATATCAACATGGTTCGGCTTTTTATATGATCATGTGCCTATAATAACACCTATAATAATGTGCCTATAAATAAGCAGCCTAGTGACCATTCTCGAGAAAGTGTCCCAGAGAAACTTGAAGAAGGCTCATTAAGTTGATATTGCATCCTGTCGTTATTTTGTAATTTCGATGCAGGCTGGCTTCAATTTACGAAAGGCAGCGTCTTTTTTATTGCTTCTTTAATTTATAATTTCCACAATGTGTGTGTGTGTGTGTGTGTGTGTGTGTGTGTGTGTGTTAATAAAACCTTTACATTATTGGTTCACATTAAACAGTGTGTTCTTCTTTGTCTTTTGCAGTGAAAACCCTGAAGGAATCACTTATGTGTGGAGAGATGACCTCCTGCACAATCTCCAGCCCTTCAAACAGCGACGCAATCTTTATAATAGTATTCAGGCCGGTTATTAAGTTATTATATATAATGGTCACCGGAAGAATTCACAGATGCCCTGACACTAAGATGCCTCTAATAGAACGTCACTGACTTTACAATGACGCACTTGGAACAAACACACACAGGCAGTGTAGGTGTGTGACTCCACTTGTGTAGCACTTTGTATCACTGTTTTGCACACAAAAAGCGCCCTACAGATCCAGTGTGATTTCGATATGAACAGAAAGCAGAAGCGGGGTTCTGAGTGCTTGTTTTGAGGCGGGCGGATGGGCGGGTCGTCTCGACGGTCGCTGGTCCCTGCCGCGGGGCCGCCGGCGGTGAAACCCAAGCCGGCAGCGCCGCGACGTTCTTCACTTCTCTGTAGTTGATTAGCGAGCCGCATCTCTGCCAGGTCGAGGGGTGGACCCCCTGGCTCAGCCCCCAGCCGTTATTACCCCTCCCTCCTGCTTACACTGATCACAGCCCCCTAGGGCTCCCATTGAAACACACACATTTAAACACAATGCAATGATGACGCACAACCACACACACACACACGGAATTGCACACGCTTGTTGACTCATTCATAGGCACATGCAGAAAACAAACACACGTACACAAACAAACACACAATCACACACAATCATATGGACAAGAGCAATCAAGCACACAGAAAACCACACTGTCTCTCAAGCATGCAACCTCAAAGGCTCAATCATCCAAAACCTGTGAAGCAGTGTCAGGTATCATCACAAGCACACTAACACAGAACCTCAAAATCCACCCCCACACACACACACACACACACACACACACACACACACACACACACAAACTCAAACACTCCGTCCAGATCCTCTCCCTCTCTCCAGGGTTGAATTTGGTTTCTGATCTCTCTTCAGTCATCCCAGTTCTGCTGGATCAGTCAACCCTGTACTGACTGTAGTGCTGCTATCCCATGACTCATAAAAACAGTTATCCATATTGTTTCAGTTAATCTGGTCCTCTGTGTCTGTCATTCTGTCTATTCACCGGCTGTTCAACCTGCTCAGGAAGTCTCGGCAGAGAGCTTAGGTGAATACAGCACCACAGCGTTTCCCAACCTGCGGGTAGGCACCCCAACTTTGGGTCACCTCATTTGCATATGGGGTCACGGGCCTACACCTGAGGTCCCAGACGAGAAGGTTTGAAGCCACAGACAAAAACCTTCCCCACAGACACCGCGTCCCAGAAGGACAGGTTTCGGCTGGCAGATTCACGGATTCTATTTAGGGAGGATATTGCGATTGTCTTGTATTGTTATGAAAGGGGACATTTGTTTGGCTACGTCCACTGTTGTCAAGGAGACCAACATTCCCCAGAGTGCTGTTCCATGTTAATTGTTTTCCTCCTACTCCGCTGAGAGTGCTTTGGACCGCAGACAGTCAAACGTTTAGTCTCTCCCCCTCTCCCTCTCTCTCCCCCGTCTCCCCCTCACTGCCCTCTCTTGTGTCTCTATCTATTTCTCTCTCTCTCTCTCTCTCTCTGGCTCTCTCTCTCTCTGTCTCTGTCTCTGTCTCTGTCCCACTTTGCCTTCTCAGTCTGTTTCTATCTCCCTGTTGTATTACTCTCTCATTTATCTCTCTCTCTTTCTGTCTCCCCCTTCTCTCGCTCTCTCTCTCTCTCTCTCTCTCTCTCTCTCTCTCTCTCTCTCTCTCTCTCTCTCTCTCTCTCTCTCTCTCTCTCTCTCTCTCTCATCCGACTCTCATTCTTCAATGTTTTTCCACTTTTTTAATCCTCTCTTCCATCTTGGACGTCCGGCCCAGTCCTCCGCTCTCCGGTCCCTAGCGGCTCGTTCAACAGCTGCTTGGCAGGACAAACCGCCAGAGAAGCCATTTCAGATACGAGGCTTTGCAGTGCAGTGCGGGGAGAATGCAACCAAGTAATCAACCCAAGAGTTGGGGTATTCCTCTTGGCTTCAATCCTGTCAGTGCACCTGCCGGCCCCTAGGTCAGGATCATTAGAGGACCACCATTTGTCTGTATATGTTAACATATAAGGAGGATATAGCAGGAAGAATGTGGCAGACAAAATGTTCCAACCATCTTCCCTAGGGGAGGAAGGGAATGATCCCACTGAAGAATTATTATACGGGGGCTTCCCAAATGGTCAAAGCATACACATAACGAGTAATACCAAATGAAGCGAGACCAAAGACGACTCTGTGTCCAGTGAAATGGATCAAGAGAATGGGAATCTCCCCATGTCACATGTTCCCCGGTCCAGAGTAGATGCTGCTGACCCTCCAGACCCAGGCTGCTGACCACCAGACCCAGGCTGCTGACCACCAGACCCAGGCTGCTGACCCTCCAGACCCAGGCTGCAGACCCTCCTGACCCAGGCTGCTGACCACCAGACCCAGGCTGCTGACCACCAGACCCAGGCTGCTGACCCTCCTGACCCAGGCTGCTGACCACCAGACCCAGGCCTCTGACCCTCCAGACCCAGACTGCTGACCCACCAGACCCAGGCTGCAGACCCTCCAGACCAGGCTGCAGACCCTCCAGACCAGGCTGCTGACCACCAGACCCAGGCTGCTGACCACCAGACCCAGGCTGCAGACCCTCCAGACCCAGGCTGCAGACCCTCCAGACCAGGCTGCTGACCACCAGACCCAGGCTGCAGACCCTCCAGACCAAGCTGCTGACCACCAGACCCAGGCTGCTGACCACCAGACCCAGGCTGCAGACCCTCCAGACCCAGGCTGCAGACCACCAGACCCAGGCTGCTGACCACCAGACCCAGGCTGCTGACCACCAGACCCAGGCTGCAGACCCACCAGACCCAGGCTGCTGCTGAGGGTTCAACGATGATGGAAGTAATGATGGCGTTGATGAGGTTAAACTGTAGAATAATGGAGTTATACGTTAGCAACAATAATGGAAGCAACCCTTAATCACCCCCAGCAGTTCTGCTTTAACATAGTAGCGCTGCTGGATCCCAGGTCACTGTTGGTCGAACAGTGGCCCTGCTGGAAGAACAGTGTTAAATGATGGAGGTTAACCAGTGCTTCTGATGGCACAGCAGTTGGATGCTCCATGTTTCCATGCGATGGCGTGTTGAAGAGGGACCCTGGGTAAGCCTCTCCGATGGGGCCAGAGCCCCTGGCGTATCCTCAGATGACTCGTACTCCTGACAGACACTGAGGAATATGTGTTTTGTCTGCAAGGACCTTGGGTCTATTGCTGTTGTTTCTCTTTTTCAGTCCGGTATAATTTGGACGATGAAAAGGTTCAATCAGGGTGGATTCTGTTTACATGTATTTCCATAATTTACCTAACCCTTTGCTCGAAACTCCTAGTCCTACCTCTTCCCCTTTATATCCTATATTTCCCTCGTCTCCTCTACTCTCTCCTCTTCTCCCTCCTCTTCCTCTACCTCTCCCCCTCTTCCTCCATCTCTCCTCCTCCTCCTTCTATACCTATCCTCCTCTTCTTGCCCCTGGTCATCGCCTCCTCTCCTTCCCCCTTCACTCCTACTTCAGCCCCTCTTCCCTCCGGTTGAATCGTCCTCATGAGGCCGGGGAGGCCGGACAATGTGTGTCGTCCCATCTTCTGATGGATGTGATTAAACTTGTGAAAAAAAGTATTGAGAAGGAGGTGCAGATCTCAGGCTGGAGGAAGAGCAGGCTGTCTCGGTGGCATTCAACCATCTGATAGTTTGCTGGTGGCCCTCTCACCCTCTCCCTCTCTCTATCTCCCACCCTCTCCCTCTCTATATCTCCCACCCTCTCCCTGTCTCTGCCTCCCTGAGCATGTGGTTTGATTGAACATGTTACCAGCACGCCATATTTGCTCAGATCTTTTTATAGACACACCAAAGGCAAATTACTGATCTTCTATTGGGTATGAAAGCTATCTACTGTGAGGTCTTATGAGGTTTGGACAACTGTCAACACTTTCAAGAGATAAAGAGGCAAGTAAGAAGGGCCTTTTCCAATGCCTGCAGCATAAACACAAAAACATGAACATTTTAAATTTTAAAATCTATCCAGATATCTTGGTCGAAGTTGCTGGTAAAAGTCATCCGTAAGAAAACCACTTCAGTTAAAGTCAAAAAGTAGCCCAAATACAATTGACTTTAGTATCCAAAATATTTATATGGGTTAGAATGTATTTAAGTATCTTGAGTCAAAGTAAAGAATGACATATATAGGTATATATGTCATTATATGTAATATAATATTTCCAGTAACTATGGACCCAGTTATTGGTCTTCAGTAGTCGTCCGGTAGAAGAGGAAGAGTATGTGTCGTACCACTGCTTTTGCTGTAGCTGACGGACATATGGTTCTGATTTTCCAGCATTATTTGGGCTTGATGTTCCTCAACCTCAGAGAGTGTCAGTGAGCGTATGCATGTGTACGCCAAAGGCTGAAAGGTACAGAGGTGTGCCAGAACACGACCAGAAGAATCTTCTAGAGTTCGCTGACCTGGTAACCGCGAGGGTCCCTTTTGAGAAGTTGGAGGCGGTTTCCAAGGAAACGGTTGTCAGGAATGATTTATCCTACTGTCACAGCAAGTATACACGGATGATAAAGATTTCAAGAGCTCCAGCACACACATTTGGTACGCCAAGGTTTCATCACAGCAGTGCCCTCTCTCCTGTCCGCCCAGTTCAACCGCAGAAACCTCTTCCAGTTGGACCATGAAGACCGCTCTGAACAGGGCAGGCTGCCAGAGGTTTAATGAAAGCACATAGATCTGGTCACCTCAGCCCGGCCTACCTTGGCTACCAAGTCAGGCAAGAGCAGGCCTCCCACGGGCCGAATATGATTTATTAAGCAATTTCTATGAACATCAGTTACTAAAACTCACATGGCAAATGGCTCACAGTAATTTTGGACAATGCATGATTTATGATGCAGTCTATATTAAATGCCAATTAATTCCATTACAAAGGAAGAAAGAATGAAAATAGACAAGCCATGGTCAACGCACATACTGTTTGCTGTAAGTCCTTTTTCTTTAACGGAAGGGTCCGAATGCAAATGTGGTCCAACTTGGGACGTCTGTTAGTGAGTGGAAGGAATGTATTCATCCAACGCACACTGTGGCCCAGGGACCTCTGACTGTGTTTTTCAAACATGCTAGCTTTTCTCATGATCCAAGACGCTGAGTCACCGCTAGCATGCGCCCATACCCCGGAGAATGGCCTCATGCAACTCACCGTGACTCCTCTAATCACACCATCTCCATCTTAGCTCTCAACTTTTGATCCACCTCCATCTTGGATCTCCTCCATCTTGGACATACGACATCTTGATTGTCGCCCATCTTGGATCTGAAATATCTTTTAGGAGTTTGATTGAGTGTCAGGAGCTTACTCAGGGATATTATTCAAATATTTCTTTGTGACTCATGCAGGAAATTTGATTTTGAGTCCTGAGTCCTCATGGGGCCCTGTTTCAATCAGATCTGTGTGATGGGGAGACGGTTTTGCCACACCCTCCTCCACACATCTTGAGATAGTTGCTTATCCAGAGACAGGCGTTTGAGCAGGTTGTTTTGGTTTGGGAGAGAAAGCCACACAGCACCATGTGAGTCTTTAGAAGTACCATCTGTCAAAAATACATGCCTTTGCTTTGTATAGAAGGAAAAGTTAAGCCAAGACAGAGCTGGTAGAAGAGACAGGTGTCAGGGACACTACAGCTTAAAGTTGTACAGGACTCAATGGTCCAAATCACTAAATACATCACAGCTGTGAGTTTTTACAATTTGTTTATCCAACCCTTGAATTCAGATACATGTCACTAAGGACGTTCACAGTTAGGCTGCGAACATCAGGAATCGTACTCAGTACTTTGTGATGCAACCAGGATGCCTGCAATCAATGGCTGGGAAGAGAGCAAGGCAGAGCAAGGCAGCGAAACAACAATCTGCTCAAGAGGTGTGTTGACCTGTGACTAAACATTTCCCTCTGACCTCTTTCCTGCCGCAGGTCATAAATCGTAGGAGGGTGAGTGTAAGGAAAGACAAGTTTGTCATATTTAGATGGGGATGACCAACCTAACCTTAGATGAACCTAAGGGGACTCTAGTCCCTTCTCATGGTCCACGAGACTCAGACTCATCTAAACAATGACGGCCATTCTTCTTTTCTGCGATGCTCCCTGTTTTTATGTAGGCGCATCTGACATTTTATTGTGTGTGTGTGTGTGTGTGTGTGTGTGTGTGTTTGTATGCGTGTGTGTGTGTGTGGTTGTGTCTGGCTGTGTGTGTGTGTGTATGACTGTATGTGTGTTGGGATGAAAGTGTGTGTGTGTGTGTGTGTGTGTGTGTGTGGATCTGTTTGGGATTAATTATGTTAGTGAAATTGCCAAATGCTCATTTCTAACCACAGGGGTAAAAGTTCAGCATTGCAAGAGTATGAAATGATATCATCATATTAACCAAATCAAATAAGTGTGCTCGTGTGTGTGTGTGTGTTTCTATATGACAGTGTGTGTGTCTGTGCAAGTATGCTTGCGTTTATTTGTGCATTTCTGCATGACTGTGTATGTGTGTGTGTGTGTGTGTGTGTGTGTGTATGTATGTGTGCATGAAAGCGTGTGTGTGTGCGTTTGTGTCTATGTGTGCATGACAGCGTATGCGTGGTTGCGTGAGTGTGTCTAACCCTCCGTCCTGGCCTCCGGAGCCTGAGTCTGGGACATGACTTCCCGCCAGGGCAGCATGCCCCTCTTGTGCCAGCTTGTTTTGGACCAGGCTCCGTTCCTCTGGAGGTCCTCCCAGAATCCTCCCTGCTCACCCAACAGCCCACTCCTCCCTCCAGGGTCCCCTGGCCTCTTCTGACTCACAGGGAGTGCGGAGAGCCGCGGACAACTAAGTTGATTTGTGAGTTTACTGCACATTACTGAGTGTTCCTGGAACGTTTCCTGTTTCCAGTGGTTTGTGATGTGCCTCCATCCGGTCGCTGGTGGCCTTCATCGCCGGCCATCTTGGCTAAACTCTGAATTAGCACCTTAGCTTCCACGCCCAGACACCCGTGCGAAGCTGCTCTCTGTTGTTACGGCACCAGCTGTGTATTTTATTGAAGCCAACTTTTTATCGTGTGCCTTGTTGAACACGATGGCCGCCGTGTGAAATTGCAGTTTTCACACATTCTTATATTTCAGACACTCCCATGGAAGCAGAGATCAGAAACAGAGCATGTTATGAAACTGAAATATGGGCTGCAGCAAAAACGAAGGCAGTGGTTTGTGAACCATTACAACGCCCATTTGAATCCCCTTTTGAGGTCGGAACATTAATTCGACCCCAACTTGCGTCTGCTTTCACACATTGTTTCAACCCAATCCACATCCCAACATACTTTGGTTAGTAAAACCAGTTTGCTTTTACAAGGCCTTCACGAAAACCGGCTTTTCCCCCAGGCTGGGAAACACGGGGTTCATGCAACCCGTGTCAATGTTTAGCTACCACGGTAAAATGTTACTAGGGTAGGAGTGGACTCAGATCTGAATACAGATTCACTGCAGCCTGCAGTGTTCCTTTGGTGACGTTGTCCAGCTAGTCTTATCAATTCAATTTGTGTGTGTGTGTTTGGTGGGGGAGTGGCTTAAACAAAGTGATTTGTGTTAAAAATGATGGTGCTTCACTTCCTAACGAATGTGTAAGGTCTATACAACCATTGGCAAGCTTAGTAACACGTTCCCATCAAAAGTGAAAAAATGAGGGTGGAGAAGGAGCGATCTGGTTTTAATACTTCAATACTGTATGACTAAATCAAAGTCCTCCTTTTCAGACAAAACAAACCGATGTGAACAGCGACATTAGAGTCTGTGTTCTACTGTAAGGCCTTCAGGACTTCAGATGGGTCCAGGAGAGGCAACGTGTGCGAGGAATTCTGCGATGGAAAACCAATAAAGCCGCATTCCTGTCCTCGTACTCAGCAGCAGAGGATTGATAGGATGACATCAGAGGAGTGTTGGTGAGGAGCAGAGTGGGCGTTGGAGACGCAGTGGTGATGGACCGAGGGGGGCGCGTGTCATGGGGGAAGTGAGGCGTCCGTCAGACAGAGCGACTGCTCTGTTTGGTATTGAGGAGAGACATTATTATCGGCTTGGATCAACGATCAATGGTGCCAAGAGAAAAAGCCCGCAGGCCAACTGTGCCCAGAAACACACACGCACAGGCGGGCGCACAAACACATACACACACTCCCTCTCTCTCTCTCTCTCTCTCTCTCTCTCTCTCTCTCTCTCTCTCTCTCTCTCTCTCCCTTGCCCTCTCTCTCTCTCTCTCTCCCTCCCTCGCCCTCTCTCTCTCTCTCTCTCTCCCTCCCTCGCCCTCTCTCTCCCTCTCTCTCTCTCTGTCTCTCTCTCCCTCCCTCGCCCTCTCTCTCTCTCTCTCCCTCCCTCACCCTCTCTCTCTCTCTCTCTCTCCCTCCCTCACCCTCTCTCTCTCTCTCTCTCTCTCTCTCTCTCGCTCTCTCTCTCTCTCACAGACAATAGCATGCGAACACACATCCATACACATGCACACATAGGCCAACACACACACACACACACACACACACATACTCACACACACACATGCTTACAAAGACAAATAATCCAGCAAGAATTAAATGGATGAAACTGTTACTGTTCTGATATTTTAATGTCATCATGCATAGAGATGAAAAAACATTGAAAACAAAGCTAAATGAAGCTGTGTGTTAGGAGAAACCTTGTTTGTTACCATGACGATGGAAGACAACGACGCTACAGATGAGGATGTGAAGTAGCTGGTGTGTGTGGGACTGCAATGTGTGTGTGTGTGTGTGTGTGTGTTTGTGTGTGTGCGTGTGTGTGCGTGTGTGGGGGGGGGAACGCAATGTCCGCTGTGAGCTCCACTCTTTTCTCTCACACACATTTCTCTGTCGCTCCGCGCTGCCCAACCCAGTGTCCACCAACAGAACTTTGGTCTCCGTGAAACGTATCGTAACCATGGAAACCCCCTTGACAACGGGCCAATGATTGACCAAGAGGAAGCTTTCAAGTTCATGTGGGCTCAATCAAGAATTGTGTGTGTGTGTGTGTGTGTGTGCTGTGTGTGTGCTGTGTGTGTGTGTGTGTGTGTGTGTGGGTGTGTGTGTGTGTGTTTGCATGATATGTGCATGTGTGTGATTATGTGTATGTGTGGCTTATGTGAGTGTGTGTTTGTTTATGTGTTCTGTGTATGTCTGTATGTATGTGTGTGTGTGCGAGTGTGTGTGTGTCTGTGTGCGCTCACGTGTGTCAGCACCATGGGGGGGGTCCCTCTTCTGCTTCATGGGGCTTTTCCATGTTTTTATTATTAAGGGAATGTCGCTCCAATTCTTTCCAGCGGCAAAATATTTTAAACCAGCGGTTTTATCTACACGGTCATTTTCTCT